>NC_035445.2:78892771-79209673 GCF_002127325.2 Helianthus annuus | reverse complement strand
GTATATATTACTATAATAATACATTTTGTATAATGTTTCAAAAGTTTAAAGAAAATACAAAGAGTTATGAGAAAGCATTGAAGATAGTGGATGTGCAAAGAAAAGGTGTTGCAAGGGTAAATGATGCTTACAATAGTGGTGTTCATGAGTTCAAAAAAAAGGGTGATAAACGATTGGTATGATTTTCTAAAATACTCAACGACAAACATAAATATTCTAATATAAATAAGCATAAATTAATTATAAAACTATATTTGTCATGCAGAGAATGCCTGCTGATATTGTAAGAATTGGAGGATTCAAAAACAAAGTGCACCAGTTAAAAGTGATGAACATGAAACAAAAAACAATAGATATGAATCTTAGGAGGCAGAAGAATGGAGATGCTGTTAGGTATGCTATCGAAGGTTGGCCGATGTTCATGAAGGATAACGGACTTCATTCCGGTGACACATTGCATTTCACCTTTGTATGTTCGCAAAATCTGCTGATCTTATCAAAGGTTGATCCAGTTCATGCAGGTTAAAACATTTTCGATAACAGAATGCTTCAGATGTTTGTGCAGACTAAATGATGATGGTTATGTAACTGTTAAATGACTTCTTCTTTTTTGGGACATGCAAATACTGTTTAAGTTTTTTTCTTTCCTTAATTAGTAGTTTAAGTTTAAAACCTCTTAGTTCTATATCTTATATGATGCCATATTTTAGTATGTAAGTAATGTTGGTAACATTTATAAATGCTTGTGGATTATGAATGTTTACATATGCATATTTATATATTAAGTTGTGGTTATTTATATGTCATTCAAATTGTTTATATAATTTGTAACTAACAAAAGAAAGTAAATTACATTTTTTAAAAAAAAATTTATATATAAAAAATAAATATGTAAAAGACTTATCAACTTGGTTAATACTATAAAATTATTGATTACATGTATGAAACCATAAAATTGAGAATACGTCTTTGTGAAGTATATTTGAAGTATTATTATAAACCGTAAAGCCGTGTAGTACATTAAATGTTTTGGGATTCAAATGCAATTTAAATAAATTCGGCATCTCAGTAGACTCGTATTGTGTAACTGTTTTAGTTAAAAATGTATTATCATACAAACGGATAGAAACAACAAAGTAGAAATCATAATATAAAATTATATACTTATTTTTTGATATTTCATGTATATAATTTAGGAAAAATAAATAATATGTTAATTGTAAAGTTTGACATTATAAATAGAATATATATAATAAAAATTACAACACAAAAAATACATATGTGCGTTTATTATACCTCATTTTGTACGAAATCTTTTTAAATGACAGATCTGTTGTAATAGTCAAAATATCAAATATGATATGATAGTATGAAAACGTACAGATATAACTTCTATGTTACCACCATCACACTTAAAATATTACATCTACACAACATATAGTTTATAAAGTGACTAAAATAATATGACTTTAAAAATAAACTTATGTTATAAATAATTGTGTAATTGTATTAATGTTTTCAATTCAGCTCCAAAACTTAAATTATACACCTATTAAGTAAAATGTTATTATACTAAATTTTTTAAATCTAAAACAATATATAAAGTTATAGAGGTAAATGTTATGTATAATACAATAACCGAATAAAATAATCAAAATATCTCTACCTTTTACATTATCTATCCGAATCTCTATATATATAATACCTAAAACAGCTTTTACTTCATCTTCCTCACATAAATCAAGAATAGCCAAAAAGAGGATCAAGAAATTAGTAAAGGTAAGTTTCATATTTTACATCCGATCACTTTTAAACAGATTGTTATTCTGATTTCAAAACTAAAGTTGTGTTTCTTATTCCTAATAACTCACACGATCAAACCCTAAAAACGATTAATCAGTAAGATAATGTTAAAATTTCAGTTACTTAAAGTTAAAAAAATTAATTAGTATGTTATGTAAATTAAAAAGGGATTACATGTTTAGCATGTGTTTGGAAGTTTAGGTTGTTAGGTTTGTAGTGTGATTTGGTTGAAATATTATGTTGATAGTCGTATGAAGAAACTGATTTGGTTGGTTTATATTTTGATTTGGATGAATAAATGGTTTTTGTTGTTGAATAAAGTATGATTTACTGTATTCTTAAATCACATATTTGGACATAGATTTGTATTGTTATTTATGACATTCTGTATAATATTGTTTATATGCTTTATATTTAGATTATAAATAAGGAAAATATTATTGGGTAATATATGATGTAAGAACAAAGATTTGTACTTGATTTTGATTTTGAATATAATGATAAATGGGATTATATGGTATTACTTGACCTTTTTAAAAAAATGGGTTAAACTTATAAATGTTTGTTAGAATGGCTGGAGCTGAAAACGATGTTGTCGTGCTATCGGCTTCTGAAGAATCTTCGGCAGAATCAGATGACTTTGATGATGATGATATCGGACCACTTATATTTGTTGTGCCATACACGAAACGCTTTGTAAGTTCCAACATAAAGAAAATGTTAAAACATGTGAAATATGTTTTTATAATTTGGTTAACTATGGTCTTTTTCAAATATCTCAACATCATTAATGGAAATTATTGTTATTTTTTCTAACTTATAGCGCTTACCAGTTGAAGTAGCAAGGATCACAGGAATTGACGAAACATTGAAAGTTAAGATTGCCAACAGGCAAAATGTGGAGACAAAACATGATGTTAGGCCGGAGCCAAATAAAAACAGTATCAAGTACGTTGTGAAAGGCTGGGCGAAATGGCTAAAGGATAACAACATCCAAGAAGGTGATCATTGCAAGTTCCAGTACTTTCCGGGTATATGTGTTTTGTTCCATGCTGGTGTGTTACGCTAAAGGTGATGTTTGAAAGTATGAAAAACTGTTGACCATAATATATGGTAATTTTGGGTAATGATGGAAGCTACAGTAACATATTTGATGTTAAAAGTTGTTTTGTAGTAGGTTAACATGTTTCTAGTTAACATCTTTATCTATTATGGACTTCTAGTATGAAACAGTGATTATAAATATTCACGGGTTCTACTTTTTGTTTATATGTTATGTTTAATGTTTAATTCATAGAAATATCGTCTTACAGGGATATAACAATGAGGTTAACTATATACAAATAACAAAATTTTATATTATTAACCAGAAAATTATAAAATATATAAATGACAACATCTATATATATAAAAAAATAACTATTAAAAACAATTACAATAACATTTAGGTTAGGATAAATCACGTACGTAACATAAGTTTAATCTACAATTTCCCAAAAACTTCTTTGTAAACAACGTTTGCAGTTTTGTTTGTTGGTCTCCCATCTTTGTCGAATATTAGAACCTTAACGCCATCCTTAGTCTTTACTCTCGACAAAGCAACATAAAGCTGACCATGTGAGAACACGGGATCTCTAAGGTATAGACCAACTCTGGATAGAGATTGTCCTTGACTTTTGTTAATAGTCATCGCAAAACATACGGTTATTGGAAACTGCCTTCGTTGAAACTTGAAGGGTATTTTTTTGTCAGATGGTATCATGCTAATTCTTGGGATGTAAGTTCTTGAACCGACATTACTTCCAGATAATATCTCAGCCTCGATAACACGTTTACCAAGACGTGTGATTTGAAGACGCGTACCATTGCACAAACCGTTTTGCTGGTCAATATTCCTCAAAAGCATTACCGGAACACCCAATTTCAATACCAATCTATGATTTGGTAATCCAGAAACTTTCACACTATTTAACACATCTGGATTATATAAATCTTGATGTAACGGATCATTAATATCCTCAGTAGGACATAAACTATCAGAGCTAAGATACTCTACCTCTTCACCCGGAAACAATTCAAGCAAACGATCATTTATATCATGAACAACTTCATTCTTAGGAGCGAGTATAGCTCTTTCAGAAAAGTAGTGACGGTCTTTAAAACGATCCAAAACTGAAGGATATACAAAGTCAATCAAAGCCTGAATCGGATCATTCTCATCAGTTATCAAAAGATGATCAGGTAATTCAATATGTGAATCACCATCGTTAGAATGACCAACATTGCCTTCGCCAATCTCTAAAAGCCATTTACCAAATTGATTTATTTCCTCGATGTTTGAGGTACTGGATCCTACCGATAAACGCATGTTTGTTGTCAACTTTAACACCTTGCAATGGGACCAGATATGGGATGAACATAAAGATGCGTTTACAATATCTTGCATGCTTCCATTTTGTACAACCGGTAGGATTTGTCTAAAGTCACCACCAAAGACAATAGCTTTTCCACCAAATGGAAGTTCTGAATTTCGTGAATCAAATACACTCAAAACATCCTTCATTGTACGATCAAGAGCCTCAAAAGCATGTTTGTGTACCATCAGTGCCTCATCCCAAATAATCAACTTGGCTTGGTTTAGAAGATTAGCGACTTCAGTATTAGGCTTGATATGGCAGACCGAATCTTCGTTGAGATTAATAGGAATATGAAATCGTGAATGGGCAGTACGACCTCGTGATAGCAACAAAGATGCAATACCACTTGAAGCAACATTAATAACAATCTGTCCAGTGGATCTAATGGATGCACCTAAAGTTTTCCACAAAAAAGTCTTGCCCGTACCACCATAACCGTACACAAAAAACACACCCCCCTTTCCACTTCTAACAGCATGCATAATTTCATTATACACTGCTCTTTGATCTTCGTTTAGAGAGCTGTGCAGATTATTGAACTCACCCCTAAGTTCATCAATGTCAAACGAAAGCTCCTCGTTTATCAAACGGTTGCTCTCGGTCATTAGATAGTCATCATCAGGATAAGGCATCGTTGAGAACCTGTGCAAGCTGGATCCATTACGAAGAAGAAATTTTTCGATCTTGGTCAATGTTATATTCTTTAAACGTTCATCTGATACAACGAATCCTACAATGAAAACGAAAAATTACTTAATATAACGAAACAATTTGTTCATATAACATAAAAAAAATATAACAAAAAGGATAAAAAAAAAACATACCGCTCATGCCACTATCTTTACGCATATTGTATAAAATGTCCTCGGACATTAGCTCCCACGTTTTCTCCCAAACAACTTCAGGTCTTGAAAGAGTATTAGACAAAAGTAGTGTTCCAAACAAAGAACGAAGATAATGAGCGTTACCAGTGAAACTGGATTCTTTAATACACTCGATATATTCATTGTCATCATCTAACAGGCCACGTGCATAACACGCATCCCTAAAAGTAGGATAAACAACACCTTCATATGTTCTGATTTCTTCAAATGATCTTGGTCCTTTAACCTTGGTAAGAAGAATTCTTAGATAATAAGCCTCACCAAGAGAAGGAGACGCAGAATATATTCTCCCAATAACAACATAATTTTGACGTGGCTGCCAGCAACGATCTTTTAACTTCCACACATATTTTGAAGGAAACTGAACATATGTAAGTTGTCTTGCTTCAGGCTTAGAATTGTTCATCTTCATCCATTCTAAGAAAATCGAAGAATTTACTTGAGGTTTGTGTAAGACATCCTCAATATCGTCGTCACAACTAAATACAACATTTTGTTGTCCTGGTAGATGAAAAGGTAATCTCATGACAGAAGGATACCTATAATGAACCTCGTTGGCAAATATTCTCCAGCTTGCTTCACATGCGGAAACATATCTAGCTTCGTAATATTCTTTAATTTCATCTTTTGGGATCTCCTCATCTGGACCTCTGTCTGAATCAAAAACAGCTACCATGGCTCGATCAGGTCCTTTATTAATATATTTAAACAAATACTTAATTGAACCCGCCTGATTGCACCACTCGACGTTGATGTGCGCCTGATACCTTTTTAGAAGCTTTTTGTTGTATGGAACTACGCTCCTATTGTCCAAAGTAACACCCTTCTTCACAACCGTGTGACCAGAATCTCTTCTCCTATAAACGGGAAATCCATCAGAATCAATGGAAGTGGATTCCAAAAACTTCTTTGGAAAATTCTTAGAACAACGGTTCCCAACCATGCATGGACATTTCTTGTTGGCATGTCCACAAGGACCATGAATCATAAAGTCACTCACAAGAGAATACAACTCAGGATCCTCGTTTTTATCCGGAATTTCAGCTGAGATAAATGGATCAATGTGTTCAACCGTAGGAAGCTTATGATCAGCTTTCATAAATAAGCAAATGTGTGCATGTGGCAATCCACGCTTTTGAAACTCAACTATGTAAACAACTACAAAAAAAATATATATATATGTTAAATATAGTAGATAAAAAGGAATGACAAAGAAAAAAAAACTAATAACTTAAATTTGGATATCGAATTTACATACCTGCATTAATATCACCAAAAATTTTTTTTTTGCTTCAAATCAGTTATCAATTCATCGAGTTTCATCTTAAACAATCGACAAAGTATGTCAGGTCTGTCTTCTGGCTTAATTGATGAGTCACCGATAAATCTAACAATTTCAGGCCATTTCGGATTACATGTGATAGTGATAAAGAAATCAGGATACCCATAATTCCGACATAACGCCATAGCATCCAAATAGTTTTGCATCATGTATCGAGAACCACCAGTAAACGATGACGGTAATATAACAGGTTGTCCGGTATGACTCAAATCACTCTGACCAACCTCTTGAACATTTTTAAGACTGTTAAGTGAGTCAGATCTCAGTTTGATTTGCTGAAAACGTATGAAGTTGAGTCTCTCACTTTCAATCATTGTGTAGGCATCAACTAAAAACTGCTGAAACAACCTTCTTGCATTAAGAATTAGAGAAAACTTGTTATGTCTATCTTGAATTCTATAAGCAAAAAACTCCCTCATAGTGCAAGTTGGTCTTGTCTTTTTTGTGTTAGGACCAAATTCCCTATGAGGAATATTAATCCTATAGCCATCGTCTCCGTACGGAAAAAGAATCGGATACTGGAGAGCAAGGTAAGAAGGATGTAACTCGCTAATACGCTTAAGGACTCCTGAACGCTTTTCAACAATAATATCACGACTTTCTATCTTGAGATTAGGTTCATCAACTATTAAAGCAGCAACTTCGGAACACGTAGGTAAGTTGTATGTCCTTCCGTCACGATCTCTCTGTGAGATTAACCTAAGCTTAAGGGAAACGTTAGGATTCTCGTGCAGGTGGTCGCGTACCATTCTGTAAGTTTTAACCAGCATATTCGTAGAATCTAACATGTTGGTAAGAAACTTTATAAATTTAGCATCAAGTTCCTTTGCCCTTAAAGATGCTTTGCTTGTAGAATCACTGCAAATAAATGATAGATTGTTAATTACAGTATAAAGTTTAAAATACACAAAAAAAGAATTACATGTTATAACATAACATTAACAAACAGAACCAAAAAAGATACTTACCCAAATAGCAACTCTCTATTAGCAAGCTCGTTCTCAGTATCATAGATATAAAGTTGTGAGAATTTTGGCTGGGCACCCTCCTTAGGAAGAAGACTACCCATACTATGTGCATTCTGACCACTGATTCTATAAACATATGGAGCATTTCCTTTGTTTATTTTAGTATCAACTTTTCCTCCCATTGAAGTAAAGGAAAACATAGAATTGTAACGTCTTATATTCTTTAAGAAAAACTTGCTTTCTTGATCTAAATAGGAAAAAAGCATCTGATAAGACGGATGAGAATCTTTATATTCAGGCAAGTCAACTTTACCATATCCACAACATAAGCTATATGTTTGTTTTTGAAGTGTAATGCGACCCTTTCCACCTTCGGTAGCCCATAACTTTGCAAAGCATAAACCACACGTAAGTGATTGGTCACCATGGTCAACGTAATCTGAACATTAAACACGAATTTGAACATTAAACACAAACTGAATAATTTTGTAGAAGAGTTAAAATAAGAAAAAAAATACGACTAACATTACTAACTTACCTTTGGATACGCCTTTGGTGGCGTCTGCAACAATCTCGTGAATATGATTTTCATCATCAGATTCAAGAGGAGCCATTGGTATGGCTTCTATTTCAATTGGTTTATGAATAAGTCTACGCTTTCCAGAAGAAATCTTTTTTAGCGAGGTAATTTCGGATATCGGACATCCTGTGTTACGTTTATTTGTTATTGGAGGATTAAAAGAGTAGCGGTCATTCAATGGTAAAGTTGATGAGGTTGCAATATTATCTAAATAACAAAGAAAAAAATACTTGTTAGTTAAGTATATGAATTCTACAAATAATAATGTATGTAAGAATATAATTGTAACATTTACCGTGTGATATAGGAGTCAAAGAAGACATAGCATTAGAACAATATGGTACACTGGGAACTTGCGTACGTATGTTTGTAATACACGACAGTGGTGTAATGTTTTCCTTGTTTGACAGCATCATACGTCGTCCTGATGTTGAAGAATGATGCAAAACATTTGTCCTCATATTTTTACTTGAAATTGGCCCCGATGATAAAGGTACGTTTCTCGAAGATTTAGAATTATTTCCTATTCATGAAAAAAACATGATAACACAAAATAATTATTTAGAAACTTATTTGTTGACATTTTTTTGGTATAAAAATAAAAAAAATTATAAAAATGAAAAAGTAGTAAGTGTTTGTTATTGGGTATGATTACCTGGTGTTATGTTATCTATATTTGCAAAGGGTGTACGGTTGGGTGTTGTATACTTATCTTGTAGTACATTTCCTTCCTTCCTCATTGTAGAAGGTGTAAAATTTGAAGATGTTACGTTAACCAAGGAATCTAAATGATTACCTAATACGATATAAAAATAGTTAGTATACAAAGTACTATAACATAATTGCAGCTGACAAAGTATATCCATAATGTTAATTCAATAACATTAACTACATTTTAAAAGTTAACTTACGTGTCAGTATAAGAGTTGATGATTGGGTAGTAAATGTTGGTATTGAAAAATTGGGAGTTAAATTCTCTTTGTTGTTCAAAATAAAACGTGTTGATGATGAAGAGGTTGAGCATCCACTTTTAGAAATCAAATTTCTACTAATCCTTGATCTCTTATGTCACACCCCCAAAATCCACCTGCGGATAACACCCGCTTCGAGGGCGTGACTGACCAGGATCCAGCCACCAATTATACTGACTAATTAAGTTGATAATAAAAAGTAATACTTACTAACCATAAGATTAGCAAATATCAAGTTCAGAGTTTAAGGTTTCAAGTTCAAACAGTAATAAGTAGCGGAAGCATAAATAACAGTTTTAAACAACGTTCATAAGGTAAGTCATGATAAATGCCCAACACACGGGCAGACGACCACTACACATCCCAAGTAGCTGCTCCAGTCACTGGCCACCTGCAAAGCATGCAGTAAGGGAGTCAACAATAATGCTGAGTGAGTTCACTAGTTGTCCAGTTTTAATTACCAAAAACTCGTTTCACCAGTTAATTTATCCGTTTATACATGCCATGGGGAGCTACCCCAAAAGTTAGCGACTAAACTGTTTTTCCAATACCGAACACTAGGTAACCGTTTGCGTTTCCGCAGGATGCCCCGATGTCAATGTTCTATCATCATTGACTGATGCCTGAGTACATTAGTTCACGACCGATCCCATACCATGGCACGGTGTGAGGCTGGTAAAACCTAAATAGCGCTATCAACTAATAACCCGTTCGCCTGGCCCCGGCGACTAATCGGTATTATGTAGTAGGGACTTGAGTGATAGAGTTGCGTTTAGTGCCGTTGGTTGCATTCCGTATAAACAGTAATTAACTAAAAGGTTTCCCAATGACAAGGGAAGGAAAAGTAAGTTTGTTCCCAATAACTAGGGAAGGAATGTAAATGGTATCCCCTTTACAAGGGGATAGGGTTGCTTTAGTCTCGTGTCCCAAACCACCGGGACGCATGCTTTTAAGTTGTGAACTCACCTTGGGTTGCTCGGTAGATATTTTTACCCGGTCAAGTATGTTGGTCACCACGTCCTAACATGGTTACCAAATATGGGTCAAGTCGGGTACTAGTAAACACATAGTGAACACGTATGGCAAATACATATAGCAAACACGTATAACATACGAACAAACAAACAGTCGGGTCATTGGGTCAGCCCTAACATATAACCAGCAGTGACAAACATGCAGTCCAGTCAACAGTAAGCCCAACAGTCAAAAGCCCAATGACCCTAAAACAGTCCAGTCGAGACAAGAGTGACTCGCAACCGAGGTTGCGACTCGCAACTGAGGTCTCGGTCCGTCACGTTTTGATTACGAGTCGCAACCAGAGGTTACGACTCGCAACCAGCAGTTCCGACTCAGTAGCAGTGGTTACGACTCGCAACCGGATTCGATACGCGTTGATTATGACTCGCAACCGGGAGGTCTCGACAAATCCTGCTGTGGTCTCGAGTCGCAACCAAAGGTTCCGACTCGCAACCGTGATTACGTGCGCAGAAATCCTTCTAGAACCTGCAAACAGTACTGGCCAATAGAATTGCAATTTCATGAAATCAGATTGTACTATGCCACTAAAACATGTTTTCTTGTCTAACCCTTGTCTAAAATGGATCAAACACACATATTTTTGAATATACAAACCATCTTCAAACTGTTCATCATTTACACGAACAATAATCAAACAATATTCATCACCACAATCATCCTTTATAACCCAAAACCATGCACAAAACCATCTAACCAACCCTTATCAACAACCGAAAAACAAAACTATTTAACCAACGAAATATAACAAGCCGGATAACGCACAATTCATGAACATTCAACCTTAAATCATGCATAAATCCTTTAATTAAATCCTTACAACTAGCAACGATTTAAATCAAACTCCCATATCTAACCGGATAATCACAGCAAACAACACATACATGATTATGATCTTTAGGTCCTAAATGCATCAATCGGATAACATAACAAGAGGCTACAAGCATCATTTAGTAACAAGCAAAGCAAAACAACTTGTAGAAATATTCATGCTAACCGGTTGGAAGTAGTGGTCCAAGAATTCGATACGCGTTGATTACGACTCGCAACCGGATTCGATACGCGTTGATTACGACTCGCAACCGGGAGGTCTCGACAAATCCTGCTGTGGTCTCGAGTCGCAACCAAAGGTTCCGACTCGCAACCGTGATTACGTGCGCAGAAATCCTTCTAGAACCTGCAAACAGTACTGGCCAATAGAATTGCAATTTCATGAAATCAGATTGTACTATGCCACTAAAACATGTTTTCTTGTCTAACCCTTGTCTAAAATGGATCAAACACACATATTTTTGAATATACAAACCATCTTCAAACTGTTCATCATTTACACGAACAATAATCAAACAATATTCATCACCACAATCATCCTTTATAACCCAAAACCATGCACAAAACCATCTAACCAACCCTTATCAACAACCGAAAAACAAAACTATTTAACCAACGAAATATAACAAGCCGGATAACGCACAATTCATGAACATTCAACCTTAAATCATGCATAAATCCTTTAATTAAATCCTTACAACTAGCAACGATTTAAATCAAACTCCCATATCTAACCGGATAATCATAGCAAACAACACATACATGATTATGATCTTTAGGTCCTAAATGCATCAATCGGATAACATAACAAGAGGCTACAAGCATCATTTAGTAACAAGCAAAGCAAAACAACTTGTAGAAATATTCATGCTAACCGGTTGGAAGTAGTGGTCCAAGAATTCGATAAACTAAGCTCCGAAAGATGACCTTGAGCTTGAATCCGCGAGCCTTGATGCTATGGTTGGACCCGAGAGAGATGAGATGGTGAGGAAGTGATCTTGGTTGCTAGAATTCTTAGGGTTTTTAGTGAGAGAGATGAGAGGAGAGTATGAGAGTGTTGTGAGAGGAGTGTTGTAAAAATGGTTAAGGGATGGGAGGGTTGGTTTATATAGTGTCACAAGTGGGTTAGGGTGTGTGTGTGTGTGTCGGTTATAAGAAGGTGGGCTAAGGAGTGTTGCAAGGTCCAAACCGGCCCAATTCACTGCTCACTCGAGACTAAGCGGTCTCGAGTCGGGTCTCGAGTGTATTCAAGGTTCCGGCTCATCTCACTTATATACATACACGCCTACATATATATATATATATATATATATACGTACACATAACACGATATAACAGATAATTCATCGTTTTCATTTAATAAAATACGTACACGAAACGTTACATCGAAAGGTTATCCGGGAAAATCCGAAGTGTCACATTATCCCCAAGTTTTAAGAACTTTCGTCCCGAAAGTTAAGGCAGCCACTATCAAGCTAGCGTAAGTGAAAGCGTTTCCACGGGGTGTCACATCATCCCCCCGTTAGTTTGGAATTTCGTCCCGAAATTCGGTTGTAGCTTCAGTGCTGGGGTTTTCGTTAGGGAACAACTGGGGATACTTGTGCTTCATCTGGTCTTCCCGCTCCCAGGTATACTCTGGGCCACGTCGCGAGTTCCAACGGACTCGTACGAGAGGTATCTGGCTACGTTTGAGGGTTTTGATCACTCGATCCGTGATCTCGATTGGTTCCTCAGTAAAGTGTAGCTGTTCATCAATAGTTAGTTCCTTGAAAGGAATCACAAGCGTTTCATCCGACAAACACTTCTTCAGGTTAGATACGTGGAAAACGTTGTGTACCGCACTCAGTTCTTCAGGCAGGTTCAATCTATAAGCAACCTTACCGATCTTCTCGGTAATTTCAAATGGTCCGATATAACGCGGATTAAGCTTGCCCCGTTTACCAAAGCGAACCACACCCTTCCAGGGTGAGACTTTAAGTAGAACCCGGTCACCGACCTGGAATTCCAATGGTTTCCTACGCTTATCAGCGTAGCTCTTCTGACGGTCACGAGCTGCCGCCATGCGTTGTCTGATCTGGGCAATCTTTTCCGTTGTATCTACCACCATCTCTGGGCCCGTGATTTGACTATCACCGATTTCCGCCCAGCAAAGAGGTGACCGGCATTTACGACCGTACAATGCCTCAAAAAGTGCTGCCTGAATACTAGTGTGGTAACTGTTGTTGTAGGAGAACTCTACTAGCGGTAGATGCTTCTCCCAGTTCTTGCCAAAATCGATCACACACGCTCTAAGCATGTCTTCTAGAGTTTGGATGGTGCGTTTGGACTGTCCATCCGTTTGCGGGTGATATGCGGTGCTCATGTCCAAGCGTGAGCCAAAGGATTTGTGCATAGCTTGCCACAATTCCGAAGTAAAACGAGCGTCGCGGTCGGAAATAATTGAGGTTGGCACTCCGTGCCTCGAAACTACTTCCTTTAAGTAAATCTCCGCCAAGGTAGAAAACTTGTCTGTTTCCTTAATAGCCAGAAAGTGCGCGGACTTAGTCAATCGATCCAATATTACCCAAATAGTATCATTTCCGCGTTGAGACCTAGGTAACCCTGTAACAAAATCCATGGAAATTTGCTCCCATTTCCATTTCGGGATTTCTGGTTGTTGGAGTAGACCCGCTGGCTTCTGGTATTCTATCTTGACTCTTGCGCAAGTCAACCATTTGCTGACGTATGTTGCTATGTGGGCCTTCATACCAGGCCACCAATATGTAGTCTTCAAGTCGTGGTACATCTTGTCCGAACCAGGATGTACTGAGTAGCGGGACTTGTGGGCTTCGTCCATCATGAGTTCACGTAAACCTCCAAAGAGTGGAACCCAGATGCGCCCTGTTACATAGTAAGCGCCATCTTCTTTCTGTTCTAGTTGCTGTCTCGACCCTCGCAGAGACTCAGCCTTGATGTTTTCCAGCTTCAATGCTTCGACTTGAGCATTTCGGATCTGGGTAGGGAGGTTAGACTGGATGGTAAGTTGCAATGCTCGCACGCGCTTTGGTATAGTGTCCTTTCGGCTGAGGGCGTCTGCCACGACATTGGCCTTGCCCGGATGGTACTTGATGGCGCATTCGTAGTCATTCAAGAGTTCGACCCATCGACGTTGTCGCATGTTCAATTCCTTTTGCCTAAAGATATGCTCGAGACTCCTGTGATCGGTGTAAATAGTGCACTTGGTACCGTACAGGTAATGTCTCCATATCTTAAGAGCAAAAACCACTGCTCCCAGTTCCAAGTCGTGCGTAGTGTAGTTTCTTTCATGCGTCTTGAGTTGTCGTGAGGCGTAGGCAATAACTTTCTCGCGTTGCATTAACACGCAACCGAGCCCATGGATAGACGCATCGCAGTAAACTACGAAGTCGTCAGTGCCTTCAGGCAACGAGAGAATAGGGGCGCTATAGAGGTTATCCTTAAGCCTCTGAAAAGCAGATTCCTGTGCTTCATTCCACTTGTAGGCGATGCCTTTCTGAGTAAGAGTCGTGAGGGGTTGGGCAATCTTTGAGAATCCCTGAATGAATCTGCGGTAGTAACCTGCCAATCCCAAGAATTGGCGAACTTCAGTGGGAGTCTTAGGTGTAGGCCAGTTCTTTATCGATTCGATCTTGGCTGGGTCAACATGAATTCCGTTCTTATTAACTACATGGCCGAGGAAATGGACTTCTCGAAGCCAGAAGTCACATTTAGAGAATTTGGCGTACAGCTGCTCGTTGCGAAGGAGTTCCAGAATAAGGCGTAGGTGTTGTTCATGCTCCTTTTGACTTTTCGAATAAATCAGGATGTCGTCGATAAACACAATCACGAATTTATCGAGGTAAGGCTTACATACGCGGTTCATAAGATCCATGAACACTGCCGGTGCGTTGGTCATTCCAAAAGGCATAACGAGGAACTCGTAATGACCATAACGAGTCCTGAATGCAGTCTTAGAGATGTCTTCATTACGAACTCTCAGCTGATGATAGCCTGATCGCAGGTCAATCTTAGAATAGTAGCTCGATCCTTGCAGCTGATCGAACAGATCGTCGATGCGCGGGAGAGGGTAACGATTCTTGATGGTAACCTTGTTCAGCTCACGATAGTCGATGCACATTCGGAATGTGCCATCCTTCTTCTTGACAAAGAGTACTGGGGCTCCCCAGGGTGATAAACTAGGACGGATAAATCCTTTATCCAATAGTTCCTGTAGTTGCGTAGAGAGTTCCTTCAGTTCTGCAGGGGCTAAACGGTACGGTGCACGAGCTATGGGTGCTGCTCCAGGAGCTAGCTCGATTTGAAATTCGACCTGACGGTGGGGAGGGAGTCCAGGTAATTCCTCAGGGAATACCTCGGGATAATCACGTACTACAGGAAAATCTTCAATCCTCTTTTCCTTTTCGTGGGTGTTGGTGACAAGTGCTAGAATAGCGGTGTGCCCTTTCTGTAAACACTTCTGGGCTTTTAAAAGCGAGATAATGCCTGTGACTTCTCCACCTTTGTTGCCTTTGACGATGAGGGGTTGACCAGAACGGCGAGGTATACGAACTGCCTTCTCTTGACAGAGGATCTCAGCGCGATGTTTGGATAACCAATCCATACCAATGACGACGTCGAAGCTTCCAAGTTTGACGGGGAAAAGATCGATACTAAACGTGTGGCCAGACAACTCTAGTGTGCAGTCGTGGATCATGTGCGTGGCCTCGATGTTCTTACCATTAGCTATCTCGACGATGTGCTTAGTACTTAGTAGTGCAGGCAGGTGTTTAAGTTTCTTACTAATGCGAAGGGATACATAACTGGCATCGGCACCGGAATCAAATAACACAGAAACATAACGATCATCAAGTAGGAACTTACCCGCCACGACGTTGGGGTCGTTCCTTGCTTCTCCAGCTCCAATCACGAAGGCTCTTCCCCTTGCATTCCCAACATTGTTGTTTTGCTCATTGTTCCCAGCTCCCTGATTGTTGTTGCGGTTCTGATTCAGTTCAGGGCAATCCTTTCGCATGTGCCCTGTTGCCCCGCAATTAAAACATGCTCGGTTGTTTCCCTGCTGCTGTTGCTGTTGAGGTTGTTGCTGATTCTGCCTTGCTGGGAACTGACTTCTGCAATCCTTGGCTTCGTGCCCCATCTTGTGGCACCGCTGACACTGGCCCTTGTTACATGCCCCATTGTGGTGCCTGTTACACTTGTTGCACTTAGGGTAGCTTCCCCGGTAGCCACCTTGTTGCTGAGTGCCTTTGTTGTTGTCAGTTTTCCTTTGCTGGGCTGGGGCCTGAGTAGAGTTAGCATCCTTGCCCTGATTTCCATCCCACTTTCGTTTACCATCACTAGAAGTTCCTTCCGCAGCAATGATCCTTTTGGGCAACCTGCCCTCTTCCACAGCCTGGTTAGTGAGTTTGTGGGCAAGACGGACCACAGGCTGTATGGCAGTGAGGTTAGCTGAGGTTACATGGCTCCTGATTTCCGGGACTAAACCCCTGATGTACAATTCGATCCTTCGGTACATGGGTCGGGACATGTTCGGACAAAGAGCAGCATAGTCGTTGGACAGCTTGGTGTAGGTCTCAATCTCTGACCCAACCATCTTGAGTTCATAGTACTCGTCCTCGAGTTTGTGGATGTCATCCATGTGACAGTACTCTTCCTTGATCATATCCTTGAAATCCTCCCACGCAGTAGCGTTAGCAGTCTCCAAACCAAGCATTTGAATTTGCGCCTTCCACCATGAAAGCGCGCTTCCCTCAAGAGTACCAGTAGCAAACTTCACCCAATTAGCAGGGGGACACTCGCAGACAGCGAAGACAGCTTCGACCTTCTCGATCCAGTGCAGGAGACCTATGGCACCCTCAGTTCCACTGAACGGAAGAGGCTTGCAATCCATGAAGGTCTTGAAGGTACAGACACGGGGTTGCACAGGCGCAGGCTGACCTGTTGTGAGGAGTGAAGCGAAATAGGTTTAGAGGCGAAAAGACGATGTGGCGGTAGGATCTAAACATCCTAAAACAACGAGCTTACCTATAGGGTGAGCTGCGAAAGTTGCAGCCACTGTGTTGAGCAGGTTAGTGAACTGAGCCTGTGTCATGTTGACGTTTCCTCGTCCGCGTCCACTCATTGTCTTCATAACCAGAAAACATAGTATGAGTGTGGTGTCGTAACATAGCGAGAATGAGATAGAAGAGAGAAGGTGTATCTATCTAATCAGGCAAACTAGCATGTGTAGTAACGCAGAAGCGTAAGACAAACAAGCAAGCAAATATGGGTCCGAGCTATGAGGTCAGATAAGTCGAGCCTTGCACTTGGAGTGTAGTGTCGTCACGAGTCACGGGTTATAGTCTGGTTTTTCTCAAAAATATTTTTCCCCTTTTTAAAACCAAGTTCACTATAACCAATGGCTCTGATACCAATCTGTCACACCCCCAAAATCCACCTGCGGATAACACCCGCTTCGAGGGCGTGACTGACCAGGATCCAGCCACCAATTATACTGACTAATTAAGTTGATAATAAAAAGTAATACTTACTAACCATAAGATTAGCAAATATCAAGTTCAGAGTTTAAGGTTTCAAGTTCAAACAGTAATAAGTAGCGGAAGCATAAATAACAGTTTTAAACAACGTTCATAAGGTAAGTCATGATAAATGCCCAACACACGGGCAGACGACCACTACACATCCCAAGTAGCTGCTCCAGTCACTGGCCACCTGCAAAGCATGCAGTAAGGGAGTCAACAATAATGCTGAGTGAGTTCACTAGTTGTCCAGTTTTAATTACCAAAAACTCGTTTCACCAGTTAATTTATCCGTTTATACATGCCATGGGGAGCTACCCCAAAAGTTAGCGACTAAACTGTTTTTCCAATACCGAACACTAGGTAACCGTTTGCGTTTCCGCAGGATGCCCCGATGTCAATGTTCTATCATCATTGACTGATGCCTGAGTACATTAGTTCACGACCGATCCCATACCATGGCACGGTGTGAGGCTGGTAAAACCTAAATAGCGCTATCAACTAATAACCCGTTCGCCTGGCCCCGACGACTAATCGGTATTATGTAGTAGGGACTTGAGTGATAGAGTTGCGTTTAGTGCCGTTGGTTGCATTCCGTATAAACAGTAATTAACTAAAAGGTTTCCCAATGACAAGGGAAGGAAAAGTAAGTTTGTTCCCAATAACTAGGGAAGGAATGTAAATGGTATCCCCTTTACAAGGGGATAGGGTTGCTTTAGTCTCGTGTCCCAAACCACCAGGACGCATGCTTTTAAGTTGTGAACTCACCTTGGGTTGCTCGGTAGATATTTTTACCCGGTCAAGTATGTTGGTCACCACGTCCTAACATGGTTACCAAATATGGGTCAAGTCGGGTACTAGTAAACACATAGTGAACACGTATGGCAAATACATATAGCAAACACGTATAACATACGAACAAACAAACAGTTGGGTCATTGGGTCAGCCCTAACATATAACCAGCAGTGACAAACATGCAGTCCAGTCAACAGTAAGCCCAACAGTCAAAAGCCCAATGACCCTAAAACAGTCCAGTCGAGACAAGAGTGACTCGCAACCGAGGTTGCGACTCGCAACTGAGGTCTCGGTCCGTCACGTTTTGATTACGAGTCGCAACCAGAGGTTACGACTCGCAACCAGCAGTTCCGACTCAGTAGTAGTGGTTACGACTCGCAACCGGATTCGATACGCGTTGATTACGACTCGCAACCGGGAGGTCTCGACAAATCCTGCTGTGGTCTCGAGTCGCAACCAAAGGTTCCGACTCGCAACCGTGATTACGTGCGCAGAAATCCTTCTAGAACCTGCAAACAGTACTGGCCAATAGAATTGCAATTTCATGAAATCAGATTGTACTATGCCACTAAAACATGTTTTCTTGTCTAACCCTTGTCTAAAATGGATCAAACACACATATTTTTGAATATACAAACCATCTTCAAACTGTTCATCATTTACACGAACAATAATCAAACAATATTCATCACCACAATCATCCTTTATAACCCAAAACCATGCACAAAACCATCTAACCAACCCTTATCAACAACCGAAAAACAAAACTATTTAACCAACGAAATATAACAAGCCGGATAACGCACAATTCATGAACATTCAACCTTAAATCATGCATAAATCCTTTAATTAAATCCTTACAACTAGCAACGATTTAAATCAAACTCCCATATCTAACCGGATAATCATAGCAAACAACACATACATGATTATGATCTTTAGGTCCTAAATGCATCAATCGGATAACATAACAAGAGGCTACAAGCATCATTTAGTAACAAGCAAAGCAAAACAACTTGTAGAAATATTCATGCTAACCGGTTGGAAGTAGTGGTCCAAGAATTCGATAAACTAAGCTCCGAAAGATGACCTTGAGCTTGAATCCGCGAGCCTTGATGCTATGGTTGGACCCGAGAGAGATGAGATGGTGAGGAAGTGATCTTGGTTGCTAGAATTCTTAGGGTTTTTAGTGAGAGAGATGAGAGGAGAGTATGAGAGTGTTGTGAGAGGAGTGTTGTAAAAATGGTTAAGGGATGGGAGGGTTGGTTTATATAGTGTCACAAGTGGGTTAGGGTGTGTGCGTGTGTGTCGGTTATAAGAAGGTGGGCTAAGGAGTGTTGCAAGGTCCAAACCGGCCCAATTCACTGCTCACTCGAGACTAAGCGGTCTCGAGTCGGGTCTCGAGTGTATTCAAGGTTCCGGCTCATCTCACTTATATACATACACGCCTACATATATATATATACGTACACATAACACGATATAACAGATAATTTGTCACACCCCCAAATTACCACGTAGGGAGTGTCCCTGTTAGGCGTGTGACCTACCAATAACGAGCCACCAATTACATTGAACCCATACAAGTTATAAATAAAATCTCCGTTATTAATAAAAACATCTTCAATAAGTTTAAACGAAAACCAATAAGTTCAGCGGAAGCAAATAGTAGACGAAGTTAAACTGTTTCAAATCCAAGGTATAATATCAAGAAATCAGTCACATAAATCCCTCCTGTCGACCCATGACCACTCCAGCTACTCCAGACAGCAAGTTCCCCAAATCCAAGATACCTAACGACCTGCGAGCATGCAACAAGTGTATCAGACAACGCTGGTGAGTCCATAGTTTTACAAAAACGTTGGTTACCAAGTGTTTAGTTAATCCATTGAATTTAATTCCGAAAGTAATGTTGAAACAATGTTGATAATACCCCGATACAAGACGGCTTCTGATTATTTTGCCCTTTCTCCAATGCTCCTATCAAAGCATTGGTCATGACTAGGTCATTAGTTCAACACCCGTTCTCCCAGATACGGGGTGAGGTTGCCAAACCTAAGTAGCGCTACTAACTAATACCATGTTACCTTCCAGGTAACCAAACAACACGGAGGGACTTTAAAGGTGATAGGAAGAGTATATTATCCAACATTCCCGTTTTTACCCAAAAGACTTGTCCCTCCCAGGAATACCCACTGACTGTCCCAACCACCGGGACGCATGCTCAAGAAAGATGAACTCACCTTGGTTTGCTCGGTATATTTATCTACGTATTCAAGTTGATCAATCAAATCCTAGCATGGTTATCAAAGCCAATCAGTTTTGTGATCATTTATGTCACATACGTAGGTCACATAATCACAAATTGCATTATGGAAATACACTTATCCACAGACATGTGATATCAGTTGTTTGTGCCGCAAAACCCCATTATTCAAATATGTTCACATAATAAATTCTCATGCCACCAATAAAGCCTTCACCACACATATCAGATTTCAATTAGTCACTTAGCATCACATAACAATCATTCACATAGTTGTATAATTCTATTAACCATTTGTGGCCCAATCCTACCAACAGTTAAAATGCAAGCTCACATGTTATGCTTAACCAACACCCTACTCGGCCCAAGACATTTAATCCAAACCCAACAACAGTTACAATTTCTTGGTTCATCAAAATTAAATAATTCACATAATGCTAGAAACTATCACATGCAACATTAATTGGATCACATGGGCCGCCATTATTTGTTCAAGGTTATCTACTTGTCAGACCACCTACCATCAAATATTGGACCCCTAAAAGCTACTGTCATATCCTAATCGGTTGTTTGACATTTGTGAATTTAGTGGACAACTCAAATTTCTTTCCATATTTTCGATCAATCATAGTTGGCAGTTTACTAAAATGTTAATCAACTATTCAATTCAAACAATAAAACAACCATTCCACTTTGATTTATGCTCATGTAAATCAAACCAAGTAACAACATCATACACTAGTTATGCGATGATTACGACAACCATATATTCAAGAATATCATGTTATCATTCCTATTTTGATCGCCAATTCACTGTATTAATATTCCAAGTAAAATCACATCGGATCCTTAACATGTATAATCACACAAATCACTAATCATATTAATCAGCCATCACATAACATGATCATCATATAAACTCACACCTGAATAAAATCAATAACTATGCACTAAGAGTAAACATGAATACTAACCAATAAAGCCTTCACGAGAGGGGTGGGGGGTCTCCTGCTGCACGCAAACTTGGGGAGGGGTAGGGTTTTCGGAATTATAAAAATACCTATACATATATGCGATACTAGTTGAGGGTGTTTGGGCTTCGAGTTTGGGCTTGTGACGAAAGTCCCTTGTTTTGTCGGGTTAGTGGTGATGACAAAACTCTACAAGTTTCGTTGAAATAGCAACCACTAAGGTCTGTGGTCCAATCATTATATTTCACTCATTTTATATACATGTGAAGTGTTCTATCGGCCCAAGAATTGCATGTGCTAACAATTGAACATTACATGTATGTCAGCCCACTAAAATCCCTTGGACGTTAACCCAATAAAGTTCATCGAGACTTATGCTTAATCTTAATCATCTCAAGACAACATCACATCAGGAGACATCATCAATTTCGATGGCAACATAGTCAACATCACTTGAGGTTTTTGAGGGGAACATAATCATCATCACGTGGCCAACATTTTCAACATTAATTTTTATTATATTAACTAGTTCTATTATATTAACCCCATTAATGATGACTTTGGTCAACCGTGTATTCCGCTTACTGAGATCAATCTTGCACTATGAGTGGCTAAATCTCTAGTGGACACTCTGGGTAAATGATTCTTGTGAGACACTTTTAATTCTAGTTGAAGTCAGTGAGGTGTATGGGAAAACCTTGGAATCTCGGGTTGTCACATTATCCCCAACTTGAAAGAAATTTCGTCTCGAAATTTAGCACGTAGTTACTGAGGAAGCTAGTTAGGTTGCGTAGTTTTCCTGGTTTTCCCAGGGTGTCACATCATCCCCAACTTGAAATGGAATTTCGTCCCGAAATTCGCTAGTGCTACCAGAATTAGATTGGTCAACAGGAAAGAGTTGAGGATACTTGAGTTTCATCTGATTTTCGCGCTCCCACATAAACTCCGGTCCACGTCTTGAGTTCCAACCAACACTCACGATTGGAATTCGACTAAGTTAACGAACCTTGACTTCCTGGTCCAACTACCAGTTGTCTTGTTTGTGGCCCAGCAATGCCATTCAAACTTACATGTGTGTGCATACAGTCCACTCTCACAACTGAATGAATATGTTCCATATAATGTCACCGGCTCATACAAAAATTAATATCTTGACACAATAATGGACATAATATGTGGACTTGGTATTTATCCACTAACCGGCCCAACTTTCAACCGCCCCTTTTGATTTCATTGACTCCATATTACTGTGTATTCATGCACATCAATTAATGATAAGCAACCAATTAGTCATCCCTATTAATTTGCCCAATCATATGCCTAATTTGCTATACTAAGTCTCAATCAGTCACTACATTCTATCAATCAGTTTGCAAGCATTACATATTATTAACTCAGGTTTCAAAGAGGTAATTCATCATGCCATACAAGCGATAACACAACCGTTCACGTACACTTCATCGCCAACTGAATCGGATCAAGTACCACCGTTTAATTAACAAAAGTTTATTCATAAACAAATAAGGTGAAAATATTTAGTACAACTCAATTAATAATCATGCCCATATGAACATCAGAACCTTATCACTATATCGAGATCATACGATTGCATAGCCGATTATATCTTAACATATTGCAACACTCGATCATGCCCATACACACTTAATCCTCACATCAACCCTCACTAAAAGAAAAACAGTTTAAACAACTCAGATCATATGAAAATATATTCATCCACTAATAGTTAATAATAATTCTAGCATGAAGTCACATTGCTACATCAACGATCATGTACATAATATCGTACCGAATTGCCGATCTTGCCGTTACCTCACTTTTATACTATTCAGAATTACCCACCCATCTCGATATACAAATCATCACGGATCATGGACTAACATCTCAAACGACTTTCCCCTATCGATTCTGTTTATTATCACAGCTTAGTTATGTATGTCCAGGTTTAATACAATTAAACAAACAATTCTTATGGTTATGCTTTTAGTCTAACACAACAGTACATGTTCACAAATCAATCAAGCATACATATTCTGTTTTGTCAAGACTAGTACGGCCCAACTAGGTATCGGCCCAAAGACTAACACGTCAAGCCTAAACAGTTTACTGATCCTACTTACATGTGTGTCTCCCCTTTCATTGCATCCAGGCCCAAATAACCTCAACACAATATTTACTTATCCAACATGTTATTTTAAGAAAAGGACAAGACTCAGCCCAAACAGGTTTGGCCCAACTCTGATATAAGGTGTGCGGCTGATCCAAGTTACATACCCACATGTGCAGCCTGAATTCCTTAGTTTCTCTTTTGTTTCATATATGGTCACAACCCAGTTCATGTTTATTCCCATTCTATATCAAATAATTATCATATTCATCGATAGGGACTACTAGTTTAATCACAACAACAATTACTTATCATGTTATTATTCTTACTACAATTATTGACTCATTAACACCAATCATCCTAATAAAATTGAATCAAATAACCCAATAATTATTATTGAAATCATCATAAACCATCGCCCAGAACCCATATTATTGTTCATGTTAACAAGTAAATACATACTAGTGTTCGATTCTCACATACTCAGTTTATAATCATGATTAATTCCTCAAAGCCATTAATATCGAGCAATACCAATTAATCAACAGTTGTCCATATCTTGATACAATTTATGAGCAATCCTAGGATCATGCTTTTGTCTATCCACATCAACACATATTCGCATATCACATAAAATCAAGACAATTAACCAATGTAATTCGAGTAGAGAAGAGAACATACTAACCAAGAAGGTGACCGGTTGAGATGCTAGTTCGAGAGGGGGAAATCTCCTGTTGTCGTACGCACGAAGAATATGGGAGCAGTAGGGTTTGTTTTAGTTTATCATTATATTTATCCTAATACAATACGTATTATACACTTGTTTGGGCGGTTAGCTTTATTAGCCTAAGTGGGCTCAAGCCCACCCACGTGGACTGCCATTTGTTAAGGTTTGGGCTACGAAACCTGGCCAAGGAGTAACCAAGTCCAAGTATTTAGTAACAAAGTCCTATTAATTAAACATCTACACAACCCAACTCTAAGGTTTGAATACGGGTGTTGGGTTGGGTTCCAAGTATGCGCATGTGTGTATAGGCCCAAATATACAGTCATGTTAACTAACTGAGTTACAACAACCGTGTTAGAAAGAAACAATTAACGAGAAGTTTGAATCACAAGATTAACGTTACAAGCCCTAAAAGTTCGGGTTGTCACATTGAAATCTACAAACTACCAAGTTTACACACAATAGGGCAGAACCCTTCCCACGCTCGTTAAGCCCCACTGGGATTTGCATGCACCTCGCGTTATTATTATGTGTGCACCCATAATAATAAGGCGATTTGCATGCTTATCTCAGTGCCTCTTAACTTGCGCTAAAAGGTTCCCCACATTCAAATAGCAAGCGAGGGGTTTTATGGGATCAAGAATCACAATAGTCGAAGGGTAGTGTCACACTAATAGATCACATAACAGGGGTTGGTAATGTAAGGGCTCATGCTGTGGTGCCAAGTGTGCATTCACGTGTAATGTTATACATAAGTGTACACTAAATATGCTATGCAATCGTAAATGAGAAACGAACCTTGCAGTCTGGAGCTGAGTGTCATGGTCGGTTTCGGTACTGTTCGGTTATAGTCTGGTTTTATGAAAACGTTTTAAAACCAAGTTCACTATAACCAATGGCTCTGATACCAAACTGTCACACCCCCAAATTACCACGTAGGGAGTGTCCCTGTTAGGCGTGTGACCTACCAATAACGAGCCACCAATTACATTGAACCCATACAAGTTATAAATAAAATCTCCGTTATTAATAAAAACATCTTCAATAAGTTTAAACGAAAACCAATAAGTTCAGCGGAAGCAAATAGTAGACGAAGTTAAACTGTTTCAAATCCAAGGTATAATATCAAGAAATCAGTCACATAAATCCCTCCTGTCGACCCATGACCACTCCAGCTACTCCAGACAGCAAGTTCCCCAAATCCAAGATACCTAACGACCTGCGAGCATGCAACAAGTGTATCAGACAACGCTGGTGAGTCCATAGTTTTACAAAAACGTTGGTTACCAAGTGTTTAGTTAATCCATTGAATTTAATTCCGAAAGTAATGTTGAAACAATGTTGATAATACCCCGATACAAGACGGCTTCTGATTATTTTGCCCTTTCTCCAATGCTCCTATCAAAGCATTGGTCATGACTAGGTCATTAGTTCAACACCCGTTCTCCCAGATACGGGGTGAGGTTGCCAAACCTAAGTAGCGCTACTAACTAATACCATGTTACCTTCCAGGTAACCAAACAACACGGAGGGACTTTAAAGGTGATAGGAAGAGTATATTATCCAACATTCCCGTTTTTACCCAAAAGACTTGTCCCTCCCAGGAATACCCACTGACTGTCCCAACCACCGGGACGCATGCTCAAGAAAGATGAACTCACCTTGGTTTGCTCGGTATATTTATCTACGTATTCAAGTTGATCAATCAAATCCTAGCATGGTTATCAAAGCCAATCAGTTTTGTGATCATTTATGTCACATACGTAGGTCACATAATCACAAATTGCATTATGGAAATACACTTATCCACAGACATGTGATATCAGTTGTTTGTGCCGCAAAACCCCATTATTCAAATATGTTCACATAATAAATTCTCATGCCACCAATAAAGCCTTCACCACACATATCAGATTTCAATTAGTCACTTAGCATCACATAACAATCATTCACATAGTTGTATAATTCTATTAACCATTTGTGGCCCAATCCTACCAACAGTTAAAATGCAAGCTCACATGTTATGCTTAACCAACACCCTACTCGGCCCAAGACATTTAATCCAAACCCAACAACAGTTACAATTTCTTGGTTCATCAAAATTAAATAATTCACATAATGCTAGAAACTATCACATGCAACATTAATTGGATCACATGGGCCGCCATTATTTGTTCAAGGTTATCTACTTGTCAGACCACCTACCATCAAATATTGGACCCCTAAAAGCTACTGTCATATCCTAATCGGTTGTTTGACATTTGTGAATTTAGTGGACAACTCAAATTTCTTTCCATATTTTCGATCAATCATAGTTGGCAGTTTACTAAAATGTTAATCAACTATTCAATTCAAACAATAAAACAACCATTCCACTTTGATTTATGCTCATGTAAATCAAACCAAGTAACAACATCATACACTAGTTATGCGATGATTACGACAACCATATATTCAAGAATATCATGTTATCATTCCTATTTTGATCGCCAATTCACTGTATTAATATTCCAAGTAAAATCACATCGGATCCTTAACATGTATAATCACACAAATCACTAATCATATTAATCAGCCATCACATAACATGATCATCATATAAACTCACACCTGAATAAAATCAATAACTATGCACTAAGAGTAAACATGAATACTAACCAATAAAGCCTTCACGAGAGGGGTGGGGGGTCTCCTGCTGCACGCAAACTTGGGGAGGGGTAGGGTTTTCGGAATTATAAAAATACCTATACATATATGCGATACTAGTTGAGGGTGTTTGGGCTTCGAGTTTGGGCTTGTGACGAAAGTCCCTTGTTTTGTCGGGTTAGTGGTGATGACAAAACTCTACAAGTTTCGTTGAAATAGCAACCACTAAGGTCTGTGGTCCAATCATTATATTTCACTCATTTTATATACATGTGAAGTGTTCTATCGGCCCAAGAATTGCATGTGCTAACAATTGAACATTACATGTATGTCAGCCCACTAAAATCCCTTGGACGTTAACCCAATAAAGTTCATCGAGACTTATGCTTAATCTTAATCATCTCAAGACAACATCACATCAGGAGACATCATCAATTTCGATGGCAACATAGTCAACATCACTTGAGGTTTTTGAGGGGAACATAATCATCATCACGTGGCCAACATTTTCAACATTAATTTTTATTATATTAACTAGTTCTATTATATTAACCCCATTAATGATGACTTTGGTCAACCGTGTATTCCGCTTACTGAGATCAATCTTGCACTATGAGTGGCTAAATCTCTAGTGGACACTCTGGGTAAATGATTCTTGTGAGACACTTTTAATTCTAGTTGAAGTCAGTGAGGTGTATGGGAAAACCTTGGAATCTCGGGTTGTCACATTATCCCCAACTTGAAAGAAATTTCGTCTCGAAATTTAGCACGTAGTTACTGAGGAAGCTAGTTAGGTTGCGTAGTTTTCCTGGTTTTCCCAGGGTGTCACATCATCCCCAACTTGAAATGGAATTTCGTCCCGAAATTCGCTAGTGCTACCAGAATTAGATTGGTCAACAGGAAAGAGTTGAGGATACTTGAGTTTCATCTGATTTTCGCGCTCCCACATAAACTCCGGTCCACGTCTTGAGTTCCAACCAACACTCACGATTGGAATTCGACTAAGTTAACGAACCTTGACTTCCTGGTCCAACTACCAGTTGTCTTGTTTGTGGCCCAGCAATGCCATTCAAACTTACATGTGTGTGCATACAGTCCACTCTCACAACTGAATGAATATGTTCCATATAATGTCACCGGCTCATACAAAAATTAATATCTTGACACAATAATGGACATAATATGTGGACTTGGTATTTATCCACTAACCGGCCCAACTTTCAACCGCCCCTTTTGATTTCATTGACTCCATATTACTGTGTATTCATGCACATCAATTAATGATAAGCAACCAATTAGTCATCCCTATTAATTTGCCCAATCATATGCCTAATTTGCTATACTAAGTCTCAATCAGTCACTACATTCTATCAATCAGTTTGCAAGCATTACATATTATTAACTCAGGTTTCAAAGAGGTAATTCATCATGCCATACAAGCGATAACACAACCGTTCACGTACACTTCATCGCCAACTGAATCGGATCAAGTACCACCGTTTAATTAACAAAAGTTTATTCATAAACAAATAAGGTGAAAATATTTAGTACAACTCAATTAATAATCATGCCCATATGAACATCAGAACCTTATCACTATATCGAGATCATACGATTGCATAGCCGATTATATCTTAACATATTGCAACACTCGATCATGCCCATACACACTTAATCCTCACATCAACCCTCACTAAAAGAAAAACAGTTTAAACAACTCAGATCATATGAAAATATATTCATCCACTAATAGTTAATAATAATTCTAGCATGAAGTCACATTGCTACATCAACGATCATGTACATAATATCGTACCGAATTGCCGATCTTGCCGTTACCTCACTTTTATACTATTCAGAATTACCCACCCATCTCGATATACAAATCATCACGGATCATGGACTAACATCTCAAACGACTTTCCCCTATCGATTCTGTTTATTATCACAGCTTAGTTATGTATGTCCAGGTTTAATACAATTAAACAAACAATTCTTATGGTTATGCTTTTAGTCTAACACAACAGTACATGTTCACAAATCAATCAAGCATACATATTCTGTTTTGTCAAGACTAGTACGGCCCAACTAGGTATCGGCCCAAAGACTAACACGTCAAGCCTAAACAGTTTACTGATCCTACTTACATGTGTGTCTCCCCTTTCATTGCATCCAGGCCCAAATAACCTCAACACAATATTTACTTATCCAACATGTTATTTTAAGAAAAGGACAAGACTCAGCCCAAACAGGTTTGGCCCAACTCTGATATAAGGTGTGCGGCTGATCCAAGTTACATACCCACATGTGCAGCCTGAATTCCTTAGTTTCTCTTTTGTTTCATATATGGTCACAACCCAGTTCATGTTTATTCCCATTCTATATCAAATAATTATCATATTCATCGATAGGGACTACTAGTTTAATCACAACAACAATTACTTATCATGTTATTATTCTTACTACAATTATTGACTCATTAACACCAATCATCCTAATAAAATTGAATCAAATAACCCAATAATTATTATTGAAATCATCATAAACCATCGCCCAGAACCCATATTATTGTTCATGTTAACAAGTAAATACATACTAGTGTTCGATTCTCACATACTCAGTTTATAATCATGATTAATTCCTCAAAGCCATTAATATCGAGCAATACCAATTAATCAACAGTTGTCCATATCTTGATACAATTTATGAGCAATCCTAGGATCATGCTTTTGTCTATCCACATCAACACATATTCGCATATCACATAAAATCAAGACAATTAACCAATGTAATTCGAGTAGAGAAGAGAACATACTAACCAAGAAGGTGACCGGTTGAGATGCTAGTTCGAGAGGGGGAAATCTCCTGTTGTCGTACGCACGAAGAATATGGGAGCAGTAGGGTTTGTTTTAGTTTATCATTATATTTATCCTAATACAATACGTATTATACACTTGTTTGGGCGGTTAGCTTTATTAGCCTAAGTGGGCTCAAGCCCACCCACGTGGACTGCCATTTGTTAAGGTTTGGGCTACGAAACCTGGCCAAGGAGTAACCAAGTCCAAGTATTTAGTAACAAAGTCCTATTAATTAAACATCTACACAACCCAACTCTAAGGTTTGAATACGGGTGTTGGGTTGGGTTCCAAGTATGCGCATGTGTGTATAGGCCCAAATATACAGTCATGTTAACTAACTGAGTTACAACAACCGTGTTAGAAAGAAACAATTAACGAGAAGTTTGAATCACAAGATTAACGTTACAAGCCCTAAAAGTTCGGGTTGTCACATTGAAATCTACAAACTACCAAGTTTACACACAATAGGGCAGAACCCTTCCCACGCTCGTTAAGCCCCACTGGGATTTGCATGCACCTCGCGTTATTATTATGTGTGCACCCATAATAATAAGGCGATTTGCATGCTTATCTCAGTGCCTCTTAACTTGCGCTAAAAGGTTCCCCACATTCAAATAGCAAGCGAGGGGTTTTATGGGATCAAGAATCACAATAGTCGAAGGGTAGTGTCACACTAATAGATCACATAACAGGGGTTGGTAATGTAAGGGCTCATGCTGTGGTGCCAAGTGTGCATTCACGTGTAATGTTATACATAAGTGTACACTAAATATGCTATGCAATCGTAAATGAGAAACGAACCTTGCAGTCTGGAGCTGAGTGTCATGGTCGGTTTCGGTACTGTTCGGTTATAGTCTGGTTTTATGAAAACGTTTTAAAACCAAGTTCACTATAACCAATGGCTCTGATACCAAACTGTCACACCCCCAAATTACCACGTAGGGAGTGTCCCTGTTAGGCGTGTGACCTACCAATAACGAGCCACCAATTACATTGAACCCATACAAGTTATAAATAAAATCTCCGTTATTAATAAAAACATCTTCAATAAGTTTAAACGAAAACCAATAAGTTCAGCGGAAGCAAATAGTAGACGAAGTTAAACTGTTTCAAATCCAAGGTATAATATCAAGAAATCAGTCACATAAATCCCTCCTGTCGACCCATGACCACTCCAGCTACTCCAGACAGCAAGTTCCCCAAATCCAAGATACCTAACGACCTGCGAGCATGCAACAAGTGTATCAGACAACGCTGGTGAGTCCATAGTTTTACAAAAACGTTGGTTACCAAGTGTTTAGTTAATCCATTGAATTTAATTCCGAAAGTAATGTTGAAACAATGTTGATAATACCCCGATACAAGACGGCTTCTGATTATTTTGCCCTTTCTCCAATGCTCCTATCAAAGCATTGGTCATGACTAGGTCATTAGTTCAACACCCGTTCTCCCAGATACGGGGTGAGGTTGCCAAACCTAAGTAGCGCTACTAACTAATACCATGTTACCTTCCAGGTAACCAAACAACACGGAGGGACTTTAAAGGTGATAGGAAGAGTATATTATCCAACATTCCCGTTTTTACCCAAAAGACTTGTCCCTCCCAGGAATACCCACTGACTGTCCCAACCACCGGGACGCATGCTCAAGAAAGATGAACTCACCTTGGTTTGCTCGGTATATTTATCTACGTATTCAAGTTGATCAATCAAATCCTAGCATGGTTATCAAAGCCAATCAGTTTTGTGATCATTTATGTCACATACGTAGGTCACATAATCACAAATTGCATTATGGAAATACACTTATCCACAGACATGTGATATCAGTTGTTTGTGCCGCAAAACCCCATTATTCAAATATGTTCACATAATAAATTCTCATGCCACCAATAAAGCCTTCACCACACATATCAGATTTCAATTAGTCACTTAGCATCACATAACAATCATTCACATAGTTGTATAATTCTATTAACCATTTGTGGCCCAATCCTACCAACAGTTAAAATGCAAGCTCACATGTTATGCTTAACCAACACCCTACTCGGCCCAAGACATTTAATCCAAACCCAACAACAGTTACAATTTCTTGGTTCATCAAAATTAAATAATTCACATAATGCTAGAAACTATCACATGCAACATTAATTGGATCACATGGGCCGCCATTATTTGTTCAAGGTTATCTACTTGTCAGACCACCTACCATCAAATATTGGACCCCTAAAAGCTACTGTCATATCCTAATCGGTTGTTTGACATTTGTGAATTTAGTGGACAACTCAAATTTCTTTCCATATTTTCGATCAATCATAGTTGGCAGTTTACTAAAATGTTAATCAACTATTCAATTCAAACAATAAAACAACCATTCCACTTTGATTTATGCTCATGTAAATCAAACCAAGTAACAACATCATACACTAGTTATGCGATGATTACGACAACCATATATTCAAGAATATCATGTTATCATTCCTATTTTGATCGCCAATTCACTGTATTAATATTCCAAGTAAAATCACATCGGATCCTTAACATGTATAATCACACAAATCACTAATCATATTAATCAGCCATCACATAACATGATCATCATATAAACTCACACCTGAATAAAATCAATAACTATGCACTAAGAGTAAACATGAATACTAACCAATAAAGCCTTCACGAGAGGGGTGGGGGGTCTCCTGCTGCACGCAAACTTGGGGAGGGGTAGGGTTTTCGGAATTATAAAAATACCTATACATATATGCGATACTAGTTGAGGGTGTTTGGGCTTCGAGTTTGGGCTTGTGACGAAAGTCCCTTGTTTTGTCGGGTTAGTGGTGATGACAAAACTCTACAAGTTTCGTTGAAATAGCAACCACTAAGGTCTGTGGTCCAATCATTATATTTCACTCATTTTATATACATGTGAAGTGTTCTATCGGCCCAAGAATTGCATGTGCTAACAATTGAACATTACATGTATGTCAGCCCACTAAAATCCCTTGGACGTTAACCCAATAAAGTTCATCGAGACTTATGCTTAATCTTAATCATCTCAAGACAACATCACATCAGGAGACATCATCAATTTCGATGGCAACATAGTCAACATCACTTGAGGTTTTTGAGGGGAACATAATCATCATCACGTGGCCAACATTTTCAACATTAATTTTTATTATATTAACTAGTTCTATTATATTAACCCCATTAATGATGACTTTGGTCAACCGTGTATTCCGCTTACTGAGATCAATCTTGCACTATGAGTGGCTAAATCTCTAGTGGACACTCTGGGTAAATGATTCTTGTGAGACACTTTTAATTCTAGTTGAAGTCAGTGAGGTGTATGGGAAAACCTTGGAATCTCGGGTTGTCACATAATTCATCGTTTTCATTTAATAAAATACGTACACGAAACGTTACATCGAAAGGTTATCCGGGAAAATCCGAAGTGTCACATTATCCCCAAGTTTTAAGAACTTTCGTCCCGAAAGTTAAGGCAGCCACTGTTATATGTTATTAGAATCTGTTATATGAATCTGTTAGAATCTGTTATATGTATTATCGATTTTATATAAAAATGAGATTTATAACAGTAAATGATATAAATATATGTATTATAAACATATATGAATATATAAATGAAAAAAAAATTACCTCTAACAAAATAAGCCGGAAGTGCTGTTGATTTTGACTTCTTATAATCAAGATATATTTTTCTTAACCAACGTCTATACTTACCTTCGTCAGCTACAAAGAAAAAAAAATGAAAAAAAGTACAAATAATTGTTGAATGGATTTTGCGGGAAAATGTAGTTGTTAAAATATAAAAATATTTCGAAAAAAATGTTGAATAACAATTTCTATATTAGAAGAAAGTATGAAAACACGTACACTTATTACCGATGCCAGGGTGTGGAGGTTCAGAAGAATATGAAGTAAGCTGTTGAAACGTATTCTGCATTTTGTTAACACCACAGAGTACTACAACAAAAACCATAAAAGTTTAAAATGAAAAACAAATGCATGAATGAAAATTTTTTTAACAAAATAACTAAAAAATTAATGGAAATATAAAAAGTGATTAACGAAATGTTTCAACCGTATAAGGAACTCGAGAATGAAAATTCACAAAACCATGAGATGCTAGTGAAAAGAGTATGAAGTGTTGCGAATTTATAGAACTACGCTATTAGTTATTTATGGAATGAATACTATAAATTGGTAAAATGATATGGAAGAAAATTAATGACATTAAATATAAAAACAATCTCACATTTATTGGTGATTGATTAAAAATGCTAAAAATTGGATTTTCTATAAATAAGTATAGAAATGTAACGAAAATAAAAATTTGACATATTTAAAATATTACTTAAAAAAAGTTTAAAGGTGTAATGGAATATTAAATATCATATATCATATATAGTTTTATAAATGTAAATGTTGAATTGATGACAAAAAATTAATAAATGTTAAAGGTTAAATTTAAGTTTGATTTAGTTATGTTTATGTTTTCGGATGAGTAAATTAAAAAAATTAGAGTCATCAACGTACTCTAGTAAAAAAAACGAATATAACAAAACATGATTGACAATCAAACAATATTTAACCAAACATGAATATGTCATAACGCATACCGCAAAACAGATAATGTCTTTGAACATAAAATTAGTCATAGCATACCAAAAAAAATCCAATACTGAAAAAACAAATAATTTGTTTCTTATTAAAAACACCCTTTGACAAATATCCTTCATCAATTGTTGCTTAGATCTTCGTCAACAGCCTTCTTCTCAACACACATGCGAGGCTTACTCGCTGACGACCCCACTCCCTCATCATTCAAATAAACATCATCCAGGTTACGCTTCATATCAGAAGATGGTTGCTTCAAGTCACTCACGTAATCCTTCGACACAGGTGTGGTGTTATCCCCAGTGTAAGAATCCGCATCCTTAAAGAAATAAAAAAAAAGTGCTTAGACAACATTAAAATTACATAAAAGTGATTTTGTGACAACCCGAACTTTCAAGGTCCTTATTTTTAGTCACGCAATCCTGTTTTCGTTATCCTACTTTCACATTCGTTGCGACAATAAAAATAAGTGAACAATTGTGATGATAATGATATTACTAAATGTTGATACGTACGAGTATGTGGATGAGTGTGTGAATTGGGCCCGAACCTTGTGTCGCGCATATGGGGGGCTGGTTCGCCCGAGTTTTTACGGCAACCCAATTAAATGGGCTTAGGCCCATTCTTACCAAACTAGTGATTCCCTAAACCTTGCATATATATTTATATATATATATATATATATATATATATATATATATATATATATATATATATATATATATATATATATATATATATATATATATATATATATATATATATATATTAGCATGACCCAATCCTTGCAACCCAATGGTACTGTTTGTTATAATCGGCCCACTTGTGTCAATATTGGTTTTAGAGGATAATCGGCCCACTTGTGTTGAGATTGGATTTATATTATAACTGCACGTATCCTCTTTGCATATCATAATAATCGATATATCCATTACAACAAACCCTACCCTTCTCTCAAGAACACGCACGGCAATAGCAGACCCCCCCCTCTCGGTGCATCACCTTGGTCGATCAAGGTTTCTAGTTAGTAGACTTATAATTACGCTAACTTTTATTAGTGAGTGTGTTATGTGAAATCTTGATTAACTGAACCACATCTATGTTCTGTAAATAAGGAAACCTGATTCTTGCATGATGAATAAGGGTTAAGGACTTCATGTTATTAGAGATACTAACTAATCCACTATAGAAGACGTTGATCTTGAGCAAACATGAGTAAACCAGGTTTAAAGTTAGAAAAGAATTAGGTGTTGCATGTTCGATCCCGCTAATAACAATCGTATGCTACGTGATGAACTGGTGGTTTCTGTGTGAATATTTGTATGATAGCGATTGGTTAGTATGCTTATATTTGTTTTAATCATGATAGATTGTTCACGGATATGTGTGGTTGTTACTGAATTGCACTAATATTCATGAATTCTTGTATGCTTTAGGGTTTGCTAGAACCATGACTGGGTATTGTTAGGATCGTATGAATGCTGATTATGAACTAAGATTTTATATGAAGATGATAAACTGATGAATACATGCGATCCGATCTGAATATTATGAGGATGATTAATCGATAATTTCTTGTATTGATTATGATGAGATGTGATAAAATAATGTATGTGATAAAATAATGTATGTCATGATAACGGATGTATGAACTCATGATTGAACAAGTATTTCTTGATGTTAGGGGTCTGGTTAATCGTTTAGTTGCATGGTTATAATTGGTTGATGGGCTGTAGCTAAATGAAACCCCCAACTGACCCAATCACACATTTGGATTTGTAAGTATTATGTGGTGTGTATACTGGTGCAATGTGTGCAATGAGTTTGGTATAGTTTGTGAACTGTTTGGGCCAATATTAAGTGAGCCGTGATTTAAGGGGTGCGGGTTAAGTGTTTGGACTGGGTTATAACCGGGTTACTTTGGTAAATCGAATCTGGGCCGTAGGATTGTGAATTGGATGTGTAGCGAACTTCGAGATTGGGCCGGACATGTTTAATTGGTAAACAGGGCCGCACCTTTGTATGGACTATATAATGTCAGTAGACGGCTGTGTTACGTGACTAACTGTTAAGACTTGTGTGAAAGTCGATATGTGCATTTCTTATACGTTACTTGTTCAATGTGTGTATTAAATATGTGACTACTTGTATGCAAAAACTGATTGTTATCGGTAACTCTTTTAGGACGTGTTTGATTAACTGATAAACAAGTACTTGATCTTACCGAGCAAACCAAAGGTGAGTTCATCTCTCTTGAGCATGCGTCCCGGTGGTTGGGACAGTCAGTGGGTATCCTGGGAAGGGATAAGTCTTTTGGGTAAAACGGGAATGTTGGATAATATACTCATCCTATCACCTTTAAAGTCCCTCCGTGTTGTTTGGTTACTTGGAAGGTAACATGGTATTAGTTAGTAGCGCTACTTAGGTTTGGCAACCTCACCCCGTTCCTGGGAGGACGGGTGTTGAACTAATGACCTAGTCATGACCAATGCTTTGATAGGAGCATTGGAGAAAGGGCAAAATAATCAGAAGCCGTCTTGTATTGGGGTATTATCAACATTGTTTTCAACATTACTTTCGGAATTAACTTCAATGGATTAACTAAACATTTGGTAACCAACGTTTTTGTAAAACTATGAACTCACCAGCGTTGTCTGATACACTTGTTGCATGCTTGCAGGTCGTTAGGTATCTTGGATTTGGGGAACTTGCTGTCTGGAGTAGCTGGAGTGGTCATGGGTCGACTGGGAGGATTTATGCGATTGATTTCATGAAACTATACTTTGGTTTTGAAACAGTTTAACTTGGTTTACTATTTGCTTCCGCTGAACTTATTGATTTTCGTTTAAAACTTGTTGAAGATGTTTTTATTAATAATGGGGATTTTATTTATAACTTGTATGGGTTCAATGTAATTGGTGGCTCGTTATTGGTATGTCACACGCCTAACAGGGACATTCCCTATGTGGTAATTTGGGGGTGTGACAGTTTGGTATCAGAGCCACTGGTTATAGTGAACTTGGTTTTCAAACGTTTTCATAAAACCAGACTATAACCGAACAGTACCGAAATCGACCATGACACTCAGCTCCAGACTGCAAGGTTCGTTTCTCATTTACTATTGCATAGTATATCTAGTGTACACTTATGTATAACATTACACGTGAATGCACACTTGGCACAACAGTATGAGCACTTATGTTACCAACCCCTGTTATGTGAACTGTTAGTGTGACGCTACCCTTCGACTATTGTGATTCTTGATCCTGTAAAACCTTTTGTTTGCTATTTGAATGTGGGGAACCTTTTAGCGCAAGTTAAGAGGCACTGAGATCAGCATGCAAATCGCCTTATTATTATGGGTGCACACATAATAATAACGTGAGGTGCATGTGAGTCCCAGTGAGGCTTAACGAGTGTGAAAAGGGTTCCGCTCGTCTAGTTGGTGTTATGTTAGAACTCAGCAGTCTATAGGAGTCATAGCAGTGATTGTCTCCTACTCGAACATGATCTTTTCACCCCTTTTTGAATCCTTACGAATCTCGATGCTATTGTGTATCACCTGATCACACATCTGAACGCCTTGCGAACTGTGTAGAATGTTAGGTGCTAGTATGAACGTCCCTGAGTTGGATAGCTTAGCGTCAAATGATTGGACTATACTTTCCTCACTTATCTTTGTTTGCTGGAACTTAGCGTGTTGACGCCTTAGATCCCGAAGTGCGATCACTTCTACAACACTCTCGCGACATACCGTGTATTACTCAGTCAACTTGCAAGGACGATGGATAAGAGGGTAAACGTAGTACCTTACCGACTTCAGCATTTGAACGACCCTAGTTACCGACAACGAACAATAGCGATTTGACCCCAATCGAATCCTTAACTCTAGCCAGAGACTCATGGGAGTCGACTCTTACGAACCAATCAGGACAAAATCGATGACGATTGACTGTAGAGCGGACTGTGTAACCGCCCGCACCATGAGTAGCGTCTTAAGACGTGGCACGGAATACGAAAGGATGTACCCTGTTGGTGAAATGTCACAGGACCCCGTTACAAGCAGCGACATTAAGGGCAACAAGCACGGCGACATTGAAGCGCTCGTAATCGTAGCTTACAGTATGAGGACGAAGGTGCCTACGGCATGGATTGGCAGTTGTTAAATCAAGACGACACATAACCAAAGGAACGACGACGGTACTGGAAATTCTCGTAGCGAAAACAACAAACATTGGGAACGATGCTCATGGAAGGACATTTAGCATGGCATAGGCTATACCAGGCGTAATAGCAACACGATAGCTTGGATAGGATGCAAAACTCGACCTTGGGGGACAGGTGTTCGACATCGACCTTCCTTCTACTACCCCTGATGGTTACAATGCAGTAGTTAGTGTGGATTGGTTATTCAGAAATCACGCAGACATACCATGTGAGGAGAAAATTTTGTGTGGAGAATCGTTATTTGTTCTAAAGCAACAGAGTGGTGCAAAGGTTAGCACCATATCAGCTATGAAAGCCCAGAAGTATCTACGGAGGGATCACCCCGCTGCGTTAGCAACCATTACTGATGTGGAGGCTAAGGAAAAGAGGATCGAGGATCCACCAGTTGTTCGTGATTCCTCTCGGTGTGCTACCCGAAGAGCTTACAGATTTACTTCCACCACTGTTAGGCAGAATCTCAGTTTGATCTCACGACAGGGGCAACCCTGATTACTCGTGCTACATACCGTCTTGCACCAGGAGGGTTGCAAGGACTATCTACAGGAACTGTTGGATAGGAGTTTTATTGGACATAGTTTTTGTTCGCTTTGGGGAGCCCCAGCTATATTCGGGAAGATAAAGCCTTTTTCGTATGTGTATTGATTATCCAGAACTCAGCAAGGTGACAATCAAGAACTGTTTGCTTTGACCATGTATTGACGGAAGACCATGAGGAGAATGTTCCTGAAACGGCATATCAAACGCAATACGGCCATTGCGACTTTGTGCACCATGACCATTGAGTTAATCAACAGACCAGCAGCTTTGTGGACCACATGAATCGACCGTATTTATGGATGACGTTCTGGATCATTTCCAAGAGGAAGGAACATAATGGGCGGCATTTGTATCTTATTTTAGGGCTCCTGAGGGAGGAGCCACTCCGCGCGAAGTCTTGTTAAAGGTAACTTCTGGATTCGAGAGATACCTTTTTGGTCATATGATCAACGAAGTGGGAATACACGTGGATCTCGCTAAAAGACCCACGGGATTTTCGAAGATCGCGAAGCTTAAATCTCTTTAGCACAGTAGGGTGCTGTGTTCGTGAAGGACAAAACAGATGGACATCTTTTCAGCTTTCGAATCCCAACTCTGCAATGTTTACACGCCGACGCAACACGAGAAAGTAATGACTTACGTAATAAACTTACAGGAAGAACTGCACGAGTCACGACCTGCGGTGGAAGCCTTGGTCTTTGGGTTTAAGTTGGAGGCATTACTTGGACGGTACCAAATGCACTACCTAGACCGATCACAAGGGCCTCCCGTGTGAGCTAAACGTGTGATGGCACCGCTGGATGGAACTTTGGAATGAATACGACTGTGAAACCTGGACGTGCACGAGCTTTGCAGCTTGCTATCGACTCTAACATACTTGATCAGACTTGCGTTGTTCAAACTGAAGAACGAAAGGAAGAGAGTTCCCAAGATGGACCCATACGGGGCATGGGGAAGCAACCTTGGGCAGGTCGGACGATATTTGCTACTTCGTGGAACAAATATGGACCTCACTACATAGCAACATTAGGGAACTGGTACAGGCGTAGCACACGGATCTCGATATCCTAATCATCTGAGTTTTGATAGGAAGTATTAAAACCTGAAGACCATATGTGGGTGACCGGGCCTGGAGGCCCAGATAGCCACGCATGGGAACGAAGTTTGACATGTGGGAAAGTCAAGGTAGGATATTAGCAACCAGAAACACATATATGGAAATGAGAACCTAGTCGCAGATCCAGGATTTGTACTTGAACCCCTTGGGAAGCGGTTAAGCTTAAGAAATAGTGGAAATTCGCGGTGGGAGAATGCAAAGATCAGGTGAAGCTCTGTTATCCCCGATTGTTCAACGGTGGGACTAACTTTCAATATCCTTGGTGAATTTCGGGACGAAATTCCTTTCAAGTTGGGGATGATGTGGCACCCAACTGACCTCGCAATCCTGTTTTACAATTTGGTTAGCGGGGTGTCTGTGCGATTATCTGGATGCTTAGTGATTGCGCGTAATGTTTGATTATTATTTGTGATTATTATTTGTGTAGCATTACATATAGTTTAATTAGAGTTTCTATCGCTTCACTTCTCTGAGCTTACTTGTCAAATTTCGGGACGAAATTTCTTTCAAGTTGGGGATGATGTGACAACCCGAACTTTCAAGGTCCTTATTTTTAGTCACGCAATCCTGTTTTCGTTATCCTACTTTCACATTCGTTGCGACAATAAAAATAAGTGAACAATTGTGATGATAATGATATTACTAAATGTTGATACGTACGAGTATGTGGATGAGTGTGTGAATTGGGCCCGAACCTTGTGTCGCGCATATGGGGGGCTGGTTCGCCCGAGTTTTTACGGCAACCCAATTAAATGGGCTTAGGCCCATTCTGTGACACCTCGGATTTTCCCGGACAACCTTTCGATGTAACATGTGTGTACGTAAACTATTAAGTGAAAAATTATGAATTGCTTGTTATTACGTGTTGGGTGCCTATGTGTACGTATATATATATATATATATATATATATATATATATATATATATATATATATATATATATATATATATATATATATGTGTGTGTGTGTGTGTGTGTGAGTTATATATGAGCCGAAACCTCAACCCGACTCGAGACCCGGAGTGGTCTCGAGTGAACAATGAACGTGGACCGGTTTGGGCCGGTTAGGGCCTTGTGACCGAGAACCCAACCCGGAACCCCCTAGCCCCAACTCGAGATCCTATATAACCCAACCCTCACACCCTTTTTCCATTTTTCACCCTCATCTCCTCTCACTAAACCCTAAAACCCTAAGATCATCAACCTCCTTTCATCTCCTCTTCCTACTCGGAACCAACCGGAGACACCAAGACCCCCGGATCGAGCTCAAGATCACCACCCGAAAGTCGGTTCATCGGATCTTCACACCCTCAACATCAACCGGTTAGTGTTTTGTTGGTTCATATGGTTCTCGGATTGATTATTAGTGGTATGTTAGATAGCATTGTTATTGGTTAGTGCTTGATTAAGTTTTATGCACATTATAAAAAGCTTTAGCCGAAATTGTGATGACTATGTGTTTGAATGTTCTTGTTTGTAACATGCTAAAAATAGAAGGGTGAATATTGTGTGATCTAGCTGAGTGATTAGCATGTTTCGGATGTTTTGGATTAATGATGATACTTAGCAACAAAAATACTTCCAAGATTGCGAATGAAGGGCTGGGTATGCATGTTTCGGGTTGGATATAAAAGTCTAAATATGATGAACAATTTATGATTAAAGATGAACAGTTTGAAGGTTGCTTGAATATTCAAAAATTGGTGAGTTTGATCTGTTTTAGACAAAGGTTAGACAACAAAACATGTTTATGCAATTTCATTGGTTAGTACAATATTTCATGAAAATGCAATGTTAGTGGATAGTACATCTGCTCAGGTTCTAGAAGATCCTCAGTGCACGTAATCACGGTTGCGAGTCGCAACCTTTGGTTGCTACTCGAGACCACATCAAGCTTTGTCGAGACCTCCCAGTTGCGAGTCGCAATCAACACGAGTCGAATCCGGTTGCGAGTCGTAACCACTGCTGCTAAGTCGGAACCGCTAGTTGCGAGTCGTAACCTCTGGTTGCGACTCGTAACCAAAACGTGATGAACCGAGACCTCGGTTGCGAGTCGTAACCTCGGTTGCGAGTCGTAACCACCCTTATCTCGACTGGGCTATTTTGGTGTTATTGGGCTTTGACTGTTGGGCTTACTGTTGACTGGACTACGTGTTGTTGCTGCTGATTGTATATTTAGGACTGGCCCAATAACCCAACTGTTTATTGTTACGCATGTTATACGTGTTTGCTGTATGTGTTGCCATACGTGTTCGCTATATGTTTATTTGTACCCAACTTGACCCATACTTGGTAACCATGCTAGGACGTGGTGACCAACTTACTTGACCGGGTAAAATAATCTATCGAGCAACCCAAGGTGAGTTCACAACTTAAAAGCATGCGTCCCGGTGGTTTGGGACACGAGACTAAAACAACCCTATCCCCTTGTAAAGGGGATACCATTTACATTCCTTCCCTAGTTATTGGGAACAAACTTACTTTTCCTTCCCTTGTCATTGGGAAACCTTTTAGTTAATTACTGTTTATACGGAATGCAACCAAACGGCACTAAACGCAACTCTATCACTCAAGTCCCTACTACATAATACCGATTAGTCGCCGGGGCCAGGCGAACGGGTTATTAGTTGATAGCGCTATTTAGGTTTTACCAACCTCACACCGTGCCATGGTATGGGATCAGTCGTGAACTAATGTACTCAGGCATCCGTCAATGATGATAGAACATTGACATCAGGGCATCCTGCGGAAACGCAAACGGTTACCTAGTGTTCGGTATTGGAAAAACAGTTTAGTCGCTAACTTTTGGGGTAGCTCCCCATGGCATGTATAAACGGATAAATTAACTGGTGAAACAAGTTTTTGGTAATTAAAACTGGACAACTAGTGAACTCACTCAGCATTATTGTTGACCCCCTTACTGCATGCTTTGCAGGTAACCAGTGACGAAGGAGCTTGCTGCTTGGGAACGAGTAGTGTCTGTCCACCCTTGTGTTGGGTGTTACCTCATTTTGAACTATGAACTTGTTTAAACTACCTTACTTATGCTTCCGCTACTTATTACTGTTTGAACTTGAAACCTTAAACTCTGAACTTGATATTTGCTAATCTTATGGTTAGTAAGTATTACTTTTGTTATCAACTTAATTATTCAGTATAATTGGTGGCTGGATCCTGGTCAGTCACGCCCTCGAAGCGGGTGTTATCCGCAGGTGGAATTTGGGGGTGTGACAGATTGGTATCAGAGCCATTGGTTATAGTGAACTTGGTTTTAAAAAGGGGAAAATCTTTTTGAGAAAAACCAGACTATAACCCGTGACTCGTGACGACACTACACTCCAAGTGCAAGGCTCGACTTATCCAACCTCATAGCTCGGACCCATATTTACTTGCTTATTTGTCATATGCTTTCTGCTTTACTATACGTACTAGTTGCCTGATTAGATAGATACGCCTCCTCTCTTCTATCTTATTCTCGCTATGTTACGACACCACACTCATACTATGTTTTCTGGTTATGAAGACAATGAGTGGACGCGGACGAGGAAACGTCAACATGACTCAGGCTCAGTTCACTAACCTGCTCAACACAGTGGCTGCAGCTTTCGCAGCTCACCCTATAGGTCAGCCTGCGCCTGTGCAACCACGTGTCTGTACCTTCAAGACCTTCATGGATTGCAAGCCTCTTCCGTTCAGTGGCACTGAGGGTGCCATAGGCCTTCTACACTGGATCGAGAAGGTCGAAGCTGTCTTCGCTGTCTGCGAGTGTCCCCCTGCTAATTGGGTGAAGTTTGCTACTGGTACTCTTGAGGGAAGCGCACTTTCTTGGTGGAAGGCGCAAATTCAAATGCTTGGTTTGGAGACTGCTAACGCTACTGCATGGGAAGATTTCAAGGATATGATCAAGGAAGAGTACTGTCACAGGGATGACATCCACAAACTCGAGGACGAGTACTATGAACTCAAGATGGTTGGGTCAGAGATTGAGACCTACACCAAGCTGTCCAACGACTATGCTGCTCTCTGCCCAAACATGTCCCGACCCATGTACCGAAGGATCGAATTGTACATCAAGGGCTTAGTCCCAGAAATCAGGAGCCATGTAACCTCGGCCAACCTCACTGCCATACAGCCCGTGGTTCGTCTTGCCCACAAACTCACCAACCAGGCTGTGGAGGAGGGCAGGTTGCCCAAAAGGATCAGTGCTGCGGAAGGAAGTTCTAGTGATGGTAAACGAAAGTGGGATGGAAATCAGGGCAAAGATGCTAACTCTACTCAGGCCCCAGCTCAGCAAAGGAAAACTGACAACAACAAGGGCACTCAGCAACAGGGTGGCTACCGGGGAAGCTACCCTAAGTGCAACAAGTGTAACAGGCACCACAATGGGGCGTGTAACAAGGGCCAGTGTCAGCGATGCCACAAGATGGGGCACGAAGCCAAGGATTGTAGGAGTCAGTTCCCAGCAAGGCAGAATCAGCAACAACCCCAACAGCAACAGCAACAGGGAAACAACCGGGCATGTTTTAAATGTGGGGCAACCGGGCACATGCGAAAGGATTGCCCTGAACTGAATCAGAATCGCAACAACAATCAGGGAGCTGGGAACATTGAGCAAAACAACAATGCTGGAAATGGTGCAAGGGGAAGAGCTTTTGTGATTGGAGCTGGAGAAGCGAGGAACGACCCCAACGTCGTGGCGGGTAAGTTCCTACTTGATGATCGTTATGTTTCTGTGTTATTTGATTCCGGTGCCGATGCCAGTTATGTATCCCTTCGCATTAGTAAGAAACTTAAGCACTCGCCCGCATTATTAAGTTCTAAGCACATCGTCGAGATAGCTAATGGTAAGAACATCGAGGCCACGCACATGATCCACGACTGCACACTAGAATTATCTGGCCACACGTTTAGTATCGATCTTTTCCCCGTCAAACTTGGAAGCTTCGACGTCGTCGTGGGTATGGATTGGTTATCCAAACATCGCGCTGAGATCCTCTGTCAAGAGAAAGCAGTTCGTATACCTCGCCGTTCTGGCCAACCCCTCATCGTCCAAGGCAACAAAGGTGGAGAAGTCACAGGCATTATCTCGCTCCTGAAAGCCCAGAAGTGTTTGCAGAAAGGGCACACCGCAATCCTAGCACTCGTCACCAGCACCCACGAAAAGGAAATGAGGATTGAAGATTTTCCTGTAGTACGTGATTATCCCGAGGTATTCCCTGAGGAACTACCTGGACTCCCTCCCCACCGTCAGGTCGAATTTCAAATCGAGCTAGCTCCCGGAGCAGCACCCATAGCTCGTGCACCGTACCGTCTAGCCCCTGCAGAACTGAAGGAACTCTCTACGCAACTACAGGAACTTTTGGATAAAGGATTTATCCGTCCTAGTTCATCACCCTGGGGAGCACCAGTACTCTTTGTCAAGAAGAAGGATGGCACATTCCGAATGTGCATCGACTATCGTGAGCTGAACAAGGTTACCATCAAGAATCGTTACCCTCTCCCACGCATCGACGACCTATTCGATCAGCTGCAAGGATCGAGCTACTATTCTAAGATTGACCTGCGATCAGGCTATCATCAGCTGAGAGTTCGTAATGAAGACATCTCTAAGACTGCATTCAGGACTCGTTATGGTCATTACGAGTTCCTCGTTATGCCTTTCGGAATGACTAATGCACCTGCGGTTTTCATGGATCTCATGAACTGAGTGTGCAAGCCTTACCTCGACAAGTTCGTGATTGTGTTTATCGATGACATCCTGATTTATTCGAAAAGTCAAGAAGAGCATGAACGACACCTACTCCTTATTCTGGAACTCCTTCGTAACGAGCAGCTGTACGCCAAATTCTCTAAATGTGACTTCTGGCTTCGAGAAGTCCATTTCCTCGGCCATGTAGTTAACAAGAACGGAATTCATGTCGACCCCGCTAAGATCGAATCAATAAAGAACTGGCCTACGCCTAAGACTCCCACTGAAGTTCGCCAATTCTTGGGTTTGGCAGGCTACTACCGCAGATTCATTCAGGGATTCTCGAAGATTGCACAACCCCTCACTATACTTACTCAGAAAGGCATCGCCTACAAGTGGAATGAAGCACAGGAATCTGCTTTTCAGAGGCTTAAGGATAACCTCTGTAGCGCCCCTATTCTCTCGTTGCCTGAAGGCACTGACGACTTTGTGGTTTACTGCGACGCGTCTATTCATGGGCTCGGTTGCGTGTTAATGCAACGCGAGAAAGTTATTGCCTACGCCTCACGACAACTTAAGACACATGAAAGGAACTACACAACGCATGATTTGGAACTGGGAGCAGTGGTTTTTGCTCTTAAGATATGGAGACATTACCTGTACGGTACCAAGTGCACTATTTACACCGATCACAGGAGTCTCGAGCATATCTTTAGGCAAAAGGAATTGAACATGCGACAGCGTCGATGGGTCGAACTCTTGAATGACTACGAATGCGCCATCAAGTATCATCCGGGCAAGGCCAATGTCGTGGCAGACGCCCTCGGCCGAAAGGACACTATACCAAAGCGCGTGCGAGCATTGCAACTTACCATCCAGTCTAACCTCCCTACCCAGATCCGAAATGCTCAAGTTGAAGCGTTGAAACCGGAAAACATCAGGGCTGAGTCTCTGCGAGGATCGAGACAGCGACTAGAACAGAAAGAAGATGGCGCTTACTATGTAACAGGGCGCATTTGGGTTCCACTCTATGGAGATTTACGTGAACTCGTGATGGATGAAGCCCACAAGTCCCGCTACTCAGTACATCCTGGTTCGGACAAGATGTACCACGACTTGAAGACTACGTATTGGTGGCCTGGTATGAAGGCCCACATAGCAGCATACGTCAGCAAATGTTTGACTTGCGCAAGAGTCAAGACAGAATACCAGAAGCCAACAGGTCTACTCCAACAACCAGAAATCCCGAAATGGAAATGGGAGCAGATTTCCATGGATTTTGTTACAGGGCTACCTAGGTCTCAACGCGGAAATGATACTATTTGGGTAATAGTAGACCGATTGACCAAGTCCGCACACTTTCTGGCTATTAAGGAAACAGACAAGTTTTCTACCTTGGCGGAGATTTACTTAAAGGAAGTAGTTTCGAGGCACGGGGTGCCAACCTCAATTATTTCCGACCGAGACGCTCGTTTTACTTCGGAACTTTGGCAAGCTATGCACAAATCCTTTGGCTCACGTTTGGATATGAGCACCGCTTATCACCCGCAAACGGATGGGCAGTCTGAACGCACCATCCAAACCTTAGAAGACATGCTTAGGGCGTGTGTGATCGATTTTGGCAAGAATTGGGAGAAGCATCTACCGCTAGTAGAGTTCTCCTACAACAACAGTTACCACACTAGTATACAGGCAGCACCTTTTGAGGCATTGTACGGTCGTAAATGCCGGTCACCTCTCTGCTGGGCAGAAATCGGTGATAGTCAAATCACGGGCCCAGAGATGGTGGTAGATACAACGGAAAAGATTGCCCAGATCAGACAACGCATGGCGGCAGCTCGTGACCGTCAGAAGAGTTACGCTGATAAGCGTAGGAAACCATTGGAATTCCAGGTCGGCGACCGGGTTCTACTTAAAGTCTCACCCTGGAAGGGTGTGGTTCGCTTTGGTAAACGGGGCAAGCTTAATCCGCGATATATTGGACCATTCGAAATTACCGAGAAGGTCGGTAAAGTTGCTTATAGATTGAACTTGCCTGAAGAACTGAGTGCGGTACACAACGTTTTTCATGTATCTAATCTGAAGAAGTGTCTGTCAGATGAAACGCTCGTAATTCCTTTCAAGGAACTAACCATTGATGAACAGCTACACTTTACTGAGGAACCGATTGAGATCACGGATCGAGAGATCAAAATCCTCAAACGTAGCCAAATACCTCTTGTACGAGTCCGTTGGAACTCGCGACGTGGCCCAGAGTATACCTGGGAGCGGGAAGACCAGATGAAGCACAAGTATCCCCAGTTGTTCCCTAACGAAAACCCCAGCACTGAAGCTACAGCCGAATTTCGGGACGAAATTCCAAACTAACAGGGGGATGATGTGACACCCCGTTGAAACGCTTTCACTTACACTAGCTTGACAGTGGCTGCCTTAACTTTCGGGACGAAAATTCTTAAAACTTGGGGATAATGTGACACCTCGGATTTTCCCGGACAACCTTTCGATGTAACATGTGTGTACGTAAACTATTAAGTGAAAAATTATGAATTGCTTGTTATTACGTGTTGGGTGCCTATGTGTACGTATAGATATATATATGTGTGTGTGTGTGTGTGTGTGTGTGTGAGTTATATATGAGCCGAAACCTCAACCCGACTCGAGACCCGGAGTGGTCTCGAGTGAACAATGAACGTGGACCGGTTTGGGCCGGTTAGGGCCTTGTGACCGAGAACCCAACCCGGAACCCCCTAGCCCCAACTCGAGATCCTATATAACCCAACCCTCACACCCTTTTTCCATTTTTCACCCTCATCTCCTCTCACTAAACCCTAAAACCCTAAGATCATCAACCTCCTTTCATCTCCTCTTCCTACTCGGAACCAACCGGAGACACCAAGACCCCCGGATCGAGCTCAAGATCACCACCCGAAAGTCGGTTCATCGGATCTTCACACCCTCAACATCAACCGGTTAGTGTTTTGTTGGTTAATATGGTTCTCGGATTGATTATTAGTGGTATGTTAGATAGCATTGTTATTGGTTAGTGCTTGATTAAGTTTTATGCACATTATAAAAAGCTTTAGCCGAAATTGTGATGACTATGTGTTTGAATGTTCTTGTTTGTAACATGCTAAAAATAGAAGGGTGAATATTGTGTGATCTAGCTGAGTGATTAGCATGTTTCGGATGTTTTGGATTAATGATGATACTTAGCAACAAAAATACTTCCAAGATTGCGAATGAAGGGCTGGGTATGCATGTTTCGGGTTGGATATAAAAGTCTAAATATGATGAACAATTTATGATTAAAGATGAACAGTTTGAAGGTTGCTTGAATATTCAAAAATTGGTGAGTTTGATCTGTTTTAGACAAAGGTTAGACAACAAAACATGTTTATGCAATTTCATTGGTTAGTACAATATTTCATGAAAATGCAATGTTAGTGGATAGTACATCTGCTCAAGTTCTAGAAGATCCTCAGTGCACGTAATCACGGTTGCGAGTCGCAACCTTTGGTTGCTACTCGAGACCACATCAAGCTTTGTCGAGACCTCCCAGTTGCGAGTCGCAATCAACACGAGTCGAATCCGGTTGCGAGTCGTAACCACTGCTGCTAAGTCGGAACCGCTAGTTGCGAGTCGTAACCTCTGGTTGCGACTCGTAACCAAAACGTGATGAACCGAGACCTCGGTTGCGAGTCGTAACCTCGGTTGTGAGTCGTAACCACCCTTATCTCGACTGGGCTATTTTGGTGTTATTGAGCTTTGACTGTTGGGCTTACTGTTGACTGGACTACGTGTTGTTGCTGCTGATTGTATGTTTAGGACTGGCCCAATAACCCAACTGTTTATTGTTACGCATGTTATACGTGTTTGCTGTATGTGTTGCCATACGTGTTCGCTATATGTTTATTTGTACCCAACTTGACCCATACTTGGTAACCATGCTAGGACGTGGTGACCAACTTACTTGACCGGGTAAAATAATCTACCGAGCAACCCAAGGTGAGTTCACAACTTAAAAGCATGCGTCCCGGTGGTTTGGGACACGAGACTAAAACAACCCTATCCCCTTGTAAAGGGGATACCATTTACATTCCTTCCCTAGTTATTGGGAACAAACTTACTTTTCCTTCCCTTGTCATTGGGAAACCTTTTAGTTAATTACTGTTTATACGGAATGCAACCAAACAGCACTAAACGCAACTCTATCACTCAAGTCCCTACTACATAATACGATTAGTCGCCGGGGCCAGGCGAACGGGTTATTAGTTGATAGCGCTATTTAGGTTTTACCAACCTCACACCGTGCCATGGTATGGGATCGGTCGTGAACTAATGTACTCAGGCATCCGTCAATGATGATAGAACATTGACATCGGGGCATCCTGCGGAAACGCAAACGGTTACCTAGTGTTCGGTATTGGAAAAGCAGTTTAGTCGCTAACTTTTGGGGTAGCTCCCCATGGCATGTATAAACGGATAAATTAACTGGTGAAACAAGTTTTTGGTAATTAAAACTGGACAACTAGTGAACTCACTCAGCATTATTGTTGACCCCCTTACTGCATGCTTTGCAGGTAACCAGTGACGAAGGAGCTTGCTGCTTGGGAACGAGTAGTGTCTGTCCACCCTTGTGTTGGGTGTTATCTCATTTTGAACTATGAACTTGTTTAAACTACCTTACTTATGCTTCCGCTACTTATTACTGTTTGAACTTGAAACCTTAAACTCTGAACTTGATATTTGCTAATCTTATGGTTAGTAAGTATTACTTTTGTTATCAACTTAATTATTCAGTATAATTGGTGGCTGGATCCTGGTCAGTCACGCCCTCGAAGCGGGTGTTATCCGCAGGTGGAATTTGGGGGTGTGACACATTCTTACCAAACTAGTGATTCCCTAAACCTTGCATATATATATATATTAGCATGACCCAATCCTTGCAACCCAATGGTACTGTTTGTTATAATCGGCCCACTTGTGTCAATATTGGTTTTAGAGGATAATCGACCCACTTGTGTTGAGATTGGATTTATATTATAACTGCACGTATCCTCTTTGCATATCATAATAATCGATATATCCATTACAACAAACCCTACCCTTCTCTCAAGAACACGCACGGCAATAGCAGACCCCCCCCCCCTCTCGGTGCATCACCTTGGTCGATCAAGGTTTCTGGTTAGTAGACTTATAATTACGCTAACTTTTATTAGTGATTGTGTTATGTGAAATCTTGATTAACTGAACCACATCTATGTTCTGTAAATAAGGAAACCTGATTCTTGCATGATGAATAAGGGTTAGGGACTTCATGTTATTAGAGATACTAACTAATCCACTATAGAAGACGTTGATCTTGAGCAAACATGAGTAAACCAGGTTTAAAGTTAGAAAAGAATTAGGTGTTGCATGTTTGATCCCGCTAATAACAATCGTATGCTACGTGATGAACTGGTGGTTTCTGTGTGAATATTTGTATGATAGCGATTGGTTAGTATGCTTATATTTGTTTTAATCATGATAGATTGTTCACGGATATGTGTGGTTGTTACTGAATTGCACTAATATTCATGAATTCTTGTATGCTTTAGGGTTTGCTAGAACCATGACTGGGTATTGTTAGGATCGTATGAATGCTGATTATGAACTAAGATTTTATATGAAGATGATAAACTGATGAATACATGCGATCTGATCTGAATATTATGAGGATGATTAATCGATAATTTCTTGTATTGATTATGATGAGATGTGATAAAATAATGTATGTGATAAAATAATGTATGTCATGATAACGGATGTATGAACTCATGATTGAACAAGTATTTCTTGATGTTAGGGGTCTGGTTAATCGTTTAGTTGCATGGTTATAATTGGTTGATGGGCTGTAGCTAAATGAAACCCCCAACTGACCCAATCACACATTTGGATTTGTAAGTATTATGTGGTGTGTATACTGGTGCAATGTGTGCAATGAGTTTGGTATAGTTTGTGAACTGTTTGGGCCAATATTAAGTGAGCCGTGATTTAAGGGGTGCGGGTTAAGTGTTTGGACTGGGTTATAACCGGGTTACTTTGGTAAATCGAATCTGGGCCGTAGGATTGTGAATTGGATGTGTAGCGAACTTCGAGATTGGGCCGGACATGTTTAATTGGTAAACAGGGCCGCACCTTTGTATGGACTATATAATGTCAGTAGACGGCTGTGTTACGTGACTAACTGTTAAGACTTGTGTGAAAGTCGATATGTGCATTTCTTATACGTTACTTGTTCAATGTGTGTATTAAATATGTGACTACTTGTATGCAAAAACTGATTGTTATCGGTAACTCTTTTAGGACGTGTTTGATTAACTGATAAACAAGTACTTGATCTTACCGAGCAAACCAAAGGTGAGTTCATCTCTCTTGAGCATGCGTCCCGGTGGTTGGGACAGTCAGTGGGTATCCTGGGAAGGGATAAGTCTTTTGGGTAAAACGGGAATGTTGGATAATATACTCATCCTATCACCTTTAAAGTCCCTCCGTGTTGTTTGGTTACTTGGAAGGTAACATGGTATTAGTTAGTAGCGCTACTTAGGTTTGGCAACCTCACCCCGTTCCTGGGAGGACGGGTGTTGAACTAATGACCTAGTCATGACCAATGCTTTGATAGGAGCATTGGAGAAAGGGCAAAATAATCAGAAGCCGTCTTGTATTGGGGTATTATCAACATTGTTTTCAACATTACTTTCGGAATTAACTTCAATGGATTAACTAAACATTTGGTAACCAACGTTTTTGTAAAACTATGAACTCACCAGCGTTGTCTGATACACTTGTTGCATGCTCGCAGGTCGTTAGGTATCTTGGATTTGGGGAACTTGCTGTCTGGAGTAGCTGGAGTGGTCATGGGTCGACTGGGAGGATTTATGCGATTGATTTCATGAAACTATACTTTGGTTTTGAAACAGTTTAACTTGGTTTACTATTTGCTTCCGCTGAACTTATTGATTTTCGTTTAAAACTTGTTGAAGATGTTTTTATTAATAATGGGGATTTTATTTATTACTTGTATGGGTTCAATGTAATTGGTGGCTCGTTATTGGTATGTCACACGCCTAACAGGGACATTCCCTATGTGGTAATTTGGGGGTGTGACAGATTTTCCAATTGAATACCTTGAAACTGTCACCACCGGTAGCTTGGAACTCAGACTGAGTCATACCAAAAGAATCAGATACATCAAGCTGTAACAAAAATGAGAAAACAAAATAAAATTTGTTGAAGATATTTTAAACAGTTATGAAAGTAAATGTATATCTACATTTAGAAAACGTAAGCTTACTTGGTCAATTTTGAATTTTTTGTTCAGCTTATCCAATATGTCTTCATCAGTGGTAACAACTGAGATTCCATAATTCTCGACAGCATTCACAATATTAAAGTCACTTACTTTAATCATGAAAGCACACTTTATGTTAAGCAATGATTCAAACTCAACTGGATATTCTCCGGGATTCTCATTCGACCTCAATAACTATATATTACATAATATACGGTGTGGTTATGTAAAATATATACAATTTTAATTACAACTGATTTTTAATAAAGTATAAATATAAATAACCTCGTCCTGAATTTCTATAAGTTCCTTTGCAGTTTTACCAACAAACTTCATCGCCTCATGATCAAACAATGTAAGTGTCACCGTACCAGTTGAATCTTGAACACGAACCGGTATTTTGAACCTTAAAAACATAGTTTAAATATTTAAAAAGGTATATATATTAATTCATACGTATTCATGAATATATAATGATACAAGCTACATTGTCTTGTATAACACAACAATAGGTTAAAGTAGGAATTAAAAAACATTTTACCTGGACAACGGGAAAACTTCTTTACTATTACAATCCTTGTTAGAACATTGATACAACTTCTCATCTTTAACATCACTTGTTCCATCATCCTTATCATATGTTTCAAACTTTTGCTCAACTTTGGACTTGCAATAGTTGCACCCATCATAATACCACATCTTATCTGAAACAATTGCAACGATAGTCCCAACAACAACAACTTTCTTTGGCTGTTTACATAACAAAAGACAACAATTAGACTAAACTTTACATATAATTTAAAATATAACATATGAATTGTTAATGAGAACCTCTAGGATTGATCCAAGATAAGCAATTGGTGAAAAAACATCGTTCTTTAAAAATTCATCTTCGACAGAACACATGATATATGACCCAGCATGGCTACTCGACTCAGTTGAAGCAGCAAGTTTTGCAAGAAACCTATAGAACAGTTTGAATAAAAATAAACTTCAATAAACAAAAAATAAATAAATAACAACATTAAAAATAAATAAATAAATATTTATTATAATATGACTTACTTTTGCCTAAACAATAGCATGTCATCAAAGTTGTCGTTAATGAAAATTCTTGAACCATCAAAGTTATTAGACAAACCCCATTTTCCTATTGTAATGTGCAAACTAAATAAAATATATATAAAGTATCAACATCTAAATAAATTGTAATATGAGGTAAGTAAATTGGTTTGAACTAAATACCTTTGTATGTCTTAACAGCACCGAAATGGACAACAACGACAACATGTGCTTCACGCTTTTCACTAACCATGTAAGAATACATGTCCTTAGCGTAATCATCCCAAAGAGTTAAATCGATCTGAACATCTCTACAAAATATTATAACAAAAAATTATAAGATAAAAAACATTTTGTAAATTTGGAAGCCTAATATATAATATAAAACATATATTTTATGAATAGTGCTATTACTCAATATCTTGAAGCTTAAGATTAAGGCGTTTCCCTTTGCTACCATCCTTTTTGTTCGTATCCTCGATGTTATAACAAACACAAACATAACCAATGACATCTAAAAAAATATTGAAAAATAGATAACAGCACATCATTAAAGTATAAATATGTAAAAAAAACATAAAAAAATACATAAAACAAATATTAATGTATATAAATAATGAAAAATTATTACGATCGATACATACCTACTGTGGTACCCTCCTTTATTTTCTGTGACAGAACATCGTTAAAATCAACAAAATTGAAAACATACTGCGGACCATCCCAATTTTTGCACTTCTCCACCAACGTATGGTAGTGAAAAGATAACTTTTGATTGTTAGGTACAATCTTGAAAAACGTAGTGTTGGCAGCAAGAGAAGGACGTTTTATGATTAAGCATTCATCAACAATAAGATGCCTCTCAAACTTTGAAAATAGCTTATGCAAGCAAAATGCTTGGATCTTGGTACCCTGTAGGTAAAATCCATAAAAACATGCAAAAGATATCTTAAAAGGATATGAAACTCAGTCTAATTAAAACAAAAAAGAATAAATCAAAAATTTACCATCTCATCCATCAGTATCATATCTATACGATAAGTCTCTCTTTCGTTAGCTCTCATTTTCTTCCTCCACAAACTAACAATTTTAACCTTGATAGTGTAGTTTGTGGAAAGAGCATCAATGTCGTTCAGCAAGGTGATCTGACCTTCGATTTCCATTGTAGCTAAGATGCAATAAGTTTAGAAGTAGGGTGTTGAAAAACTAATTGTTTGCCATAAACAGAAAACAATTGATCTATTTATATAAAACAATAGAACGTTTTATTTTTAGAAATATAATATTAATATATGTAATCAAAATAAACATCTTTTTTAAAATACAATAAATAAGGAAACAAAATAATTTATAAATCGATATAGGTAATTAACATTTATGAAAATTTGCATAAATGGAAACTATACATGTTAATTATATACACTGGATTTCGGTATAAGATTTTAAATTTTTTTGAAAATACATAATAAGAAAATGAAGGTTATATTGTATTGTATTGTATCATCTCTATAGATATATATTGAAAGTTGAATTTATAATATAATAAGAAATATAACTAATTGGTTATTTATGTTAAATATAGTTGACAAAAACTTATTTTGTATCATTTCGAAGGCATAATCCAAGTTTAAATCTGACAATCATAGTTTTATGTATATAGAGATATACAATATTCATTAAAAATGGGATAAATATTAGTTTAACTAATGTTAAATTTATTTGAATGTTTAAGAAAAAAGTGTGTTTACTTTCATTTTTTAATAAATTATTAACTTCATTAGAATCTGTCAATGATTTTTTAAATGTGACAATTGACCATTAACTGTTAAACATATACAATAGATTTTGAAAATGATGACAAAATTGATTGTTTAAAATAACAGTTAATATATGAAAAAATATAAAAACATAAAATTGAAAACCAAAACAAATGTCAATAACCATAAAAACCATATAAAAACTTAAAAAGTAACATATGGAATCATGACATAATTGTTTTATCTCTAATGACTAAGCCTAACGTAAGGTACAACCAGATCAACACTCAAAACCTGGTCATTTTCATCAAAAGAATAATAAACCCTGTCACGGACCTTAATTCCAGCAGCTTTCATAAACTTCTTCCAACTAGTTAAAGCATATCGCCATCCAGATCCATCGCTTTTCCTTTCACGTCTGGTACCGTGAGTAAATTGCTTTGGCGGATCCAGATGATTAAGTCTAACGGTGATATCTCTTAAACCTTCATCAAGTCTAGCCATACGTGAAACAGGATCGGGAATCCTCTGTATTGTTGTACAAAAAAAAATTAATTAAAATTATGAAACCAAAATAACAGTGTTTAGAAAGAAACATATAAAGTTTATATAACTTACAAAATAACGATCACCAGCCGTACGAACAAAATGACGAACACCACCAGGTAATACTTCATAAACATCATCTTCAGCATCGATAGGTGCAACGTCAGTCTGAAAATTTAATATATAGAACTGAATTAAAATAAACATGCATAAAATATTCAATGGCGTACAAATATGTAACTTACCTCGTCGACCTCTAAATCCGGAAAATTCATTTCAAGACCGTTTTTCCCACAAACTTTTAAATGGAAAAAATTACCAAATGATTTTGTAAAAAATAGAAAACAACCATCCTTCAGCTGTAACTGACTAACAATTACATCAATACCAACGGAAAAACCTACTTTTCCGTCAGATGTTTCAATGAGAACGTTAAACGTGTTGTTTTCTGTAACTACAGTAGAGATTACATCATTTGACGAATAATCATAGTGTTTTGGAAGGATACATTCAGGAATGACCTGTTGGAAGGATAAAAAATAATCAGCAAAAAGTAAATTACATATAACTAAAGTAATACATCAATAGAGTATGAAATCTCTATATATAACTTATCTTACATAAAATTGAGATGATGTAGGGAGCAGTGTGACAACCCGAACTTTCAAGGTTAGTGCCCCTTCGTTACGCGATCCCGTTTTATTATTATTTCTTTCCATCACGTCTCTCTTCGATGATAAAAGTTATTTTGCACTCGTGACTTTAGTAAACTTGCTGGTCGTTAAATGTGATTGTGTATGTTGGTGCAAGTGGGCTACGGGGTTGAGTTGGGTCTTGCAGAAGTCATTGGGCCGCCATCACTTATAAGTATCTTGGCCCAACCTCCCTTAATAATTCTTAACTTAATGCTACTTGGCCCAACCCCCTTAATATTAGAGAACTCGGCCCAACTCCCTTCTCTATTATATGTATGCGTAGACTAGAGAGTAATGCACGACCACTATCATATTTGCAAACCCTAATCAAGTGTGAACGGCCGTAGCAAAATTCCAGTCAGGATCACCATCATCGGTTAGTACTATTCTTGTTTGTTCACCCTGTTAATCGTTGATCCTATAAGAACATGTGCTAGATTTTATGTTTGGGCAAGCTGGTTAGTTTCAATCTCAAAACTGCTTGATGATAATGATGCTTAGACTAAGAGTACAAATAGGAATTTAACACATGGTTGATAGGTTATAGTTGTGAAATCAAAGGTGTTATGTGGTGTTATGATCTTGGTGTGATAAATGCTCGAATATAGATGTGTACATGCTAGCCGATCTCTAATTGCATATATGCATACATATATATGGGTGATTGTTGTCATAAAATCCGTACGTGTCACAACTTGATGGGTTGTTGGGTGACATAGGCAAAGTTTGATAAAACTGTTTGAGGTCCAATAGATTAGCTAGGGATGGTAAAAACCGGGATGATTGCGATAATGAATCTGGGTACTGGGTGATTAACTGGGTTTCATATATTAGGGGACTATTGGGCCGCATATGACTGGGTTAATACCTATGTCTTTCCAGTAGCATACATCGGCTCACAAGGTGACTTCTTGGGCCCAAAACATGCTCTATATAAGGGGTATAAGTTGGCCCAGTAGTAGCAGCCGGATAACTGGGTTGTTCGGCCCACTTCATTTGACATTTATGTTTGTACCATGTGTGACTAGCTGGCAAGATAACCCGAGTATGTTAATAAATAATAATAATCATGTTGTGATTTAGGGTGAACATGTTTAGATTGACATTCATGGAATAATTTTGGTCATATGGGTTGAAGTATTTACTGGGCTTGAATGTTGAATGCGGACAACGAATAATTGTACATGGACCGATTACATATTGTATGTGTAAGTCTTGGGCTGAATAATGAACATAAGTAACATAAAACCCAAATGAGCTTCATATTTGGATCTGGGTCAGATATGTGACCGATTTCATATGTACAAAGGGGCTGGGGCCTTTTTGGATTTCATGAGCACTTATAAAAGAATAGGGCTGGATAATTTTCAAAAGGGGTAAAACAAGTTGTTGGGCCAACCATTCTGGGCCGAGCAAACTGCCAAAGTGGTGACTGCATGGGGTAGGAATTGGCTGGACAATACGTGTTTAGATTTGTTAGTAATTATGTTCTTACATGGCTTACCTTTGAATTATTTATGTGTGTAACATTGGGTTCGAGGGGTGTACAAACAGGTTATGTATGTATGTATTTGGCATGTCGGGTAGTCACATGTGTGTGTGTTATGAGCTAAGAATATGCTTGATGTGAACCTCGCATAAGTTAAATAGTTGTACGCTAAGTACATGTAAACTGACTATAACTGGTAACCTTATAGGACGCGTTGATTTACTGAATAACAAGTAGCAAATCCTACCGAGCAAACCAAAGGTGAGTTCACTACATTCGAGCATGCGTCCCAGTGGTTGGGGACAGTCAGTGGGTATCCCATGGGGGGAATGAGTCTTTGGGTAAAAACGAGTATATTGGTTAATATTCTCACCTATCATCTTTTGTAAGTCCCTCATCGGGTATTAGTTAGTAGCGCTACTTAGGTTTGGCACCCTCACCCCGTGCCTGTAGAGGACGGAGGTGAACTAATGACCCAGTCTGGCCCAGTACTAGATAGGAGTACGTGGGAAGGGCAGTCGTGTATTTCAGGAGCCGTCATTGTTCGGAATTGAGATATTAACAATATTACTTGCATTGATTATTGAACTGTTTTACATACAACGGGTAACAAACGTTTTCTAAAACTGTGAACTCGCCAGCTTTGTCTGATACGTGTGTTACATGCTCGCAGGTCCTTAGATACTGGGAACACAGGAACTTGCTGGCTGGAGGGCGAGAGTGGTCATGGTTACACTGGTGAACTTAGTTATCAGACATTTATTTATTGTGGTTGTTTGAATAGTATTTACAGTATGATACATTAACGCTTCCGCTGAACCTATGGTTTTTGAACAACTTATGTTTGGGATTTCAGTATTCTTAAATGATGGAACTTTATTTCAAACTTGTGATTCAATGTAATTGGTGGCTCATTGCTAGTCGTCACACGCCTCACAGGGACACTCCCTAGGTGGTAATTTGGGGGTGTGACAGTTTGGTATCAGAGCCACTGGTTATAGTGAATTTGGTTTTAAAAATGTTTTATAAAACCAGACTATAACTGAACTGATACGACATACTGATACGACATGGACCATGACACTCAGCTCCAGGCAGCAAGGTTCGTCTCCTGTTTACTATTGCATAGCATAGTTTGTACATACTGATGATTAGTATCACACTCGAACGCACGCATGATATTACAATACGAATTACTATGCTATCTGTCCATACTACGTGTTTTTAAGAGTAGAACTCTTCTTGGGTTTACATGCTCTATGTTGTGATATCGACGGTCGTACTGTATGAATTTTGGGAAACCTTTTTTTTAACATGAGTAGGGAGGAACTGAGATAAGCATGCAAATCAGGTTATTATTATGGGTGCACACATAATAACAACGTGAGGTGCATGTGAGTCCCAGTAAATCTCGACTAGTGTGAAAAAGGAATCCCGCGTTGTTAGTCAATGTTGTATTAGAACCTCGAAAACTGTGAATACTATAGCAATACTTGACATCCGCTTGAAATGGTCTGTTAATTTGTTACTTCTTCCCATACTTATAGAATCATGAACGGACGTGGTGGAGGTCGTCGTGGTGGACGCGGTGGACGTGGTGGAGGCCGCGGTGGCGGACATGGCGAAATCTATATGACTCAAGCTGAGCTAGAGGAATTACTCAACGCCCAGGTGGCTGCAGCCTTGGCAGCTTATCAGGCTGGTATGACATGTACCAGACATTCCTTCCTTTGAATCGTGAACTTGAGTCTTATTTGTTGGTTTATTTTCTCTCGTTAATAGGTCAGCCGGCGCCACAAAACCAGCCTCACCCACCGGTCTGCACTTTTAAAACTTTCATGGATTGCAAGCCACAGACCTTCAGTGGCACTGAAGGGGCTGTGGGACTTATACGCTGGTTCGAAAAGGCGGAGTCAGTGTTTGCGATATGTAACTGCCCAGTTGGGGATAGAGTAAAGTTTGCAGCAGGCACGCTTCAGGATGGTGCCTTGACCTGGTGGAATGCCCAGGTCCAACTGCTAGGTATTGAGGCAGCAAACGCCACTACGTGGATGATTTCAAAGAACTGATGAGAGAGGAATACTGTCCTCGAGACGAAATACAGAAGTTAGAGAATGAGTACTACGATCTAAAAATGGTGGGGTCTGAAATTGAGGCGTATGTGAAGCGGTCGTATGAGTTAGCTGATTTGTGTCCGACTCTGTCCCGACCCATGTCCCGAAGAATCGAGTTGTTTATTAAGGGGTTACCTCCACGGGTGAAGGGTTTAGTTACAGCGGCGAACCTCAATAACCTAACACAGATTGTTAGATTGGCGCATAAGATCGTTGACCAGGAAGTGGAGAGCGACTCATTGCCACCTCGTATTTCTAGCACTACCACAGCTGCCACTACTTCCACTGCATCTGCTGCTGATAGCAAACGTAAGTGGAATGATACGGACAAGGGGTCCAACTCTGCACAGCCTCAGAAGAAGATGGATACTGGCAGCACCCGCAGTTTCAGTCAGACAGCATCAGTGAATCAGAACTCGAGTAACAAATCAGGGCAGGGATCATATGCGGGGAAGCTACCCTTGTGCAGCAAGTGTAACTATCATCACAAGGGACAGTGTGCTCGGGTTTGTCATCTATGTAATCGACCAGGGCATATGGCCAGGGATTGTAGGACCACACTTCCAGCTCAGCAGCAGCCAGCGCAGCAGACGGGTAGGCAACAGCCTCAGCAAACTCAGGGTACTCAAAGAGGGTGTTATCAGTGTGGGGCCGAGGGGCACTTCAAGCGAGACTGCCCTCAGCTGAGGCAGAACACAGGGGGTGGTAACGGGAACAATAATGCGGGGAATAACGGGGGTAATGTTGCGCGTGGGCGCGGGTTTGTGCTGGGAGCTGGGGAAGCGCGGAACGACGGCAACGTGGTTACTGGTACGTTTTCAGTGAACGGTGCTATTGCTTCTATTTTATTTGATTCTGGTGCCGACTGGAGTTACGTGTCTTTAGAGTTTAGTTCCCAGTTAGGATTAAGTCCTACACTTCTCGTAATGAAACACATAGTAGAAATCGCAAATGGTAAAACAATCGAAGCTACACATGTTCTATTTGGGTGTAAAATCGATCTTCTGGGTCAAGTCTTCGACATTGACTTAATTCCTATTACTCTTGGAAGTTTCGACGTGATCGTTGGTATGGACTGGTTGTCCAAGAATCAAGCGGAGATTCTCTGTAAGGAGAAGATCATACGTGTTCCCCTTCCTAGTGGGGAATTTCTATCAGTTCAGGGTCATCGCAGCGGGATCCCAGTTAGTATTGCCTCGGCAATGAAGGCTCAGAAGTATTTGCGTAAGGGCTATCCTGCTATACTGGCTCTTGTCACTGATTCACCGCCTAATGAAAGGAAGATTGAGGATCTTCCAGTTGTTCGTGACTATCCTGACGTATTTCCTGCGGAACTCCCTGGTTTACCTCCACACCGTCAGGTGGAATTCCAGATTGACCTCGCCCCAGCGGCAGCCCCAGTTGCTCGTGCTCCTTATCGTCTTGCGCCAGGGGAACTGCAGGAATTATCAAACCAACTCCAAGAGCTGTTGGATAGGGGTTTCATCCGACCTAGCTCTTCCCCCTGGGGAGCCCCAGTCTTATTTGTGAAGAAAAAGGATGGGTCCTTGCGAATGTGTATAGATTATCGCGAGCTCAACAAGATGACAATCAAAAATCGTTACCCTTTGCCTCGTATTGACGACCTGTTTGACCAATTACAAGGGTCGAGCTTTTACTCTAAGATCGACTTAAGGTCTGGTTATCATCAAGTGCGAGTCAGAGAGGAAGACGTCCCCAAAACCGCGTTTCGGACGCGATACGGTCACTATGAGTTCTTGGTTATGCCATTCGGGTTAACCAACGCACCAGCGGTCTTCATGGACCTCATGAACCGCGTGTGCAAGCCCTACCTTGATGACTTCGTGATCGTTTTTATTGACGACATTCTAATTTACTCCAAGAACAAGGAGGATCATGAGCGGCATTTACGTCTCATCCTAGAACTCCTGAGGAGGGAGCAGTTGTACGCAAAATTTTCTAAATGCGATTTTTGGATACGGGAGGTACATTTTCTGGGGCATATAGTTAATGAGGTGGGCATACATGTGGATCCTGCCAAGGTTGACGCCATTAGAAATTGGGCGGCACCAAAGAACCCTTCGGAGGTGCGGCAATTTCTCGGTCTAGCAGGGTATTATCGTCGTTTCATTCAGAACTTCTCAAAGATTGCACAGCCACTCACCTCGTTAACACAGAAGAAAGTGGTTTACTCTTGGGGGACGAAGCAGGAGGATGCTTTCCAGCTTTTGAAACAAAGGTTATGCAGTGCACCAATCTTATCTCTACCGGATGGCACTGAGGATTTTGTAGTTTATTGTGATGCTTCGATTCAGGGTCTCGGTTGCGTGTTGATGCAACGCGAAAAGGTGATAGCTTACGCTTCTCGACAGTTGAAGGTTCACGAGAAGAACTATACGACACATGACTTGGAGTTAGGAGCAGTGGTGTTTGCGCTGAAGATTTGGAGGCACTATTTATACGGTACGAAGTGCGTTATCTATACCGACCACAAGAGCCTTCAGCATATCTTTGACCAAAAAGAATTGAATATGCGTCAGCGTCGTTGGGTGGAATTGTTCAATGATTACGAGTGTGCCATCAAATACCACCCAGGTAAAGCTAACGTTGTGGCGGACGCACTTAGCCGCAAAGAAACGAAGCCTAAACGCGTTCGCGCATTACAGCTCACTATCCATTCCAGCCTTCCTGATAAGATTCGTACGGCCCAGACTGAGGCATTGAAGGAAGAGAACATTAAAGCTGAGGGTTTACGCGGTATGGAAAAACAGCTTGAACAGACATCTGATGGCATCTACTACATCATGGGAAGAGTATGGGTTCCTCTGTTTGGTGATCTTAGAGAACTTGTGATGGATGAAGCACACAAGTCACGATATTCTATTCACCCGGGATCGGACAAGATGTATCACGATCTTAAGGTTATGTATTGGTGGCCGAATATGAAAGCCCTCATCGCCACGTACGTGAGCAAATGCTTAACTTGTGCGAGAGTTAAAGCGGAACATCAGAAGCCTTCGGGTCTACTGCAGCAGCCAGAAATACCCAAATGGAAGTGGGAACAGATCGCTATGGATTTCGTTACTGGATTACCGAGGACTCAGGCTGGAAACGATACTATATGGGTGATTGTCGATCGACTCACGAAATCGGCACATTTTCTAGCAATCAAGGAAACAGATAAGTTTTCGCAGCTTGCAGCAGTGTATCTTAAGGAGGTAGTTGCTCGGCACGGAGTGCCAACTTCTATCATCTCAGATCGAGATCCGCGTTTTACTTCTGAATTATGGCAGTCTATGCACAAATTGTTCGGTTCGAAACTTGATATGAGCACCGCTTACCACCCACAGACGGATGGTCAGAGTGAGCGCACTATTCAGACACTTGAAGACATGCTGCGGGCATGTGTGATCGATTTTGGGAAGGGATGGGAAAGACACTTGCCGTTAATAGAGTTCTCCTACAACAACAGCTACCACACAAGTATTCAGGCAGCTCCGTTCGAAGCATTGTATGGGCGGAAATGTCGTTCCCCTCTCTGTTGGGCAGAAGTAGGTGACAGTCAACTCACAGGTCCTGAACTCATTCTGGAAACTTCACAAAATATAGCTCGGATAAGGGATCGTATGGCAGCAGCACGTGATCGCCAGAAAAGTTATGCTAACAAGCGTAGAAAGCCTTTGGAGTTCGAAGTTAATGATCGGGTTATGTTGAAAGTTTCACCGTGGAAGGGCGTTGTACGCTTCGGGAAGCGTGGCAAGCTTAATCCACGTTACATTGGGCCATTCAAAATTATTGAGCGGATCGGTAAAGTCGCTTACAGACTCGAGTTACCTGCGGAATTAGGCAATGTTCACGATGTGTTTCACGTTTCTCAACTAAAGAAGTGTCTGGTCGATGAGACACTAGTTGTGCCATTTCAAGAGCTCAAGTTGGATGACAAGCTGCAATTTGTTGAAGAGCCTATTGAAATCATGGATCGGGAGGTCAAGGTGCGTAAACACAGTCGAATTCCGATTGTTAGGGTCCGATGGAATTCAAGACGTGGACCAGAGTTCACGTGGGAACGCGAGGATCAGATGAAACTAAAATACCCTCACCTCTTTCCCAAAGACAAGGCAGAGTCAAGCAAAACTAGCGAATCTCGGGACGAGATTCCCCTTCAAGTTGGGGATGATGTAACACCTGAGGAAATTCCGCAACGATCTTGAATTGTCGCTTCACTCTCTTGTACCTATTTGCTAAATTTCGGGACGAAATTTCTTTCAAGTTGGGGATGATGTGACAACCCGAACTTTCAAGGTTAGTGCCCCTTCGTTACGCGATCCCGTTTTATTATTATTTCTTTCCATCACGTCTCTCTTCGATGATAAAAGTTATTTTGCACTCGTGACTTTAGTAAACTTGCTGGTCGTTAAATGTGATTGTGTATGTTGGTGCAAGTGGGCTACGGGGTTGAGTTGGGTCTTGCAGAAGTCATTGGGCCACCATCACTTATAAGTATCTTGGCCCAACCTCCCTTAATAATTCTTAACTTAATGCTACTTGGCCCAACCCCCTTAATATTAGAGAACTCGGCCCAACTCCCTTCTCTATTATATGTATGCGTAGACTAGAGAGTAATGCACGACCACTATCATATTTGCAAACCCTAATCAAGTGTGAACGGCCGTAGCAAAATTCCAGTCAGGATCACCATCATCGGTTAGTACTATTCTTGTTTGTTCACCCTGTTAATCGTTGATCCTATAAGAACATGTGCTAGATTTTATGTTTGGGCAAGCTGGTTAGTTTCAATCTCAAAACTGCTTGATGATAATGATGCTTAGACTAAGAGTACAAATAGGAATTTAACACATGGTTGATAGGTTATAGTTGTGAAATCAAAGGTGTTATGTGGTGTTATGATCTTGGTGTGATAAATGCTCGAATATAGATGTGTACATGCTAGCCGATCTCTAATTGCATATATGCATACATATATATGGGTGATTGTTGTCATAAAATTCGTACGTGTCACAACTTGATGGGTTGTTGGGTGACATAGGCAAAGTTTGATAAAACTGTTTGAGGTCCAATAGATTAGCTAGGGATGGTAAAAACTGGGATGATTGCGATAATGAATCTGGGTACTGGGTGATTAACTGGGTTTCATATATTAGGGGACTATTGGGCCGCATATGACTGGGTTAATACCTATGTCTTTCCAGTAGCATACATCGGCTCACAAGGTGACTTCTTGGGCCCAAAACATGCTCTATATAAGGGGTATAAGTTGGCCCAGTAGTAGCAGCCGGATAACTGGGTTGTTCGGCCCACTTCATTTGACATTTATGTTTGTACCATGTGTGACTAGCTGGCAAGATAACCCGAGTATGTTAATAAATAATAATAATCATGTTGTGATTTAGGGTGAACATGTTTAGATTGACATTCATGGAATAATTTTGGTCATATGGGTTGAAGTATTTACTGGGCTTGAATGTTGAATGCGGACAACGAATAATTGTACATGGACCGATTACATATTGTATGTGTAAGTCTTGGGCTGAATAATGAACATAAGTAACATAAAACCCAAATGAGCTTCATATTTGGATCTGGGTCAGATATGTGACCGATTTCATATGTACAAAGGGGCTGGGGCCTTTTTGGATTTCATGAGCACTTATAAAAGAATAGGGCTGGATAATTTTCAAAAGGGGTAAAACAAGTTGTTGGGCCAACCATTCTAGGCCGAGCAAACTGCCAAAGTGGTGACTGCATGGGGTAGGAATTGGCTGGACAATACGTGTTTAGATTTGTTAGTAATTATGTTCTTACATGGCTTACCTTTGAATTATTTATGTGTGTAACATTGGGTTCGAGGGGTGTACAAACAGGTTATGTATGTATGTATTTGGCATGTCGGGTAGTCACATGTGTGTGTGTTATGAGCTAAGAATATGCTTGATGTGAACCTCGCATAAGTTAAATAGTTGTACGCTAAGTACATGTAAACTGACTATAACTGGTAACCTTATAGGACGCGTTGATTTACTGAATAACAAGTAGCAAATCCTACCGAGCAAACCAAAGGTGAGTTCACTACATTCGAGCATGCGTCCCAGTGGTTGGGGACAGTCAGTGGGTATCCCATGGGGGGAATGAGTCTTTGGGTAAAAACGAGTATATTGGTTAATATTCTCACCTATCATCTTTTGTAAGTCCCTCATCGGGTATTAGTTAGTAGCGCTACTTAGGTTTGGCACCCTCACCCCGTGCCTGTAGAGGACGGAGGTGAACTAATGACCCAGTCTGGCCCAGTACTAGATAGGAGTACGTGGGAAGGGCAGTCGTGTATTTCAGGAGCCGTCATTGTTCGGAATTGAGATATTAACAATATTACTTGCATTGATTATTGAACTGTTTTACATACAACGGGTAACAAACGTTTTCTAAAACTGTGAACTCGCCAGCTTTGTCTGATACGTGTGTTACATGCTCGCAGGTCCTTAGATACTGGGAACACAGGAACTTGCTGGCTGGAGGGCGAGAGTGGTCATGGTTACACTGGTGAACTTAGTTATCAGACATTTATTTATTGTGGTTGTTTGAATAGTATTTACAGTATGATACATTAACGCTTCCGCTGAACCTATGGTTTTTGAACAACTTATGTTTGGGATTTCAGTATTCTTAAATGATGGAACTTTATTTCTAACTTGTGATTCAATGTAATTGGTGGCTCATTGCTAGTCGTCACACGCCTCACAGGGACACTCCCTAGGTGGTAATTTGGGGGTGTGACAAGCAGATACGTCCAAAAAGTGCTATTACTAACCCCATCAAGAAAATATGTTAACTTAAAGGTAGTAGAATCTATAGGATTAAATAATACCAAACAACCTATGGTTAGTCGTAAATGTTCTACAACTTTGGACCAACCATGAAAAAAGAATATTTTTCCTTTAGCAGCGCTTAATCCAACATTAAATACTCGGCCATCTTCTGTGTGTATATCAACATTCGTAGGACATTTATATACACCCCATAGTTTACACACAGCGGCATCTGGAATGCACTAATAAAAAAAAGAAATTGATTTATTATTATAGGGAAAAAAATATAAACAGTACAATAATAAAAGTCTGTACTTAATAAGAAGATAGAGAAAATAAAAAAAAATATTTATTAAGTTGTAATTTACCATAATAAACTCGTCTGCTTTATTCATGTGCCTACAGAAGCAGGGTCCCCTGAAACTGATTTAAAGATTACGATGTTAATCAAATCTCTTATGTTAAGTTAGCATGATAAAAAAAATTAAAACAAAAGACAGATTCTAAAAATGACATACCTTGATGAACTTTCAGCCATATGAAATACCTACATAAATAAAAGGTTACATAAACAAAGCACGTCAGATGTAGTTAAAGATTATTTTAGAAAATGATTTGCATTGACATTACTATAAACAAATTACCGCAGTATAATATAACCTAGTATACTATGATCAAATATAGATAAAGTTAAAAATGAAAAAAAAAATATATATTACTGAACAAATAATATAAATTTATATGACAATAAGTATCATCGCATGTATAACATAAGCCTAAAAAGTCCATCAGACTGAAAAAATCATATAAACAAAATCTTACAAAATAGTAAGCATCAAAAATCGCCGTTAGATCAACATGAAAATCAATGCTAATGGGATTAAGGATCTGGAATGACATTCCCATCATTAAAAAACATAATGAAATATAACTGATTAGAAATCAACTCATATAAAAAGTAAAGACAGACATTGATTTCTATCGGATACAGGGTTTAGTGTAAATAACGTTAAATACCAAAAATTAAAGATAAATCTAAAAAATGTTACATTCCAAAGGGAATTAGGGTTAAATAAACATCAAAATACATTTAGCACATAACATAAAAGCAATTAACACATGAATAAAAACTAAAGAATTAATTTAAAAAAAAAAACTTACAGATTGTAAAGCGATATGTGAACTTGAGGAATGGATTCAATGAATTGTAGATATAGATGGTATGGATAGAAGAACGTCAACCCATATATATATATATATGTAGATCCACTTAATAAATTCATTGAACTTATAGAAACCAATGGTATTCTTGGAATAAGATTGGAGAGAAGTTGAAGAGTTGATTGGAACCATAACTGCAAAAGGAAGTAAATAATATGTTAATATGAAATTAATTATAGAAACATTGACCAATTATATAAACAGACAATTAATTACATTTAATCATATTTAAACCAAAATTCAATAATTTTTAACACAAATTATTGTTAATTAAAAAAAATAACGGAAAAATATACAAAAACAAATTAGGTGGTTTGATCTAACATCTGTTCCTTGACAATTTCCGTATTCCGATTGTTTTGACGGAATTATTAATTTAGAAAGAAGAAACAATCATAAACAATCAAGCAAAACATCTGATCTAGATTTAGGTTTTTATTTAACAACACTAAGCATGTTCAATCCATTAGAATAAATATGAATCCTACATAAACAACAAAGTGAAAACAAACATATTCAAGATTTATGATCGGATCCTCAAGAATCAGACCAAATCATACTTGACAGAAGCAGAAACAATGTTTTAAAAGATAACTATGTATATAAATTAATAACATACAATCAAAGTCAGATCTTCATTCATAATGTATATAACAAATATTTATATTCAATTTAGCGTTTTTACCTTTGATCTTGAAGTAATTTTCGTAAAGAAGGTGAGAAGATAACCGATTGAATGTTCTTGACGTTGAGAGAAGAAGGTAAAGTTGAGGTAGGTATGATGAGAGATAAGAAAATGAAAAACTTTATAAAGGATCCGAAATTATGCATTGGGTCAACTCGGAAATGGAAAACCCGAACCACAACAATCCGGATCCCGCGTCCAATTTTGTTCATATCGAGAAAGGCTATTGCTTTTGTTAATTCCCTCCTAAACACCAAAAATGAGGTTGCCACATCAGCAAAAATGCCCCAAATTCAATGCCACCTAGCCCAAATCACTTCTCATTTATATATATATAGAGATAATTCATAAAATCAGCAGCATACTTTAACATGTTATAATTAACAAATCGATACTTTAAAATTCATCATCACATACAGTGGCAAAAAGAATGCATAATTGCAATAAGATAATATGTCACTGTATGTCAGATTAAACTAAATTAAGTCCATAGACTAATAACAAAATCCAATAAAACATTATGATTAATATATATATTGGATGAGTATTGCTGTAACATAAGTTTAGGATAATGTTAGATCCTTACTATTCCAATTTGAATTTGATATTTGAAATAATTTATGAAAAGGACAAATCGAAACTCATTGATTTGATTTGATTTGTGATTTCATGATTCATAAAAAGGTTAATAAAAAAAAATTATAAGTGATAATGCTAATTAAAACTCATGAGCAGTATACTTTAACATGTGATAATTAACAAATCATGGATCCATTTTCAATTGATTGAATTGAATGATTTAACCGTGGCTCCGATACCACATATTGGTTATTCCATTATAATGGACAACATTGGGAGCTAATCATTTTCAATTCAATCAGTTTGATTTAAACATAACATAAACATTGATGCCGAGTAATAGATACTTACTTGTGGGAATGGTTATCTTCGCAGATGATGAAGCCATGATTCCCGCAATGATGTTCTTGGTTCCACTTTAGGGTGTCCTTTTAGGATGGATAAAAATTTAAAGAGAATGAGATGAGTTCTTGGTGTATCATAAGTCTCTTTTTATTCTCTTTTTTATAGTAACCTGAAGGGTAACCCTACATATTCTACTAGTATCATTATTTCTATCAATTAATGGTTTATAATTAATATATAGAATAATAATGTCAAATGGTTATGTTCAATTAATTGATCAACTAAGGCCGCATTTATGAAGAACTCTAACATTTCATGTTGGTTATTCAATTATAATGGACAACACCGGGAGCGATTGGTTTCAATTCAATCAGTTTGATTCAAACATAACATAAACACGGATGCCGAGTTAGATATACTTACTTGTGGGAATGGTTATCTTCGCAGATCATGAAGCCATGATTCCCACAATGATGTTCTTGGTTCCACTTTAGGGTGTTCCTTTAGGATGGATCAAAATTTAGAGAGAAAGAGATGAGTTCCTGGTGTATCATAAGTCTCTCTTTATTCCATTCTTTTGGACACCTAACAGGCAACCCTACATATTCTACTAGTGCCATTATGTTCAATTAGTTGATCAACTAAGGCCACGTTTATGTATAAGTCTAACATTCTCCTACTTGGCCGAGTGATCATTAACGATGAGTATGAAGTAATTTTGGCCAAGTTTAAACCACTTATCAAGTCTCATGTTGAAACTATAGGAGAGAGTTACAATTATTCGAATTGAAGTTAATTCGAGACCCCCAATAATCATACTAAAGTATCAATATCAAACACTTAATCAAAAATCCAAATAACTGAAATGAAATCCATAGGGTAACAGTAATTACCTTACATAAGTATTTTCTATTAGTCATAAGGTGCGTACAAACATTAACATAGACAAAAATAACACATTCGAGGAAATAATAATAATCATTCATACACACCATGTGCTATCATACAAGGTCTTTACTAAAACCCATCCTCATTACAAGTTCTAGGAAAGTTCTGGGTGGTAGATCTTTAGTCATCATATCCGCCAGCATATCTTTAGTGCTTATGTGCTCGATACAAAGATTATTTTGCTCTACCCGTTCTCGAACGAACAAAAACTTTGTATTGAGGTATAAACAAGCTCCGCTCGAATTGTTACTGTTCGAGAAACTAACAGTAGTTGAGTTGTCACAGTTGATCTTCAATGGTCGTGATATGCAGTTAATAACTTTGAGTCCAGTGATAAGATTCCTTAACAACATCCCATGGTAGGTTGCATTGTACACTGCAACATATTTTGCCATCATCGTTGAGGTTGTTGTTAACTGTTGCTTATGACTCCTCCATGAAATTGATTTGGCTGCAATCATAAAGATATACCCCGAAGTTGATTTCTTGTCATCTTTGCATTTAGCAAAGTCATAATCAGAATAACCACTACTTCCAAGTTATGAGTTCTTCTGTATGTAAATATATAATCTTTCGTTCCTTGTAGATATCACAACACTGTCTTTGCTGCTTTCCAATGATCTAGGCCAGGATAAGACTGATATCGGCCTAGCATTCGAGCAATATATGTAATATCGGGACGAGTACAAACTTGAGCATACATCAAACTTCCCACTACTGAAGCATAAGGTATCAGCCTCATTTGCTCCTTTTCAACCTTTTTCGGATGTAACATCCGTCGAAATCGAAACTCCAAAATCCAACCTGGATTGTAAAAACCGAACTCTTTTCAATTAGATAAAAATAAGAATTTTTAATAATTTCATAATTTTAATATTTTATAAATTAATTATCGCCGCTTATCACGTTCGGTTAAAACCAGATTAAAAACAATAAATTTATAAAGATTCTCAGTTATTTCAGTTAGTTTTATATAAGGGAAGTGTTAAACGGAGTTAACTATGTTAGTAGTTGAAGTTATAAGTTAAGGGTTATTTTTGAAATTAACAGGAACTATATTATAGGGTGAATTACATTTTTCGTCCTTTAAGTTTGTATCGGAATGCAATGGATAACCTTTAACTTTAATAATTACAATCACGGTCCTTTATTTGTAAAACTCATTACACCTTACATCCTTTAGTACTAATCCAGTTAAATTTATCAGTTAAGTTTAGTCATGTGCAAGGCACATGAGGGTATTTCAGTCATTTTCACACCACCATTTTATTTAATTGTATATTTATGAAGGAAACCCTAACCTTTTGTCACCGTTCTTCTTCTTCACATCCACCACCAACAACCCACAACCACTACCACTGTGAAGACAGCCACCACCACCATCGAATCCCACCACCACAACAGCTACCACCTGAAACTTCCGTCAAACCCAACCCTTCACCGCCCCACCTTTAACTGTGGCCCAGATCTGCAACAGAGTTTTAGATCTGCTTTTGTTTTGCCAGTTTTTTGCTCCATCGGAAGCCCATAGTTCACCACCGTTCCCCTTTCTCTCTCTCTCTCTCATACTTGCTTTCCGTCTCTCTCTCTCTCTCTCTTTGTTTCTTATTATTTTGTAAATTCAAGTTCTTAATGTCGTGAAATATGTTTTTTAATGGCTGCATTTTATTCCAAACCAAACATATGTACAAACTTCTGCATTTAGCAAGAAGCTACAACAGAAGCTTTCAAGCTTTCAGCTTTCAGTTCAAAAAATATATATATATCATCCACCCCTAACATAAACTCTGAGAAAATTAATTGATTTTAAATCTTTGGTCTGTGCACAGAGAATGATATTCATGCCAAATTTGATTTTGGAGAACAAGTGGAGGGAGTTAAAGAAACAGAGATGAGGTAGGGAATGATCTATGTTTATGGGTAAAGGGGAATGATCTATGTTTTTATGTCTGTATTTATATCTTTTTGTTTTTTTAATTTTTTGGTTTAGTTGTTATTTTTTATGTTTATTTATTTGGGTGTAAAAGACATAAATGCCCTCATATGATATGACTTAACTTTTAAATTTAACCAGGTTAGTGTTAAAGGATGTAAGTTGTAATGAGTTTTACAAATAAAGGACTGTGACTGTAATTATTAAAGTTAAAGGGTATCCATTGAAGTCTGATACATACATAAAGGACGAAAGGTGTAATTTACCCTATATTATAACATAAACCCACTAACTAAGTTAGTTTGTTAAGTGAAAGCAGGGTTAACATCGTTATATAAGTTGAGAGCTAAATTGTATAACTTTGGAAACTTGATAAAAAGGAAATAAAGAGGAAAAAATGCTGGACCAGGGACTCGAACCCGAGTGACAGCACAAAGCAAACATAACACAAACCGCTAACCTACACAGCTAGCTGGCTATGTTTAAAGGATCCATTTATACTTATAATCAACCCAAACCAACCTGCAATCTATTGAAATAAAATGGAAGAAAAAAAATGACAGGCCAGGACTCAAACCCTGCATTTTTAGCAATTTCAGGGAAGAAGAAAGATTTGATCCGGGTTCGGGTTTGAATTTAAAAGATAAACACGCAGGCTTTCATTGCATAAAGGGATGTAGCCCAGTGGTTGTGTGTTGCAAGCTGTTTTGGTCGAACCACCCGAACGTCTTGTTCAACCCAACCATTTTCCTTTCATTTCTTGTCGTTTGATGTTCCTTCAAGTTCCAAATGACTTCTAAACGTGGTGAACTGAAGAGATGTTGTTTAACTTGATCATTATACACATTTATTGTTTTAATTTATTCGAATTAAATTTATATTAAATATCATCAAAGTTTCCAAGAACTCTAATCATTTTTGTTTCTCAAAATTCACAATCATAAGTCATAACATGTAGAATCTATTTTAGACGACATCTACAACCTTCCATAATACTCCATACTTTTTTATATCATCTTCACTATCCCAAAATTGCGGATTCACAAAAGGATGCAAAAATAGGTTCAACAATGGGTTCTTTGCACACTTAACAATGGATCAACTTATAATCAATCACAAACGTATAGAAATCAGTTACAACATGGCACCTCACATTTTTTAACCAACTAGGTTTATTATATGTGGTCAACTCATATTTTTTTGTTTTGTTCTTCTTTTCCGTTATAAAATTAAAAAATATTTTATTTTATAAAATTTCTTTCCTGTTATAAAATTTAAAAATATTTTGTTTTATAAAATCCTATGTCACACTCCAACCGATGGCGGAATCATCGGGCCTTGGCACTGAGCGAAACAGATTGTCCAGAAGTTTCCATAACAACTATCATTACTATTCAATTTATGTAATACGTCCCATACCGTACCTTAAATAGTAAACAAATTATTACAGATAACATCAAGTCAAATATTCTGTTCCGACAACTCATATTTCAAATATAAATATTGTTCAAATGCTTCTAGAGACTCGATCTGCAAGATCTACAGACAACTATGCTCTAGACGCTTATTCTAAGCTCGCCTTCCTAGCAGATAAGCATCCTAATTGCCTGTCACATACGTTAAAATAAAGTCAATACATAAAATGCAAAGGTGAGCATACAAGTTTGATAATAGCATAATAGAGTTCGAATAGTTTACGCATAACCGGCACGTACACAGAGGAAAACGAAGCATGTTAATTATCGACATGGATCTATCGATACCAATGACTGCGGGTTGACTGCCCGAGGCAGTTCGCAATACATGATTACCACCGTAATCCATGCAAGTAATGGTCCTTAACAACCCCCGTGTGAACGGGTGCTGAGTCCAAACTATAGTACTATCGTCGTTAAGGCAGGTAGACAGCATTCCAAGTGTAAACATAACAACAAGCATTCATTTAGTCACGTAATGCATGCGGTAATGGTTAGCGTTTTAAAGTGATTGCGTAGTGTGTTCGATGTGATTTCATATAAGTAACGTATGTAACACCCAAAAGTGCTAAAAACAAAAAGGGATCGAGTATACTCACAGTGATTTGATGGATTGAAGGGAGCACTTGAGAGTAGCGTTAGCCTGAATAGTTCGCTAGCATAACGATAAGCAATGCGAAAAATGGAAACGAGTGTTGGAGGGTCGGACAGCCTGGTCGATCGGACGGTAGGTCCGCTCGGACGGCTTGACCGTTCGGTTAACCAGTCTGTTCGGACAGCCTGTCCGGTCGGTCGGTAGGCCGATCGGTTGGGCTGTTCGAGTGGATTGTTTCTTCCTTTGAGAAGGATGTGTTTGTGTATGATGGTTTGACTTTTGAAGTTTTCGTTGTAGCATTTGAAAAACATTGAAGTATCCTTACCTTTCAGGTCGATCGATCGAACAGTTCGTTCGATCAGCCGGCTTAACCGATCGGTTAGGTACTTCATCAACGAGTTCTTGTCAGGGTGTCACCTGGTCGGACGGCTTGACCGATCGGGTGGCACTTCAACGCGTTGAATCATGTTGAAAATCGATTAAGTGTTGAAGCATAGTATCCCATGATCCGAAGAGTAATTCAAATCAGACCGTAGTCCGATCGAACAGCTCTTCGTTCAATACTAGACTCCATGGAATTGTTAAGGTGTGGGGCCATGTGCTAGCCGATCGGTTGGCCTGGTCGATCGGCTGGCTTGTCCGATCGGCTGGGCTGTCCGTTCGGACAGTCAGTCCGATCGGTCAGCATCCTGACCTGGTCGTCCCGTTCGTCTAACACTTGGCTGTTCTGATGGTTTGTCGTTATATCGAGGTGCTTTGACAACGATTTGAACCATATAACCCTCGTTCTTACTGATTTCTCCTGCTCGGACAGGAATCACCCAAATCCAGCCGGTGAACTGTTCGGAACATAGTTCAACGTTTAACCCGAAATCGGTGGACCTCGTAGATGGAACCCGAATCTTGAGTCGTGCAACCACCAAAATGATTAGCAAGTCGGCACAAGCTTCGTTTCTATCGGTTTGAAGGCTTTGAGTGTAAAAGAGTTAAAAGAAAGTTGGAAAAACCATCTTTCAATCCTTTTCACCGAGAAATGTTCAGATCTATGAAGGATCTTTGCTTGTTTATGTGGAAATCGGTTAGATCCAAGTGATTCTTGGTGGATTGAAGCCAAAACATGAAGTTCTTCAAGAACACCATGATGACATCATCCTAGAACACTTGAATCTTGATGATTTCACGGTTAGAAACCAAGATTTGAAAGATAGAAAGGTGTAGGAGTGTGTATAGATCAAGAAAGTACAAGATTTAGGATGAAATCTTACCGGAATCGGAAGGAATCTGAGAAAAAGGATGAGAGCACGAGCTGGTCGGTCAGAGCTTTCCAAAAGTAGAAAGTGTGACAATGACAGGGGTATTTATAGGCTTCCAAAAGAGGAAAGGGCTGGCCGATCGGCCAGGCATCCCGATCGGACAGCCTGTCCGATCGGACAGTCAGTCCGATCGGTTGGGCTGTTCGATCGGCTGAGAGCCTGATCGTTCAGCTGCCTATTTCGAGCGTTCGGCGCGATGATTTTTGATATTTCGATTTCGATTGAGGACGATGCGTGTACGATAGAGTTTCCTATTCAAATTACTTTTAATCCCAACCACTATATCTAACATACAATCATCTATATCTCGCGCTGTCTTTTCGCCACCCATTATCATAATTTGATTTCGATTGAGTTCGATTGATTCGATTGATTACCTCACATAACATAAAGTAAACATGCACAAGTAACACATAAGGCATACACACACGTATAATAGCAACCAAAGTTCACGTAATTCGAGTTTCGAGTTCGATGATGATCAGATTAGCTTGATTATCGATTAGTGAACTTTATCGCATTGTTACTTCCTACTATTCAAATTCGTAACGCGGTTTGCTTTGATAAATAAACTTCGATTAATTCGGTTTTAGCATATACTCCACATAATACAACTAACGTAATCACAAACACAAAATAGACTAACTACAGTCAAAGGAGTCAATCTTGAGTTTGACTTTGACTTTGACATTCGGTAACACGGGGTGTTACAGCCTCCCCCTGTTTAGGGAATTTCGTCCCGAAATTAGGCTGAAAGCTGCACAGCACCGTGAATCATCTTTTGCTACTTTCTCTCTCTAGACCTTCATTTGAACAACTGCGGGTACTTCGCCTTCATGTCGCTTTCGAGTTCCCAAGTGAACTCTGCGCCTCGTTTGCCTTCCCATCGGACTTTCTCGATAGGAATACGCGAGCGTCTGAGCTGCTTGGTTTGGCGATCCATGATTTCAACAGGCTTTTCCACGAAGTGTAGCGTTTCGTTTATTTGAAGGTCGTCGAGAGGCACAACTAGATCATGCTCAGCCAGGCATTTTCGGAGGTTTGACACGTGGAAGGTCGGGTGGACGTTACTAAGTTCCTTTGGTAGTTCGAGTCTGTAGGCGACTTTTCTGATCCTTTCCAGAATCTTAAAAGGTCCAACATATCGAGGCGCTAGTTTCCCTTTCTTGCCGAATCTGACCACACCCTTCCAAGGTGATACCTTTAGGAGTACGTAGTCGCCAACATCAAATTCAAGGGGCTTGCGTCGTTTATCGGCGTAACTTTTCTGTCTATCCCGAGCTTTCAACAAGTTGTCTCGGATTTGGAGGACCTTGTCAGTTGTTTCTTGTAATAGCTCAGGACCGGTTAATTGCGAGTGACCGATCTCGTGCCATACAATAGGCGATCGACATCTTCTTCCATATAAGGCCTCGAATGGTGCCATCTGGATGCTGGCATGATAGCTGTTGTTGTACGAGAATTCGACTAACGGCAGGTATTTGTTCCAATTACCACCGAAGTCTATGACACATGCACGGAGCATGTCCTCAAGAGTACGGATCGTTCTTTCAGTCTGTCCGTCGGTTTGAGGATGGAATGCGGTACTTAAGTTAAGCGACGTACCGAGAGCTGCTTGAAACGTTCCCCACAATCGCGAGGTAAACCGAGCATCACGGTTAGAGATAATGTCACGAGGCGTACCATGATTACAAATGATCTCGTCGGTGTAGATTCAGGCTAATCGTTCTACCTTGTAGTCTTCTCGTATTGGCAAAAAGTGGGCTGATTTGGTCAAACGATCAACTATAACCCAAATGCTGTCGTGATCTGATGACGTGGGTGGAAGCTTGGTTATGAAATCCATAGCTATACTCTCCAACTTCCATATAGGGATTGGCAGTTGTTCGAGTAAGCAAGAGGGTCTTCGATGTTCAGCCTTGACCCTTGCACAAGTCAGGCATCTTCCGACATAGAGAGCGATATCACTTTTCATGCCCGACCACCAGTGCTTGTAACGAAGGTTCTGGTACATCTTATCGGCACCGGGATGAATAGAATACCGAGATTTGTGGGCTTCATCCATTAAAATCCTTCGTAATTAGGTCCGCTTAGGAATCCAAATTCGGTCCAGAAAATAGAATATCCCATTCGATTTGCTTACAAGCTGAGCTCCATCGTGGTAGATTCTCTCTTTCTTCAGGGTGTGTTCATTAAAACAAGCATGTTGGGCTTCGCGGATGAGGGTTTCGAGATCGTGTTGGGCTTGAGTATTACGAATACTGAGCAAATAACTCCATCTGCTGAGCGCGTCGGCAACGACATTTGCTTTGCCTGGGTGATAATGAATCTCACAGTCGTAATCGTTGAGGAGTTCTACCCATCGGCATTGACGCATATTGAGTTCTTTCTGATCAAAGATGTGTTGTAAACTCCTGTGATCAGTGAAGATCGTACACTTAGAACCATACAGGTAGTGTCGCCAAATCTTTAATGCAAAAACAACCGCCCCTAGCTCGAGATCATGGGTTGTATAGTTCTTCTCGTGGATTTTGAGCTGTCGAGAAGCGTAAGCTATAACCTTTTCCCGTTGCATGAGAACACAACCAAGACCAAGGTTGGAAGCATCACAATAGACAATGAAACTGTTGTTCCCATCGGGCAATGTGAGGACAGGAGCATTGCAAAGCTTATGCTTGAGGGTTTGGAAAGCAGACTCTTGTTCAGTTCCCCAAACAAAAGACCTGTCTTTATGCGTAAGAGTGGTAAGCGGCACAACGATCTTAGAGAATCCTTCGATAAATCGTCGATAATAGCCCGCTAATCCGAGAAAAGAACGGACTTCAGACGGGTTCTTTGGCGTAATCCAGCTCTTAACTGCCTCAATCTTCGCAGGATCGACATGGATACCTTGACTATTCACGATGTGACCCAGAAACTGAACCTCCTCCAGCCAGAATTCACACTTGGAGAACTTAGCATAGAGTTGGTTCCCTTGGAGTAACTCGAGAACCAAACGTAGATGTTGCGCGTGTTCGGCTTTCGACTTGGAATAAATCAAGACATCGTCGATGAACACGATGACGAATCGGTCAAGATAAGGCTTACACACGCGATTCATCAGATCCATAAAAACCGCGGGTGCGTTGGTTAAACCAAAAGGCATAACAACGAACTCATAGTGGCCGTAGCGAGTGCGAAAAGCGGTTTTAGGTATATCTTCTTCCTGAATGCGTAACTGATGATAACCTGAGCGTAGATCGATCTTCGAGAAACACGTAGCACCTTGTAGTTGATCAAACAAGTCGTCGATGCGAAGTAGGGGGTAACGGTTCTTGATGGTTAACTTATTCAATTCCCGATAGTCAATACACATCCTGAACAACCCATCCTTCTTTTTGACGAAAAGGACTGGTGCGCCCCAAGGAGAGGTGCTCGGGCGAATAAAGCCTTTTTCGAGTAACTCCTGGAGTTGGTTCGAGAGTTCCCGCATTTCGGATGGCGCGAGTCGATAAGGGGCTTTGGCTACAGGGTTAGCTCCAGGAATGAGGTCGACACAGAAGTCGATATCACGACTTGGCGGTAATCCAGGAAGATCATCAGGGAACACCTGAGGAAATTCATGGACCACAAGAACGTCTTCAACTTCAGTCTTCCTTTTCTTTTCCTTCTCTGCTACTATAATGTTGGCCAAGAAAGCTCTGTATTCCTTGCGGAGATACTTACTAGCTTGGACACATGACATGAGCTTGAGACCTTTCGAAGCAATTTCACTGTACACACATAATAAATCACCATTCGCTAGCGAGAATCGAATCATCTTGTCGAAACACACAACTTCCGCATGGTTTTCGCGTAGAAAGTCCATGCCTACTATGATGTTAAAACTTCCGAGTTGCATCGGAATAAGGTCGATTGGGAAGATGTGATTGTTGAGCTTGAGAGTACAATCACGAAGAACAGAATTAACGGTGACAGTTCTTCCAGTAGCGACTTCAACTTCGAATGATGAGGGAAGATAAGAACGCTTACGACTAAGGAGCTTCTCGAATTCAAATGACACAAAGCAGTTATCGGCTCCAGTATCAAACAAACATGATGCATAAATACCATTCACAAGGAACGTACCATTAACCACGTTGTTGTCGGTCTGGGCTTGGCGAGCATTGGTTGTAGGTCCCCTTGATGTGTATGGATCTTCACAGAATCGTCTTTCCAATCAAGAGTGCGGAATCCTCTTGATCAGAATTAGCAGAAAACGTGTAGAAACAGAAACCAGCAATCACTTTCAAATCGGGTTTTCTATTGATTATCAATCACAAGGAATTACAATCAATCCAAAACCCTAACCACTATCAAATTCGTCCAAGCCTATGCTCTCACGAAAATACTCTCTCACACAACTGTTTTGGCTGATTTTCTGATTAACCTAAACCCTAAAGCCTAACCTTGTTTATATAACACAAGGTTTACAAGTGGGCTAGGTTTACACTCTTGGGCTGCGAATTGGACAGGCCCAATTCGCCCCCCATCACCCAATCCTTTGGGTTTAGTTAGCCCAAACATTACAATTTAACTAATACAAAGCTAAACCCGCTAACCGTTTATCGTTTAACCAATTACAAGATATCCAAAGACCAAATCTAAGCTGTTATCACAAATATGCACCAACAAACTCCCCCTTGACAATAGCTTCATAAAAACTTTATCTTCAGTCTTTTTTGCAATCTTCATGTAGTCTTGCATTGTCTTTGGTCTTTGGATAGCTTCAGCTTCAACAGCTTCTGTCAGCAACAGACTGTCATTAACAGACTCCCCCTAAGCTGATGCATCCAATCACCAAAGCTTCAAAACGTTAGCGTTTGAGTAAACTCCAGTTCAGCATTTGCAAAGTAATCTTCAACTTTTCAACTTTGTCTGCAATATAGAAAGGAGGTTCTACCATGCATCCAATCAAACTCTAATCTTCACACTGCTCAGCAACTTCTCAGCAACAAACTGCTTCAATCTGTATACTACAAAACAAACATCTCGAGAAACCATAAGAATTTTTCAACATAAGTTAAATAAATTATTATTATTCAAGAGATAGTTAAACTGTATCACAGATTAAGCATTTTCAACATATCATCACCAACACGCAAAACTTTTGTCCAACACAGAAGATCCTGCCTGATTGAAAATTTTGAACCCACTTTCTAACACCGTCTCCCCCTATCAGTAACAATTCCTCCACGAATAACAGTTTTCCGTACGTTAAGAATTTTAACCAGAAAAAGACACTATTTTTGGATTTTTATATTTTTCTGAAAGCAAGGAAATAACAAAAACAATAAACACTCTATTTTTGTGAGAATCACTGGTAAGAAGATCATATCAGCACAATCAAACTATTTCACACAATTAGATAATTCTTATTTTAATTTTTCGTGAAAAGCAGTTCAAGACGATTACCAGTATGTTTGTCCACTTAAACAAAATGCATGAACATTTCAAGTACCATTACCATATGATACGTTAAGGTAATTTTATTTACTGATATATTAGTGTGTCCCACAACAGGATATACCCCCACGATCAAGGTATGCACAAAGATTCATCGTAGTAGGTGAGTATACTGAATTCATCCTTTAAGATATCATGACGGTGTCTAGGTCTGCATGTAATCTGTTTTATCATGTTTTGATTGCTTAACAATGAACACCCAAAGAAATACTAATCAAATCCTGGAAATATAAACAGCACACTCTATCATGCAAGTATCTTCCCTACCACATATTTCACAAGTCCAATCCAGATTTCTGAAATCTTAACTGGGAATAGGTTGAGAGGAGAACAGAATAGATCTTTAGTAGAGATGGTATAATATACAGATCAAATGAGATTTTCTCAGTTTGATATAGGTTTCTTGGGTTTCTTTTGGGCACTTGAGGGCCTCTTTCGGGTGTATTAGATCTATAGCGCGACAACGTACAGCTAGGTCAGCATGTATCTGGATGCAGCAGAAGATGTCGTTGCCTAGCACCTCCAGGTCAGCATATATCTAGATGCAGTAGAGGAGGTACACGAATTTTTTCAGAGAAGATTTCAGAATCAGATCATTGTGTGTATCGGGACAACATACAGACATTCAAATAGAAATGAGCTAATTCCAAGTGACTTTCTTTCCTGAGGTCATGTACAATTTTAGTTCTAACAGACAGACAGCCAAGATATCCCTAGATGAAATAACAGTATAAAGACCCAAAACTTCAGATTTTGGCAATCTATCAACGCAAGAATTAAGGTCATTAAACCATACACTACCGATGTGTTCCCCACTCATATTCAGTTCAGTTAAGTTTATATCACATTGTTAAGTTGATTATTTCATGCTTTTTGCCTACTGGTACATCATATGATGAAGCTGCTATCACACTTAAGCAATTTAGGTTCAATTTCAGTGTAACAGTCTAACTTGCTGATGTACTATCATTTCTTCTTTTTCACACAGTGATAACTCAATTTTTGATTTTCTAATTTTTTTTATGTTTTTTATTTTTCAATTTTTTTTATTTTTTGATTTTTTAATTTTTTAATTTTTGATTTTTAACTTACTCCCCCTAAACACACGCACTATCTAAACTCTTTTTGGCTTAGGGAAATTTCTCCCCCTAAATTTTTGTTTTTATGGAGCAAGTTTTAAAAAACACAAATTTACAAACACAAATAGACTTCCACTTCAATCTGACAATAAGTTTTTCACTTTTGAAGTTTAGAAAAATCATATCCATCACTGATGTAAATAGTTCGTTACCCATGTTCACCTACTATTCACCTCAGACACTTTACAGGAACAACCACTGTCGAACACATCAACAGTCCTTCTTGGTCATCCTGCACATTCTCAACAACTTAGTTAGATTTAACAACCCAAACCTGACCGGTTTTGGGTCGACCATGTAAATCAGTATAAGATGCTTCTAACCAATATCCATCACACCAAACTGGTGTCTTGGATGTTGTACTCGTTGTTGAACAAGATTTATAATTTTCACTAGGTCTTTTATCACGAGAGTTCCAATAAAATCTCGGATTTTCTGACCTCTGAAAATTATTATCTTGATACCCTCTTCTCCCATTATCAAACCGTGAATTTTGAAAAAAATGTGGATTATGTTGAACATTTGAGTTACTGAAACCCCTATGTTCGTTTCTTCTTTGAAAATTTCGATTACCAAAACTCTGGTATCGATTTTGATATCCAAAATTTCTATTTTGATTTTGAAACCGATTTGATTTACCATTGAAATGACTAAAATGTGAAAAATTGTTTCTTGGTCTATCAAATCGTCTTGGTGTTGAAGTTTTAGATTGAAACCTTGGTTGATTACGTTGACAATGTGGTTGCACATTATTATTTAAACCAACCCTATTCCCATCCTTAACCTCATCAACTTTTTCTTTATTTTTCTTCAAAGGACAACAACTCGCCACGTGCCCTTTGTTGTGACATCTAAAACAAGATTTTGTCTTGTAATTTCTCTTTTTCTTAAATCTCTTTTTAAATGTTTTCTTCTTTTCCTTTTCAGTATCCTCATCCGATTTATGAGGTGTACTGTCAGACTCAACAGATTCTTTCAAAGTTTCTGGACTACTTGGAAAGTCCACAGCTATCGGATCCACTACAGCTGGTGTAGTAGGCACAAAATCAATTAGCTCATTTTCATCAGGTAAAAACGAGTAATCTTGATCTTTAGAAGATGAGGCTTTACTAAACCCCAAACCCTTTTTATCATTACTCTTTTTCAACCCTTTTTGAATTTGAGTCCTAACTAATGAAGAATTTCCAAATTTGTCTAACTTTCCTTGAAGTTCAACAATTTGGTCTTGTGCAACGGCCAATTCCCTGCACTTATCAGAAAATTCATTAGTTTTATCTTTCATAGTTTCACGAGCCAAATCAATGATCTGTAACAGTTCATTGACTTTTCTTGTTAAACTGCTGATTTCTTGTTCATTTGATTTGAGTTCATTTAAGCAATTTGACTCTCTTTTAATCAAAAGAACATTTGACTCTTTTTGTTTTTCCAATTCAGCTAACAGAATTTTATTTTGCTCCGATAGTCTGTTAACTTGACCCTGTAGTTCAGTGCAATTATGACATGTATGACTTACAGGTTCTGATGTTACCTTCACCTCTGTTGTAAGTTCATTCACACCATTCAAGCCCTTTGAAACTTCTGCAGCCTTCTTCTCAACAGCTTTCTTCTTCTCTTCTACCACAACATCTGCATTTCCCTGATATCGCTTTTCTAATGCATCCCACATATCCTTTGAATTAGTGTACTTCGTAAAGGTATGCTTGATGCCATCAGGTAAGGACATTTTAATTGCAGCTAAAACTTTCTTCTCAGCATCAACCACCTGCCTCTCAGATTCATCCATCTTGTCATAACACATCACTATAACCCTTCCTTCGACACGACGTGTAGGAGCAACATATCCATCAATCATACAATACCACATTCTGGTATCTTCACTCTTCACAACCGATTCAAACTCCTCCTTCCAGACAGCATATTCTTTAACGTTTCTCAGCTTTGGCCAATTCTTAACAGTCTCACTGACCTTATCCATTTTAACCATCTTAAAACAAGTTTTACCGTAACCGTACTGATAAAACCGTACAAAATTTTTCCAAAAACTGTTTTTACCAAATTATACCCTTAGAATCGTCTCGAAAAAACGAATCCAATGATATATAATGTCGAAAACCCAATTCGGAAAAAACGAATCCAACGAATCGTCTCGAAAACTGGTTTTTTTACTCCACCTTTTAATTCCTCTAGCTAATTTTGCTGGCAAACCAAGTTAATTTCGCCGGCTTACGCTAATTATGCTGGCAAGCCAAGTTAAATATGCTGATAGAGAAATTATAAATTTGCTGGTAGAGTAGATATAATTATGCTGACTTTTAAAATCCGCTGGAACAAATTCGCTGATTAATTCCTCTGATCACTTAAATTCGCTGTGTAATTCCTCTAATCACTTAAATTCGCTGGGTAATTCCTCTGATCAATTAAATTCGCTGGGTAATTATGCTAGCTGATCAAATTCGCTGATAAATAATTTCGCTAGCACGACGTCTAGTAACTTCGCCGATCACCGTAATAATGTCGCTGAGGACAATTAAAACGGTCACCAAAGTCGCCTTTGGATTTTAATTTCGCCGGTCACCGAGTTGCTAGGATTTAATTTCACCGGTCACCGAGTTGCTAGGACTTAATTTCACCGGTTTGTCAGTGTAGATGTTAAATTTGCTGCGAAATTGTTAAATTTGCTAGAAAATTTTGGAAACTTAATCTATTCGAAATTCTGAAGATTTCCAGATCTTTTCTAACAGAATCCTGCAAGATTAAACAACCAAATCAGTCGAATTTTTTGAAGAAAATATGAAGAACGCGAAGAACACGAAGAACAATCTTCGAATCTTCAAGACTTTCTAGACCAAATCCTTCAAAAATCAACCAAACCTGCAATAAAAAACACTTAAAACAGCAAAATTAAATATGCAACCAGATCAAACAACCCTAAAATTTTCGAAAATTATATCAAACCAAAAAAAAATTCGAAAACCCTAATTCAGGTTTTAATATTTTCAAAATTTAATCCAATTTTTCACCCGAATCTGCAGTCTGCAATTCTGAACCGAGCTTCTTCAAGAGCCTAATGCTCTGATACCAATTGTAGGTCCCCTTGATGTGTATGGATCTTCACAGAATCGTCTTTCCAATCAAGAGTGCGGAATCCTCTTGATCAGAATTAGCAGAAAACGTGTAGAAACAGAAACCAGCAATCACTTTCAAACCGGGTTTTCTATTGATTATCAATCACAAGGAATTACAATCAATCCAAAACCCTAACCACTATCAAATTCGTCCAAGCCTATGCTCTAACGAAAATACTCTCTCACACAACTGTTTTGGCTGATTTTCTGATTAACCTAAACCCTAAAGCCTAACCTTGTTTATATAACACAAGGTTTACAAGTGGGCTAGGTTTACACTCTTGGGCTGCGAATTGGACAGGCCCAATTTGCCCCCCATCACCCAATCCTTTGGGTTTAGTTAGCCCAAACATTACAATTTAACTAATACAAAGCTAAACCCGCTAACCGTTTATCGTTTAACCAATTACAAGATATCCAACGACCAAATCTAAGCTGTTGTCACAAATATGCACCAACATTGGTGTTAAAGGTTCTGGCGCGTACTGCTTGTTGCTGCTGCTGAGGCTGCTGCTGCTGCTGCTGGGGCTCTTGCTTCACAACCCTGTTCGGGCACATGTTTGCAAAATGGTTAGGGTTACCACATGCAAAGCAGACTCGAGCATTGATCGCGGGTGCTTGAGCTGCGTGTTGGGCTTGCAGGGCTGGGAGTAGAGCTTGCTGAGCAGTGGCTTGAACTGGGACTTGACTAGGACCATAACGACAATTGGCAGTAAAGTGGTCGTACAAGTTGCAATGCGCGCAAAAGCGACAGGCAAGACCCACCAGGTGATGATATGAGCAGGTCGGGCAGAGCGGGTGGGGTCCTGTGTAAGCACGCTTTGCTGGCGGCGCTTGAGTAACTGGTGCTGGTCGATGATGAGACTGCTGCTGAGCCGGTAAGGCCTGCAGGGGAGCAGCGGTAGTAGTGACAGCACAGTTCTTGTTGTTGGAGCTGCTGTTATTGTGCTTCTTCTTGCGACGTGATGGCTTAGTTGGTTGAGCAGTGGCGGTTTCGGCGGTCGATGCAGTGGTAGCTTGATGCAGAGACTTGGAGGGCTTATCCCAGAAACCAGCTTTTACTCTCTTGTCGTTGATTTCGGCGGCGAGCAAGTAAGTCTCTTCAATCGATGAGGTCTTTGCGGCGTGAACAAAATCGGCAACACAATCGGGTAGGGCTCGAATGTACTTCTTGATGGCCATGTCTGACGTCTTGACTTGATCGGGACAGATGATGCTGAGCTGTTTGAAGCGAGCAGTCAAAGCTGCGTTATCTCCATCCTTCTGCTTGATGTTCCAAAACTCGTCCTCCAGCTTTTGGCGTTCATGGGGAGGGCAAAATTCGTCCATCATGATGGTTTTCAGCTCTTCCCAAGTCAGCTCATTAGCTGCATCATTTCCGCGTTTGTTTCGTTTGGCCGTCCACCAGTCTAGAGCTCGGGACATGAAGACGCCGGTTGCGTTTAGGGTACGGAGATTCGCAGGACAACCGCTTTGGCGCAGAGTGACTTCGATGGAATCAAACCATTGAAACATAGCTGTTGGGCCATCTTCTCCGGTGAATTCCTTTGGTCCGCATGCCTTGAACTGTTTGAAGCTAAAAACAGTCTTGGCAGCATCCTTTGGAGCGTCAGTTCTCGACTCCTCAGATGATTTGCTGACGTTCTCATACACTTCGCTCACAGCTTTCGCTACTTGCTTGGCGATGATAGCAGCAAGACGTATGTCTCTCTTTTCTTGGCGGGTAAGTGGGGTTCGGTGTCCGGATGACGACATGGTCTGCAACAGACATCGTCGTAGGTCTCAGACACATCAAAATCGAATCTCACCTCACACGTCTACTACTAAGGCTTAGGAACACGTCGAAACACGTATCACATAACATATAAGCATATAATCACAGATTCTTGCAATCACAGAAGCACATAAGCACGTAGGGCACAGAAACACAGAAGCACAGAAACACAGAAACACATACACATTGAATCACAGAGGCAGTCAGAATACAGAAACCTATCTTTCAAAGCTCGCGTGTCGTTCGTATATATCGATCGTGCATCGTATGTCGAGTAGTATAGTATAATCGTATAGCATGTCGAGTGTAGTATAAGCGTATATCGTGGCGTAAGATCGTCTAGACTCGTAGCGATTTGCTAGCGTTTTGAGATAGAAGAGCAATGCGGGTCGTGTATGTCAATTGGAGTGATAGAAAAATCGAGGAGTTTCCACAAAAATTTAAACACATAAACAGATAAATTCACATAAAACACATAAAATTGGCGAATTATCAGAGTTAGCAGTTGCGGGCTCAGAATCGAAACACATGAAAATCGAGAAACGGATTGTCTGTGGCTACTAGACATCGACTACCCAAAGCGATTCGACTATTCTCAATAGACTTGTCATCACGTTTCGACTTTCGGGATCGTGTTTCTGCCTCGATTCCTGGGCATCCAGCACATATTTCCTAGGTCATACTTGTGAGTTCAGGTCGTTGGAGTCCGTCGAGGCTTTGGTGAGAGAAAGAAAAGTCGGAACAAGTTGTCAAGGTTAGGGTTTCACCCCTGTCTTAGCAACTTCTTCCTTGTTTGAGTGTAATTGAGGAGATTATTAATCAAAATATGGATTTCACTCCTGATTTGGTATAAATCTCCTCGTTAAACAAGCGTTCGCTATTAAAAGAATGAAGAAATCACTGATAAGTTGGTAAAACAGCATTGGTCCAACAATTTAGTCGAGAGTTTGCGGTTTTCACACCTAATCTTGACTAAATCGCCTTCTCATTATTGAAAATTCGAGTGCAATGATAGGGTAGTGTAAGTGAGTATAAGCAGGGTACACAGCACATAAGCTTGGTCTGTTGGTTCTTAACTATAGTCTAGGTCTCTAAGACTTCGACCCGGACTAGGTCGAGTCTAGCCTAATTCCCTATAGTTATGGCTCTGATACCAATCTGTCACACCCCAACCGATGGCGGAATCATCGGGGCATGGCACTGAGCGAAACAGATTGTCCAGAAGTTTCCATAACAACTATCATTACTATTCAATTTATGTAATACGTCCCATACCGTACCTTAAATAGTAAACAAATTATTACAGATAACATCAAGTCAAAACATCTGTTCCGACAACTCAGATTTCAAATATAAATATTGTTCAAATGCTTCTAGAGACTCGATCTGCAAGATCTACAGACAACTATGCTCTAGACGCTTATTCTAAGCTCGCCTTCCTAGCAGATAAGCATCCTATGTCACGCCCCCAAATTACCACATAGGGAGTGTCCCTGTTAGGCGTGTGACATACCAATAACGAGCCACCAATTACAATGAACCCATACAAGTTATAAATAAAATCCCATTGTTAATAAAAACATCCTCAACAAGTTCAAACGAAATCAATAAGTTCAGCGGAAGCAAATAGTAAACGAAGTTAAACTGTTTCAAAATCAAAGTATAATATCAAGAAATCAGTCACATAAATCCTTCCTGTCGACCCATGACCACTCCAGCTACTCCAAACAGCAAGTTCCCAAATCCAAAATACCTAACGACCTGCGAGCATGCAACAAGTGTATCAGACAACGCTGGTGAGTTCATAGTTTTACGAAAACGTTAGTTACCAAGTGTTTAGTTAATCCATTGCAGTTAATTCCGAAAGTAATGTTGAAAACAATGTTGATAATACCCCAATACAAGACGGCTTCTGATTATTTTGCCCTTTCTCCAATGCTCCTATCAAAGCATTGGTCATGACTAGGTCATTAGTTCAACACCCGTCCTCCCAGGAACGGGGTGAGGTTGCCAAACCTAAGTAGCGCTACTAACTAATACCATGTTACCTTCCAGGTAACCAAACAACACGGAGGGACTTTAATGGTGATAGGAAGAGTATATTATCCAACATCCTCGTTTTTACCCAAAAGACTTATCCCTCCCAAGGATACCCACTGACTGTCCCAACCACCGGGACGCATGCTCAAGAGAGATGAACTCACCTTTGGATTGCTCGGCAAGATTAAAATAGGTGTTCACACTTTGATCAATCCAATCCTAGTATGGTTTCAGTACGAGTCAGTTACTTACACACACAGATCTCACATCTTTATTATGCAAGTATGAACAAGCTTGGCACACATTATCACACGAATTACAGCGGGTATTCAAGTTATTTATTTACACCTTCACATCACAAACCATTTACCATAGTGTCACACATTAACAACTCAATTTCCATTTACATGCACATAGTTGGTTCACGTATACGCTCACATCACAAATTCATGCTACACCCGACACTCGGCAAGTTAACGAGATACATGTAAGCATATTTCTTAATTCATGCTTCAAGTTTATCAAACTGTAATACTACATTCATGTTACATAATAAAACATATGTGTGTGTTTAATAATAGTGTGCGGCCCAACCTTCATACAAACCATTTCACTTGATCCGATATAAACATTTAACACCTTTAATCCTATTGGGCCGATTTGTTAGCCAATAGTTTTTATTTGGCCGCCAAATTCTTTATCAAGGTTACCTATACTGCCACTTAATTATGACATGCACATGGTTGAACACATAGTGCTACTGACACATCTAACTCATTTAATTCACCTAGTAGTTGATGTATCCTATGGCCGCCATTTTTATTACCATCTCCACTTGTTTGATACATCTAAGATTATATCCCATATTGTTATCACTTTACACAACTGACACTAATAAATACCCATGGAACCAATGATCATACCATGTTATTGTTGACTTTTATTATATCTTAAATCTATACACAATGGCCGACAATCTCACCCCTAAACCTAACACCATTGGACCACATCTTAGCAACAAATCATAAGCAGATTAAATAAAAATTGTCGGCAATTATTGCTCTGATTATTCTTTATAAACAGTCATCATAATCATGCTCCAATAACCGAACACATTAAAACAATTATCACAAATTAAAACAATTATCTTAATCATGATCCAATAAACAGAATTTACATAAGCATGGATTACTAACACACATACATCAAGTACAAACATAATCCATCATAACAATCATGTACCGATACAAGAGAATTTGATTCGAACATAAAGAGATTATACTAACCAGGATCCACGATCAATAGGGTGACGTCTCGATCGAGGGGGGGGGGGTTTCCACTGCCGTATCAGTTTAGAAAAACGTAGGGTTCACAAAGAGTTGTGAAGCCGTATGTATAGTTCACGTAATTAAAGGGAATAGGAGGTGGGCTCGGTTTGGGTTTGATCCGATAAACAATCAACAGAATATGGGATGACTTGGGGAAGGGTGTTCTACCACCGTAAATTATGCATATTATAAATGATATGTTAAACAGGAATGTAATATATATTATAAATGATAAAGGTCTAGGGGCGGTCAAAACAAACTAATCGAAGTGGGCTCAACCTAGCTATTTGGGCCGAAAGTCTTAACAAAAGATAATTGAATTAATTCTATTGGCACTTAAGTAATTGTAATTGGATAACAATTGGGCTAAACAAGTTTAATGGGTTTATTAACTTGTAACGGACATAGGAATTGGGCTTAACATACAATCGGGTTAGTCTAATGGATAACATTAGAGTTGTTATCCTAATGCGGCCCACAACCACTAACGTGTTTGTTTAACGAAGTTATCATACTTGGTTAATAGAATCGCACGAATACGAACATGTAACATTAAGGAACAACGAGGAGTCGAGATCACAAGATTTAAACGTTGAAAGTTCGGGTTGTCACATCATCCCCAACTTGAAAGAAATTTCGTCCCGAAATTTGGCAAGTAAGCACAGAAGATGAGGTTATGAATCAAAATTGTTGCGGATTTTCTCAGGTGTCACATTCTCCCCATGTTACAGAAATTTCGTCCTCGAAATTTAGGCTATATTATACTCTAGGCTCCAATTATGAGTTTGTCGATAATTCACTAATTACGTAATTAAATACGGTTTCACGAAAGTTCACTAAATAATATATAAGTCATATAGCATATAAAGTCAGATAACATATAAATTCACATAAGTTATATTTCTTTATTTGTTCAGGAATAGTGTTCTAATTGTTCATCAACGTTCGAGTACAACCCATGTGTAATTCCGTAATTCCCCGAATTACCGTTATGTGAGTGTTATGCATGAATGAGTGTTTGAGGTAATAGAGTTTGTGTTAATTGTGTTAAACTAAAAATGTCTTGCTCTTAAGTAGAAACACAAGTTGAGTTAATAGGAGCTTGATAATGAAGAATGTTGTGACAAGTTATGCTAAGCTCAAGAGATGCTCACAAAAGTTGAAATACGAGTGTGTCATACATCTGTATGGCATTGCCTGATGCATTTAACACGTGCGACCGGGGGGGGGGGGTTTGTTGCACTAAATATAACTTGGGTGAGCTATACGCCTTCGAATTTGGGGACTTGCAAAAAGGCAGTGTTTAGTTATCATGGATGTTGTATATTAAGTAGCCAACACTTTCGAAGCAAGTGTATCTAATGTATATCTAGAGCTTACCAGAATTGAGGCGAATGTCGTACATGGGTCGACGAGATAAACCGAGCTGGAAATGTGTTAAGATAGTTTGTTACAGGCTAAAATGCTCAACCCTAAAATCATGTGTGTTGGGTGCACCACCAAGATTTACTCGAAGCAAAGTATGTGAATGTGGTAAAGTGAGTGTAAGAGATATATGTTTATATATGGTATCGCTACCGGCGATCAGAACTGGTGCAGTCACCCCTATCGAAGATCAAAGGTGATGCCATCGTATGTAAGAATTCGAGAAAGAAAATATAATTTCTTGGAACAGGTGATTCAAGCAATTCAATCAATCGATTGAATGAAAACTCAAGTTAGGCATTAATCCCTATTTCAGACTGGTATCATCTTGACTCGTTCGTTCAGAGGGAAAAGAGATTTTTAGTTGATATTGATCGTGATATTTTGGTCGCAGTTGGTTGTAGTAGATGACCAGCCTTCGGTCAAAGAGAGATAAGCATGGAACAAAGAGGTCGATGAAGCTATACATGAGTATGGTGCTTTCACACAAGAGGGAATTTTGACCTTGGCATACCTTACGTAAGTAATAATTTTATTTTTATGTTCTTGCACTTGATGATCTTAAGTATGACTCACTCCTCGAGTGACGTTCGTAGAGAGTGATTTAGTCAAGCGAGGATTAGCGTATAACAGGGCTATGCAAGAACTATGGTATTCATTTTAGCACAACAAGATAAGATGCGAAGAATATACCAAAACGCGGTTATCATCAATCTGCTCCATCTAATTGTTTTAGAACCATGAGTAAAGTAGCAAATCCGATGATGAGGATGTAGCTGGTCGCAAACAAGAAGTATAAATGGAAATAAAGTGATGTACCAGTCGGTGGAAGCGTTACTTTGAGGGTGTTGGCGCAAGAAGAATTATCTATGAAGGTGATAGTTGGCTAAGTCTGTAGCATCTCGGCTAAATCAGAGCGTTCTCTACAGTCGTCGAGCTGCTCGTATGCGAATAAGAATAGATTCACTAAGATCCATGTAAGTAATTGAGTATGCAATTAGTCGAACATGTATGCAACCAAGTTTGAAGGTTTGAACTAAGACGGGTGTACTGGGGACATCACATATGTCGCCAAGAGGTTTCATTACAAAGGCGTGTAAAGGCGTTCAAAATGGTATGGTGATGATAACAATACATCACCATTTTCAGAGTTCAATATTGAAATGATGGAACTGTTCTTATGGAAATCCGTTTGCAGAGTTAGATATGCTAGGATGAAAACCAGGTTAGACTAACGATAAGTCACAAGGCAGTATAATGGGGTCAAAGGGAATTTTATAGTTAAGTGCAAGGAGTAAAGTGTTAGCGTACGAGGGATTCTTCATATTACGCTGATATGTTGATATCGAAGAGCTTACATCAAGATGACAGGTTCTGATGAGGATCTTAGTTTCACTAAGTCTCTTACATGAGTAAAAAGAAAATAAAGAGGGATTCCAGTGATAATAGCTCAATGTGCCCGAGAACATCTCCAATCTGATAGTTGCGCATGTCAACTAACTACTAGGTTTAATGATACAAGTTAACCGCTGAGTGGTTTACGAGAACTTCTACAGATAGTATTCGTTTTAGATAAGGAATTCACAAGCTAGGACAATTTATCCACTCATAGAGTTTCACAAGAATTCGCATACATCCACAAGAATGGTGAAAAGAGTAAGAATCATGATTGAGTAGAGGTCAATCATCGCTATGACTCCTATAGATTGTTGAATCCCCAATTATGCCGGATAATGAGTCAGGACCCCTTTCACACTTGCTAAGTCTCACTGGAACTCACATGCACCCCACATTATTATTATGTGTGCACCCACAATAATAATATGATTTGCATGCTCGTCTCAGTTCCTCCTAACTCATGTCAAATGGTTCCTCAGATCCCGGTGTCAAACAAAGGTTACCAATATGACAAAGATCACAGAAATCTAAAGACTTTGACATACTAACGATGCATCATAATGTAGACAAATAATTACATGTAATCAATCATACTATAGTGCTGAGTGTGTAGCCATATGCAATGTCATAAGTAGGTGTACGCTAGGCACGTAATGCATAAGGTAAATGAAAAACGAACCTTGCAGTCTGGAGCTGAGTGTCATGGTCGATTTCGGTACTGTTCGGTTATAGTCTGGTTTTATGAAAACGTTTTAAAACCAAGTTCACTATAACCAATGGCTCTGATACCAAACTGTCACGCCCCCAAATTACCACATAGGGAGTGTCCCTGTTAGGCGTGTGACATACCAATAATGAGCCACCAATTACATTGAACCCATACAAGTTATAAATAAAATCCCATTGTTAATAAAAACATCCTCAACAAGTTCAAACGAAATCAATAAGTTCAGCGGAAGCAAATAGTAAACGAAGTTAAACTGTTTCAAAATCAAAGTATAATATCAAGAAATCAGTCACATAAATCCTTCCTGTCGACCCATGACCACTCCAGCTACTCCAAACAGCAAGTTCCCAAATCCAAAATACCTAACGACCTGCGAGCATGCAACAAGTGTATCAGACAACGCTGGTGAGTTCATAGTTTTACGAAAACGTTAGTTACCAAGTGTTTAGTTAATCCATTGCAGTTAATTCCGAAAGTAATGTTGAAAACAATGTTGATAATACCCCAATACAAGACGGCTTCTGATTATTTTGCCCTTTCTCCAATGCTCCTATCAAAGCATTGGTCATGACTAGGTCATTAGTTCAACACCCGTCCTCCCAGGAACGGGGTGAGGTTGCCAAACCTAAGTAGCGCTACTAACTAATACCATGTTACCTTCCAGGTAACCAAACAACACGGAGGGACTTTAATGGTGATAGGAAGAGTATATTATCCAACATCCTCGTTTTTACCCAAAAGACTTATCCCTCCCAAGGATACCCACTGACTGTCCCAACCACCGGGACGCATGCTCAAGAGAGATGAACTCACCTTTGGATTGCTCGGCAAGATTAAAATAGGTGTTCACACTTTGATCAATCCAATCCTAGTATGGTTTCAGTACGAGTCAGTTACTTACACACACAGATCTCACATCTTTATTATGCAAGTATGAACAAGCTTGGCACACATTATCACACGAATTACAGCGGGTATTCAAGTTATTTATTTACACCTTCACATCACAAACCATTTACCATAGTGTCACACATTAACAACTCAATTTCCATTTACATGCACATAGTTGGTTCACGTATACGCTCACATCACAAATTCATGCTACACCCGACACTCGGCAAGTTAACGAGATACATGTAAGCATATTTCTTAATTCATGCTTCAAGTTTATCAAACTGTAATACTACATTCATGTTACATAATAAAACATATGTGTGTGTTTAATAATAGTGTGCGGCCCAACCTTCATACAAACCATTTCACTTGAGCCGATATAAACATTTAACACCTTTAATCCTATTGGGCCGATTTGTTAGCCAATAGTTTTTATTTTGCCGCCAAATTCTTTATCAAGGTTACCTATACTGCCACTTAATTATGACATGCACATGGTTGAACACATAGTGCTACTGACACATCTAACTCATTTAATTCACCTAGTAGTTGATGTATCCTATGGCCGCCATTTTTATTACCATCTCCACTTGTTTGATACATCTAAGATTATATCCCATATTGTTATCACTTTACACAACTGACACTAATAAATACCCATGGAACCAATGATCATACCATGTTATTGTTGACTTTTATTATATCTTAAATCTATACACAATGGCCGACAATCTCACCCCTAAACCTAACACCATTGGACCACATCTTAGCAACAAATCATAAGCAGATTAAATAAAAATTGCCGGCAATTATTGCTCTGATTATTCTTTATAAACAGTCATCATAATCATGCTCCAATAACCGAACACATTAAAACAATTATCACAAATTAAAACAATTATCTTAATCATGATCCAATAAACAGAATTTACATAAGCATGGATTACTAACACACATACATCAAGTACAAACATAATTCATCATAACAATCATGTACCGATACAAGAGAATTTGATTCGAACATAAAGAGATTATACTAACCAGGATCCACGATCAATAGGGTGACGTCTCGATCGAGGGGGGGGGTTTCCACTGCCGTATCAGTTTAGAAAAACGTAGGGTTCACAAAGAGTTGTGAAGCCGTATGTATAGTTCACGTAATTAAAGGGAATAGGAGGTGGGCTCGGTTTGGGTTTGATCCGATAAACAATCAACAGAATATGGGATGACTTGGGGAAGGGTGTTCTACCACCGTAAATTATGCATATTATAAATGATATGTTAAACAGGAATGTAATATATATTATAAATGATAAAGGTCTAGGGGCGGTCAAAACAAACTAATCGAAGTGGGCTCAACCTAGCTATTTGGGCCGAAAGTCTTAACAAAAGATAATTGAATTAATTCTATTGGCACTTAAGTAATTGTAATTGGATAACAATTGGGCTAAACAAGTTTAATGGGTTTATTAACTTGTAACGGACATAGGAATTGGGCTTAACATACAATCGGGTTAGTCTAATGGATAACATTAGAGTTGTTATCCTAATGCGGCCCACAACCACTAACGTGTTTGTTTAACGAAGTTATCATACTTGGTTAATAGAATCGCACGAATACGAACATGTAACATTAAGGAACAACGAGGAGTCGAGATCACAAGATTTAAACGTTGAAAGTTCGGGTTGTCACATCATCCCCAACTTGAAAGAAATTTCGTCCCGAAATTTGGCAAGTAAGCACAGAAGATGAGGTTATGAATCAAAATTGTTGCGGATTTTCTCAGGTGTCACATTCTCCCCATGTTACAGAAATTTCGTCCTCGAAATTTAGGCTATATTATACTCTAGGCTCCAATTATGAGTTTGTCGATAATTCACTAATCACGTAATTAAATACGGTTTCACGAAAGTTCACTAAATAATATATAAGTCATATAGCATATAAAGTCAGATAACATATAAATTCACATAAGTTATATTTCTTTATTTGTTCAGGAATAGTGTTCTAATTGTTCATCAACGTTCGAGTACAACCCATGTGTAATTCCGTAATTCCCCGAATTACCGTTATGTGAGTGTTATGCATGAATGAGTGTTTGAGGTAATAGAGTTTGTGTTAATTGTGTTAAACTAAAAATGTCTTGCTCTTAAGTAGAAACACAAGTTGAGTTAATAGGAGCTTGATAATGAAGAATGTTGTGACAAGTTATGCTAAGCTCAAGAGATGCTCACAAAAGTTGAAATACGAGTGTGTCATACATCTGTATGGCATTGCCTGATGCATTTAACACGTGCGACCGGGGGGGGGGGGTTTGTTGCACTAAATATAACTTGGGTGAGCTATACGCCTTCGAATTTGGGGACTTGCAAAAAGGCAGTGTTTAGTTATCATGGATGTTGTATATTAAGTAGCCAACACTTCACGAAGCAAGTGTATCTAATGTATATCTAGAGCTTACCAGAATTGAGGCGAATGTCGTACATGGGTCGACGAGATAAACCGAGCTGGAAATGTGTTAAGATAGTTTGTTACAGGCTAAAATGCTCAACCCTAAAATCACGTGTGTTGGGTGCACCACCAAGATTTACTCGAAGCAAAGTATGTGAATGTGGTAAAGTGAGTGTAAGAGATATATGTTTATATATGGTATCGCTACCGGCGATCAGAACTGGTGCAGTCACCCCTATCGAAGATCAAAGGTGATGCCATCGTATGTAAGAATTCGAGAAAGAAAATATAATTTCTTGGAACAGGTGATTCAAGCAATTCAATCAATCGATTGAATGAAAACTCAAGTTAGGCATTAATCCCTATTTCAGACTGGTATCATCTTGACTCGTTCGTTCAGAGGGAAAAGAGATTTTCAGTTGATATTGATCGTGATATTTTGGTCGCAGTTGGTTGTAGTAGATGACCAGCCTTCGGTCAAAGAGAGATAAGCATGGAACAAAGAGGTCGATGAAGCTATACATGAGTATGGTGCTTTCACACAAGAGGGAATTTTGACCTTGGCATACCTTACGTAAGTAATAATTTTATTTTTATGTTCTTGCACTTGATGATCTTAAGTATGACTCACTCCTCGAGTGACGTTCGTAGAGAGTGATTTAGTCAAGCGAGGATTAGCGTATAACAGGGCTATGCAAGAACTATGGTATTCATTTTAGCACAACAAGATAAGATGCGAAGAATATACCAAAACGCGGTTATCATCAATCTGCTCCATCTAATTGTTTTAGAACCATGAGTAAAGTAGCAAATCCGATGATGAGGATGTAGCTGGTCGCAAACAAGAAGTATAAATGGAAATAAAGTGATGTACCAGTCGGTGGAAGCGTTACTTTGAGGGTGTTGGCGCAAGAAGAATTATCTATGAAGGTGATAGTTGGCTAAGTCTGTAGCATCTCGGCTAAATCAGAGCGTTCTCTACAGTCGTCGAGCTGCTCGTATGCGAATAAGAATAGATTCACTAAGATCCATGTAAGTAATTGAGTATGCAATTAGTCGAACATGTATGCAACCAAGTTTGAAGGTTTGAACTAAGACGGGTGTACTGGGGACATCACATATGTCGCCAAGAGGTTTCATTACAAAGGCGTGTAAAGGCGTTCAAAATGGTATGGTGATGATAACAATACATCACCATTTTCAGAGTTCAATATTGAAATGATGGAACTGTTCTTATGGAAATCCGTTTGCAGAGTTAGATATGCTAGGATGAAAACCAGGTTAGACTAACGATAAGTCACAAGGCAGTATAATGGGGTCAAAGGGAATTTTATAGTTAAGTGCAAGGAGTAAAGTGTTAGCGTACGAGGGATTCTTCATATTACGCTGATATGTTGATATCGAAGAGCTTACATCAAGATGACAGGTTCTGATGAGGATCTTAGTTTCACTAAGTCTCTTACATGAGTAAAAAGAAAATAAAGAGGGATTCCAGTGATAATAGCTCAATGTGCCCGAGAACATCTCCAATCTGATAGTTGCGCATGTCAACTAACTACTAGGTTTAATGATACAAGTTAACCGCTGAGTGGTTTACGAGAACTTCTACGGATAGTATTCGTTTTAGATAAGGAATTCACAAGCTAGGACAATTTATCCACTCATAGAGTTTCACAAGAATTCGCATACATCCACAAGAATGGTGAAAAGAGTAAGAATCATGATTGAGTAGAGGTCAATCATCGCTATGACTCCTATAGATTGTTGAATCCCCAATTATGCCGGATAATGAGTCAGGACCCCTTTCACACTTGCTAAGTCTCACTGGAACTCACATGCACCCCACATTATTATTATGTGTGCACCCACAATAATAATATGATTTGCATGCTCGTCTCAGTTCCTCCTAACTCATGTCAAATGGTTCCTCAGATCCCGGTGTCAAACAAAGGTTACCAATATGACAAAGATCACAGAAATCTAAAGACTTTGACATACTAACGATGCATCATAATGTAGACAAATAATTACATGTAATCAATCATACTATAGTGCTGAGTGTGTAGCCATATGCAATGTCATAAGTAGGTGTACGCTAGGCACGTAATGCATAAGGTAAATGAAAAACGAACCTTGCAGTCTGGAGCTGAGTGTCATGGTCGATTTCGGTACTGTTCGGTTATAGTCTGGTTTTATGAAAACGTTTTAAAACCAAGTTCACTATAACCAATGGCTCTGATACCAAACTGTCACGCCCCCAAATTATCACATAGGGAGTGTCCCTGTTAGGCGTGTGACATACCAATAACGAGCCACCAATTACATTGAACCCATACAAGTTATAAATAAAATCCCATTGTTAATAAAAACATCCTCAACAAGTTCAAACGAAATCAATAAGTTCAGCGGAAGCAAATAGTAAACGAAGTTAAACTGTTTCAAAATCAAAGTATAATATCAAGAAATCAGTCACATAAATCCTTCCCGTCGACCCATGACCACTCCAGCTACTCCAAACAGCAAGTTCCCAAATCCAAAATACCTAACGACCTGCGAGCATGCAACAAGTGTATCAGACAACGCTGGTGAGTTCATAGTTTTACGAAAACGTTAGTTACCAAGTGTTTAGTTAATCCATTGCAGTTAATTCCGAAAGTAATGTTGAAAACAATGTTAATAATACCCCAATACAAGACGGCTTCTGATTATTTTGCCCTTTCTCCAATGCTCCTATCAAAGCATTGGTCATGACTAGGTCATTAGTTCAACACCCGTCCTCCCAGGAACGGGGTGAGGTTGCCAAACCTAAGTAGCGCTACTAACTAATACCATGTTACCTTCCAGGTAACCAAACAACACGGAGGGACTTTAATGGTGATAGGAAGAGTATATTATCCAACATCCTCGTTTTTACCCAAAAGACTTATCCCTCCCAAGGATACCCACTGACTGTCCCAACCACCGGGACGCATGCTCAAGAGAGATGAACTCACCTTTGGATTGCTCGGCAAGATTAAAATAGGTGTTCACACTTTGATCAATCCAATCCTAGTATGGTTTCAGTACGAGTCAGTTACTTACACACACAGATCTCACATCTTTATTATGCAAGTATGAACAAGCTTGGCACACATTATCACACGAATTACAGCGGGTATTCAAGTTATTTATTTACACCTTCACATCACAAACCATTTACCATAGTGTCACACATTAACAACTCAATTTCCATTTACATGCACATAGTTGGTTCACGTATACGCTCACATCACAAATTCATGCTACACCCGACACTCGGCAAGTTAACGAGATACATGTAAGCATATTTCTTAATTCATGCTTCAAGTTTATCAAACTGTAATACTACATTCATGTTACATAATAAAACATATGTGTGTGTTTAATAATAGTGTGCGGCCCAACCTTCATACAAACCATTTCACTTGAGCCGATATAAACATTTAACACCTTTAATCCTATTGGGCCGATTTGTTAGCCAATAGTTTTTATTTGGCCGCCAAATTCTTTATCAAGGTTACCTATACTGCCACTTAATTATGACATGCACATGGTTGAACACATAGTGCTACTGACACATCTAACTCATTTAATTCACCTAGTAGTTGATGTATCCTATGGCCGCCATTTTTATTACCATCTCCACTTGTTTGATACATCTAAGATTATATCCCATATTGTTATCACTTTACACAACTGACACTAATAAATACCCATGGAACCAATGATCATACCATGTTATTGTTGACTTTTATTATATCTTAAATCTATACACAATGGCCGACAATCTCACCCCTAAACCTAACACCATTGGACCACATCTTAGCAACAAATCATAAGCAGATTAAATAAAAATTGTCGGCAATTATTGCTCTGATTATTCTTTATAAACAGTCATCATAATCATGCTCCAATAACCGAACACATTAAAACAATTATCACAAATTAAAACAATTATCTTAATCATGATCCAATAAACAGAATTTACATAAGCATGGATTACTAACACACATACATCAAGTACAAACATAATGACATCATCCTAGAACACTTGAATCTTGATGATTTCATGGTTAGAAACCAAGATTTGAAAGATAGAAAGGTGTAGGAGTCTGTATAGATCAAGAAAGTACAAGATTTAGGATGAAATCTTACCAGAATCGGAAGGAATCTGAGAAAAAGGATGAGAGCACGAGCTGGCCGGTCAGAGCTTTCCAAAAGTAGAAAGTGTGACAATGACAAAGGTATTTATAGGCTTCCAAAAGAGGAAACGGCTGGCCGATCGGCCAGGCATCCCGATCGGACAGCCTGTCCGATCGGACAGTCAGTCCGATCGGATGGGCTGTTCGATCGGCTGAGAGCCTGATCGTTCAGCTGCCTGTTTCGAGCGTTCGGCGCGATGATTTTTGATATTTCGATTTCGATTGAGGACGATGCGTGTACGATAGAGTTTCCTATTCAAATTACTTTTAATCCCAACCACTATATCTAACATACAATCATCTATATCTCAAGCTGTCTTTTCGCCACCAATTATCATAATTTGATTTCGATTGAGTTCGATTGCATTTCGATTGATTCGATTGATTACATCACATAACATAAAGTAAACATGCACAAGTAACACATAAGGCACACACACACGTATAATAACAACCAAAGTTCACGTAATTCGAGTTTCGAGTTCGATGATGATCAGATTAGCTTGATTATCGATTAGTGAACTTTATCGCATTGTTACTTCCTACTATTCAAAGTCGTAACGCGGTTTGCTTTGATAAAATATACTCCACATAATACAATTAACGTAATCACAAACACAAAATCGACTAACTACAGTCAAAGGAGTCAATCTTGACTTTGACTTTGACTTTGACATTCGGTAACACGGGGTGTTACATTGTGATACTTCGGGGTTTTACCCATACGTTCGATGCCCGAACTTAGAATCTTATGATTTAAATTTATGTGAGTTAATCTTTGGATTGATGATTAACATATATTATACAAGTTAACTAATTAAATGACTAAACTAATTAAAAGTTGACATGAGAATATTGAATGACTTTATTGCTTGAACACGTTTACATGAATATGAATGAGTATTGGACAATAATCTGGCTAGTCGCACACCCCTGCCTACAAGCCCAACACAGCCCAACAACCTCCCTTGACGTTGCCCTAGCTAATCGCACAGTATACACCTCAATGGAGATGGGAGTGTGCGACATCTTTTTTAATTAGGTTATATAAAGATAAACGCAGCCGACACTTGGAATGTTTGCAATCATATTCACCAACTGCAATCCCTAGGCACCCTTCTTTCTCTCAAAATCCTCCCTAAAAACAACCTGAAACTTCAACGCCACCGCCGACCAAACATCATCATCCTCAATCGAATCTCTGGTCAAACTTTTTGGGCTCCGACCGAACCACCGGCGACACCTGTGCTCTGATCGTACCTTCGACACATACCACCTCATTCCGAGCAGTCTCCAGCGATCGCTACTCGGAACTCCGAACTCCGTTTCTCTCGCTCAGCTCACACACAGTTCCGACAATAGATTTTCAGGTTAGCGAGATTCCTGGTTCTTAATCTAAGAGTCGAGCTTGATACTCTTGAAACATACATTGCATGAATCTATTTGGATTGAATGTTAATGAATATGTTAAATATGTAAATGAGAAGAATATATGCATGTTAACCTGTTTGAGTCCGTGACACTTGATGCTTAATAGTCGATTATGATAAAGTGATGATGAAGTCCAAATTTGTTTAAATGATAGCTTTGATAAACCTTTGTTAGTGTTTAAGTGGCGACGATGTTGATGATAATAGTGATAAAACAGTGATACTAAAACAATGATGGTGAAACCGGTTAGCTGGTTAAATAATAAGAACGAGGATGTTTGAATAACTTTTCTGTGATGATGCATGTTCAATGATTCATGTTGATGCTTTTAATTGCTGGGTTTTCTTGAAAATGTACACCCATGCATGCTTAGGGTACAACCTGGTCATGCACAGTTGATGGGTAGGGTTGTATGAATAATCTGACTATGCATGCTACAATATGGAATTGATGATGTGAATTGATCTAGACATTAAACCAAGGATTTTAAGACTGTTGATTGGGTATGAAGTTTGATCTGATTGAGCATTGATTGTTAGTGATTAGACCTTGCTGGATGTAAAAAAAAAAAAACGTTGGATAGCTAAACATAGAAAAGGATGGTATGTAATTAGTGAGATTGGGTAGGTATAGAAGTTGTTTAAATGGTAAACTTGGAGTTATGACACCGGGTAACAAACCTCGCACATCCTTTTGGCCGGGTGAGGTTACTGGATCGATGAGGTTGGGCCACAAGCCCAACTACTCACACAAATGTGATCGGGCCGCACACTTCAATGGTCCAAGTGACACTAATGGGCTGCACATTAATAATAGAATAACTTATGTGGCTGCACATTAATACTGGGCCACGTATAGACTGGGTAGCACAACATTGTTTGGGTTGCATTCTTTGATGTAAAGCACACTATTAAATTACATGTTTTCTTGGGTTGGGCCGGGTGATAAAGGGATGCATGAGGCCTGGTGTGACGGCCCAGTTAAACATTTAGGTGAGAAAGGTGATAAACCATAAAGCCGAATGCATACCGTAAGCTTCTCTCATATGAGTTCTCCTATGGTCTAAGTGTCTATTACATATTATGAATTTGGTGTACGTTTTGAACAAGTGTGATGCATGATATTATGTGTGTGTGCTATTTGAGGGATCGGTGTTATGTTCCACGAAACTGACTGTGAATGGTAATCATGTTAGGATTGATTTGAGCAACTTGAACACGAAACTAATCTTACCGAGCAAAACTAAGGTGAGTTCACTACATTCGAGCATGCGTCCCAGTGGTTGGGGACAATCAGTGGGTATTCCAATGGGGGATAAATCTTTGGGTAAAAACGGGTATATTGGTTAATATTCTCACCTATCATCTTTTGTAAGTCCCTCATCGGGTATTAGTTAGTAGCGCTACTTAGGTTTGGCACCCTCACCCCGCGCCTGTTGAGGACGGAGGTGAACTAATGACCCAGTCTGGCCCAGTACTAGATAGGAGTACGTGGGAAGGGCAGTCGTGTATTTCAGGAGCCGTCATTGTTCGGAAATGAGATATTAACAATATTACTTGCATTGGTTATTGAACTGTTTTATATACAACGGGTAACAAACATTTTCTAAAACTGTGAACTCGCCAGCTTTGTCTGATACACGTGTTACATGCTCGCAGGTCCTTAGGTACTTGGAACGCAGGAACTTGCTGGCTGGAGGGCGCGAGTGGTCATGGTTGCATTGTTGAGTTATTTAACCAACACTTATTTACTTTGGTTGTGTGAAACATATACTTTGTGATACGTTAATGCTTCCGCTGAACTTAATGGCTTCGAACAACTTGTGCTTGGATTTTATTACTAATAATTTATGAAACTTTATTTTGACCTTGTGATTCAATGTAATTGGTGGCTCCTAGCTTGTTGTCACACGCCTAACGGGGACACTCCCTAGGTGGTAAATTGGGGGTGTGACAGTTTGGTATCAGAGCCACTGGTTATAGTGAACTTGGTTTTAAGACGTTTTTATAAAACCAAACTATAACCGAACAGTACCGAAATCGACCATGACACTCAGCTCCAGACTGCAAGGTTCGTTTCTCATTTACTATTGCATAGTATATCTAGTGTACACTTCTGTATAACATTACACGTGAATGCACACTTGGCACAACAGCATGAGCCCTTATATTACCAACCCCTGTTATGTGATCTGTTAGTGTGACACTATCCATTGACTATTGTAATTCTTAACCCTGTGATACCTTACATTTGCTGTTTGGATGAGGGGAACCTTTTAGCGCGAGTTAAGAGGCACTGAGATAATCATGCAAATTGCCTTATTATTATGGGTGCACACATAATAATAATGTGGGGTGCATGTGAGTCCCAGTGAGGCTTAACGAGTGTGAGAGGGGTTCCGCTCTGTTAATTGACGTTATGTTAGAACTCAGAAGTCTATAGGAGTCTTAGCAGTGATTGTCTCCTACTCGAACATGATCTTTTCACCCCTTTTCTGAATCCTTACGAATCTCGATGCTATCGAATATCACCTGATCACACATCTGAACGCCTAGCGAACTGTGTAGAATGTTAGGTGCTAGTACGAACGTCCCTGAGTTTGATGGCTGAGCGTCAAATGATTGGACTGTACTTTCCTCACTTACCTTTGTTTGTTGGAACTTAGCGTGTTGACGCCTTAGATCCTGAAGTGTGATCACTTCTGCAACACTCTCGCGACATACAGTGTATTACTCAGTCAACTTGCAAGAACGATGGATAAGAGAGTAAGCGTAGTACCTTACCGACTTCAGCATTTGAACGACCCTAGTTACCGGCAACGAACAACAGCAATTGGGCTCCAATCAAATCCTTAACCCCAGCCAGCGACTCATGGGAGTCGACTCTTACGAACCAATCGGGACAAAATCGTTGACGATTGACTGTGGAGCGGACCGTACAACCGCCCGCACCATGAGTAGTGCCTTAGGACGTGGCACAGAACGTGAAAAGATGGACCTTGGTGAAAGGACGCAGGACCACTGTTACAGGCAACAATATTAGAGGCAACAGTCGCGGCAACATCAAGGTACTCGTGATCATTGCCTACAGTATGGAAACGAAGGTGACCTCGACAAGGATTGACTATGTTAAGTCAAGATGACGTCAACCAAGGGAACGACGGCAGTACTAGAAATTCTCGTGACGAAAACAACACTGGAAATGAAGCTCATGGAAGGACATTTAGTATTGGCATAGGCTATACCAAGCGTAACAGCAACACGATGGCTTGGATGGGTAGCTATTCGCTTTGTCTCTGTTCTGTTTAACTCTGATACTCCTTGAAACCGAACCTGTGGTAGAGTCGGCAGATGCAAGTCAATGGAAGCCTTATATGTTCGCTGGGATGCAATCTTCACCTTGGGGGACAGGTGTTCGACATCGACCTTCCTTTTACTACCCTGATGGTTACAATGCAGTTGTTAATGTGGATTGGTTATTCAGAAATCGCACAGATATACCTAGTGAGGAGAAAATTTTGTGTGGAGAATCGTTATTTTTTTTTTCTAAAGCAACAGAGTGGTGCAAAGGTTAGCGCCATATTAGCTATGAAGACCCAGAAGTGTCTACGGAGGGATCACCCCGCTACGTTAGCAACCGTTACTGATGATGAGGCTAAGGAAAAGAGGATCGAGGATCCACAAATCGTTCGTGATTCCCCTCGATGTGCTACCCGAGGAGCTTACAGATTTACTCCCACCACTGTTAGGCATAATCTCAATTTGACCTCACGATAGGGGCAGCCTTGATTACTCGTGCTGCATACCGTCTTGCACCAGGAGGGTTGCAAGGACTATCCACAGGAACTGTTGGACAGGAGTTTTATTGGACATTGTTTTTGTTCGCTTTGGGGAGCCCCAGCTATATTCGGGAAGATAAAGCCTTTTCATATGTGTATTGACTATTGAGAACTCGTCAAGGTGACAATCCAGAACCGTTTGTCTCGACCATGTATTGACAATCTGTTGACCAGTTGCAAGGGTCAAGCTCCTATTCGAAGATTGATTAACGAACGAACTAGATGGAAGTCCAAGGGAAGGATGTTCCTAAACGGTATTTTGAACACAATGCAGCCATTTTCAGGAGACACAGGAAGAATTATTCCATGACCTTTTGGGATAAACAACGCACCAGCAGCTTATTGGATCACATGAATCGACCATATTTATGGATGACGTTCTGGATCATTTCCAGGAGAAAGGAACACCATGGGCGGCATTTGCATCTTATCTTAGAGCGAAGCCTCGTTAGGAGTAACTTCTGGATTCAAGGGGTACATACCCTTTTGGTCACGTAGTCAACGAAGATGGAATACACGTGGATCTCGCAAATATCCATTCTGTTAGAAACTGATCGACACCAAAGATCCTTTTTGGGGGTACAGGAAACCCTTGGTTTCGCACGATGTAATCGCAGATTCATCGCATGATTTTCAAAGATTGTGCAGCTCTCACTTTTTTTTACACAAAAGTATGGTGTGTATCCGTGGGAAATAAAACAAGGGAACGTTTTTCAGCTTTTGAAACCCAACCCTGCAACACAGTGAGCATCGCTTCTATCCGAGGGTACCGATGATCTGGCGGTATACCAAGATGGTTTGAATCAGAGTCCCAGTTACACATCAATGCAGCACGAGAAGGAGATGGCCCACGTGGTGGGCTTACAGGAAGAACTGCGCGAGTTACGACCTACGGTGGAAGCCATGGTCTTTAGATTTAAGTTGGAGGCATTACTTGGACGGTACCAAATGCACTACTTAGACCGATCACAAGGGCCTCCCGTATACCCTTGCTTCGAAGGAGCTAAACATGTAACGACATCGCTGGATGGAGCTAATGGGTGAATACGACCGTGGAACCTGGACATGCATGAGCTTTGCAGCTTGCTATCAACACTGACATACCTGGACAGACTCGCCTTGCCCAAACTAAAGAACTGAAGGAAGAGAGTCCTCAAGATTAACCCATGCGGGGCATGGGGAAGCAACCTTTGGCAGGTCCGACGATATTTGCTACCTCGTGGAACGAATATTGACCTCACTATACAACAACATTAGGGAACTGGTGCAGGAGAAGCACACGGATCTCGATGTCCTATTCATCTAAGTTTTGATAGGATGTATTAAACCCTGAAGACCATGTACGGATGATCGGGCCTGAAGGCCCGCATAGCCACGCCTGGGAACGATGTGTGACATGTGGGAAAGTCAGGGTGGGATTTTAGCACCCGGAAACACATATATGGAAATGAGAATAGACTGCCATGGGTTTTGCCACCGGTCTACTTACAACTCAAAACAGAAACTTTATCACCTGGGTGATCATTGATGGACTCAAGTTACCACCATACTTTCATGCAATCAAGAAAACTGACGAGTCTTCACAGTTGTGAATGTTCCTCTGAGAGAGGCGGCTTTTAGGTACGAGGTGCCAACTCCTGTTACCTTAGAATTTGATCTATGCATGATTTATATCGGGCAATACACAACACCATTGGCTCACGTCAGGACCAGAGCATTGCATATCACCGTTGGGCAAATGATCAGCGAAAACGAACTCTCCTGACACTCGAAGACATGCTACGAGCATGTGTGTGACTGGCTGTGGTGCAAAATGGAAGGACTTTTACCTATGGTTGAGTATTACTGCGGCAGTTATCATCTTGGTAACCAGACAGCTTTGTTGAGGCTTTACCTAGACAATAATGTCAACCTTCTTCTTAGACTGAGATTTGGACGGGTACTCGAAACTCGTAGAAAGGTTGTTTGGATCGGGGGTCGATTGGCGGTAACACGTGACTATCGGAAAACTGATAAACTTGAGAAAACCTGCAAGATCGTTGTAGGCGATTGCATCGTGTAGAAAGTCTCGCCTTGGGAAGGTGTGGTTCGTTTTGGTTAACAGGGCAAGCTTAACCTAATCTGCGTTATGTTGGACCTTTTGAAATCACTGAGAGAATCGGCAAAGTGGCGTACAGACTGAATCTGCCCGAAGAGCTCGATGGTGTTCACAACGTATCCCATGTGTCAAATCTGAATAAGTGTCTGTCAGAGGAGACCTTCAAAGTTCCTTTCAAGAAACTCACTATCGACAACCAACTGCGTTTCATCGAGGAACCGGTGGGAATTATGGACCGGGAAATCAAGACTCTTAAACGAACCAAGATACCTATTGTTCGGGTTTGTTGGAACTCACGTCGTGGCCTAGAGATACCTGGGAACGGGAAGACTAGATGATACGCAAGTATCCCCAACTATTCGCAAACAAAACTCCCAGCACTAAGGCTACAGCGGAATTTCGGGACGGAATTCCAAACTAACGGGGGAATGATGTGACACCCCGCGATAACATCGTAACACACTAGCTTGTCAGTGACTGCATTCTAACTTTCGGGACGAAAGTTCTTGAAACATGGGGATAATGTGATACTTCGGGGTTTTACCCATACGTTCGATGCCCGAACTTAGAATCTTATGATTTAAATTTATGTGAGTTAATCTTTGGATTGATGATTAACATATATTATACAAGTTAACTAATTAAATGACTAAACTAATTAAAAGTTGACATGAGAATATTGAATGACTTTATTGCTTGAACACGTTTACATGAATATGAATGAGTATTGGACAATAATCTGGCTAGTCGCACACCCCTGCCTACAAGCCCAACACAGCCCAACAACCTCCCTTGACGTTGCCCTAGCTAATCGCACAGTATACACCTCAATGGAGATGGGAGTGTGCGACATCTTTTTTAATTAGGTTATATAAAGATAAACGCAGCCGACACTTGGAATGTTTGCAATCATATTCACCAACTGCAATCCCTAGGCACCCTTCTTTCTCTCAAAATCCTCCCTAAAAACAACCTGAAACTTCAACGCCACCGCCGACCAAACATCATCATCCTCAATCGAATCTCTGGTCAAACTTTTTGGGCTCCGACCGAACCACCGGCGACACCTGTGCTCTGATCGTACCTTCGACACATACCACCTCATTCCGAGCAGTCTCCAGCGATCGCTACTCGGAACTCCGAACTCCGTTTCTCTCGCTCAGCTCACACACAGTTCCGACAATAGATTTTCAGGTTAGCGAGATTCCTGGTTCTTAATCTAAGAGTCGAGCTTGATACTCTTGAAACATACATTGCATGAATCTATTTGGATTGAATGTTAATGAATATGTTAAATATGTAAATGAGAAGAATATATGCATGTTAACCTGTTTGAGTCCGTGACACTTGATGCTTAATAGTCGATTATGATAAAGTGATGATGAAGTCCAAATTTGTTTAAATGATAGCTTTGATAAACCTTTGTTAGTGTTTAAGTGGCGACGATGTTGATGATAATAGTGATAAAACAGTGATACTAAAACAATGATGGTGAAACCGGTTAGCTGGTTAAATAATAAGAACGAGGATGTTTGAATAACTTTTCTGTGATGATGCATGTTCAATGATTCATGTTGATGCTTTTAATTGCTGGGTTTTCTTGAAAATGTACACCCATGCATGCTTAGGGTACAACCTGGTCATGCACAGTTGATGGGTAGGGTTGTATGAATAATCTGACTGTGCATGCTACAATATGGAATTGATGATGTGAATTGATCTAGACATTAAACCAAGGATTTTAAGACTGTTGATTGGGTATGAAGTTTGATCTGATTGAGCATTGATTGTTAGTGATTAGACCTTGCTGGATGTAAAAAAAAAAAACGTTGGATAGCTAAACATAGAAAAGGATGGTATGTAATTAGTGAGATTGGGTAGGTATAGAAGTTGTTTAAATGGTAAACTTGGAGTTATGACACCGGGTAACAAACCTCGCACATCCTTTTGGCCGGGTGAGGTTACTGGATCGATGAGGTTGGGCCACAAGCCCAACTACTCACACAAATGTGATCGGGCCGCACACTTCAATGGTCCAAGTGACACTAATGGGCTGCACATTAATAATAGAATAACTTATGTGGCTGCACATTAATACTGGGCCACGTATAGACTGGGTAGCACAACATTGTTTGGGTTGCATTCTTTGATGTAAAGCACACTATTAAATTACATGTTTTCTTGGGTTGGGCCGGGTGATAAAGGGATGCATGAGGCCTGGTGTGACGGCCCAGTTAAACATTTAGGTGAGAAAGGTGATAAACCATAAAGCCGAATGCATACCGTAAGCTTCTCTCATATGAGTTCTCCTATGGTCTAAGTGTCTATTACATATTATGAATTTGGTGTACGTTTTGAACAAGTGTGATGCATGATATTATGTGTGTGTGCTATTTGAGGGATCGGTGTTATGTTCCACGAAACTGACTGTGAATGGTAATCATGTTAGGATTGATTTGAGCAACTTGAACACGAAACTAATCTTACCGAGCAAAACTAAGGTGAGTTCACTACATTCGAGCATGCGTCCCAGTGGTTGGGGACAATCAGTGGGTATTCCAATGGGGGATAAATCTTTGGGTAAAAACGGGTATATTGGTTAATATTCTCACCTATCATCTTTTGTAAGTCCCTCATCGGGTATTAGTTAGTAGCGCTACTTAGGTTTGGCACCCTCACCCCGCGCCTGTTGAGGACGGAGGTGAACTAATGACCCAGTCTGGCCCAGTACTAGATAGGAGTACGTGGGAAGGGCAGTCGTGTATTTCAGGAGCCGTCATTGTTCGGAAATGAGATATTAACAATATTACTTGCATTGGTTATTGAACTGTTTTATATACAACGGGTAACAAACGTTTTCTAAAACTGTGAACTCGCCAGCTTTGTCTGATACACGTGTTACATGCTCGCAGGTCCTTAGGTACTTGGAACGCAGGAACTTGCTGGCTGGAGGGCGCGAGTGGTCATGGTTGCATTGTTGAGTTATTTAACCAACACTTATTTACTTTGGTTGTGTGAAACATATACTTTGTGATACGTTAATGCTTCCGCTGAACTTAATGGCTTCGAACAACTTGTGCTTGGATTTTATTACTAATAATTTATGAAACTTTATTTTGACCTTGTGATTCAATGTAATTGGTGGCTCCTAGCTTGTTGTCACACGCCTAACGGGGACACTCCCTAGGTGGTAAATTGGGGGTGTGACATACATCCTAATTGTACCCTTGTGACGTGTTTGCGTTCATGTGTAACTTTCATTCAAAAACAAAGTTTTGTGATAATGTACAAGCAATCGAAGTATGAATGTAGTCATCAAAACTACTTTAAGGTTTCATTTTTTATAATTTTGTTTTCCTTTTACAACCTTTAAAATATGATGTTTTATAATTAAAATTCATTTTTAGATGCTTATTTTTATCTCAATGAGATTTTTATAATTAAAATTCAGAAATTTTCATTTTGCATGCTTATTTTTTTTATCTCAATGTGAATTTTTTTACGCAAGGTGAATACTACTGTACACATCAAAATTGATACTTAGAAATTTTAACATCTCTATAACACCACACAGATTTTGTATACTAGTTGATATAAGATTCAGATGCTAACAGTTTCTTCTATAATATGCATAAACACTACTTTTTAAGAACCTATTAGTCCCTAAGAAAGGTAAATGGGTCTTATTTTTTTAAATTATACTAACTTTTTATTTGATTATAAAATACTAAATTGATGGTATCTAAATTTTTTATTATATATAAATATAACACTCTAAAATTTCCGTTTGTTTTTTAGCCAACCAGGTTATCACACGTGGCGCATTTACATTTTTTCGTCGAGAAACTAATAAAATATATTGTTTTATAAAATTTCGAATATACAATTGCGACTTGTTTATTTTTTTCAATGTTCGGACGTAAATTTATTAAAAACCAAGTTGTCCTGATAATATACAAGTAACTGAAGCACAAAAGTACAAGTTGTCAAAGTTCCTTCAAGGTCTTACTTTTATACTTTTTTTTTCTCCTGTTAGTGTATATTTGTGTGTTCGTTACTGTGCGAATTGGCTAAATAGAGTTTGTGTTATATATGTATATGTTAGATTGTGAATGTAAGAGTGTTGTGTTTGTTATATGACGTACGTTGTGTGATGCACAACGTAACGTATGAGTCACACGTTAAGTATTGCCTAACGCATCTATCACGCGTAGAAGCTTCCAACGTAAGAGTCTTAGATAATATATATAATAAACATGCGATAGATAAGGTTTACTTTGTGGTACATAGGTACTCCACTTAACGTTAACTTTTTATTTTAAACAAAAGTTAAATGATACATGTGAGTATCATGTTTTTAAATTATATTAGCTTTTTAATTGGAAACTTTTTTATTTTAAACAAAAGTTAAATATACATGTGAGTATCATGTTTTTAAATTATATTAACTTTTTAATTTAAAGTCCATGTTGTTTTTGAATTACACTAACTTTTTATTTTGGATCCTCATCTTGATTTTAAATATGGAGCAGATCTATTAAGGGCTCTAGGGTGTGCGAGATATTCATAAACCTTTTTGGTGAATTGCATATATATTTGAACTAGGTTATCACCCGCGAACTTCGCGGGTAGGAAAATTTACTTTATATTAATCAAACTATGTCAGAAAGTTGTTTTATAATTGTTTTGAATTGAAAGTTGTAGTCATTAGGGTTGCGAACAAACTTGTTTTTTAATTGTTTTGAATTGAAAGTTGTAGTCGTTAGGCTTGCGAGTAAGGTTAGAAACTTTGGGCAAGAACCGGAGGCAGAAATTTGCCTCACTGAATGACCCACGACAAAAAAAAAAAACTTTTATTTATTATAACAGATTATTAGAACTTTATTAATATTTTGTCCGTTCTTTATTATAACACTTAACATGTACAAAAAAAAAAAAAAAAAAAAAAACTATAATGAAGTCTCCAAGCCTTTAACACCACCATTGTCACCAACCTTTGAAACACACAAACACAATATCTTTTGATATGCACAATCACATTGGTTGAGTACCACACATATAGGCCAAACAGGTTGAAAGTTGACTGTAGTTCAATCCAAATTTCAAATGCATAGTTTTCAAATGTATTTATTATTGTTATAATATTATTTACGTAACTATATTTGACCTATTAATTATTATTTACAAAACATACTAAAAGTGGTTTTTGAAACTTTAAAAGTTAAACATATGAGGTAAAATCTTACTTCATAATAATAGATTGTCAATTTGTAAACAAAATTATTAACTCAAAATTATAAAATAAATCTATCTATGGAGTATGCATTGGTAAACATACACGACATTCTCAAAATTACAGAGACAAATTTCAATAGTTTGTTTGATTTGCAAAATATTTTATAAATTGATATTAACAAACGGGAAAAAATAAAGATAAAATATAAATTATTAATGTTTAGTTTATTAACAAATTCGAAACCTTAAATTTTTACCTACTTTGATTTTAAAAATATAAGAAAGTACTCACGGTTACGTTATTGATGGTTTTAAATTCAATTTGTTTGTTTTTAAAAATAAATTAATTTGGAAATTCAAATTGTTTGTGTAAAAAAATATTCATGTATTGATCAAATAAAACGTTGTATCCAAATGACTTGTTTTTGTATAATAAAATATAAATGATATTAGTTTGTATTGATACAAAAATTTCCATGATCACAACATCAAACGGAATTTGATCCATTATACCGAAACACCTAGTAAAATGGAAACGTATAATAAAACATAAATGATATTAGTTTGTATTGATACATGAAAAAGAGATTGTGTATTACTTAAAAATTTTGCAAAGTACCTGGTTGAAGAAACTAAAGAATAGATTGAAAGTTGATATGTAATGGAGATGTATGTTGTAATTTATATAAAATGATATTATAAATGGAATGTTCTTTTATGATGAGAAATTTAATAAGATACATTTTTAAATCCTGGACTTAATAAGATACCTTTTTAGGTTTTAACAGCACCAAAATGAACAGATTTGACAACATGGGCTTCAAGATCTTGACTAAGCATGTACGAACACATGTCCTTCGCATAATCATCCCAAAGAGTTAAATCAACCTCAACATCTCTAAAAAAAGAATATAGGCAATTAATTTCAGATTAACAAAATTAGGTAATATTTATAAAATATAAAGAAAAAAAATGTAAAATGTATTACTCGAGATCTTGAAGCTTAAGATTGAGGCGTTTTCAAATTAACATGAGATTTAACACTTACCTGCATAACCCAACTTTGATCAAAACAAAACCTCATTTTCAAATAGAAAACTGTGACAATAAAAATAAGGATTTTTTTATTAGTACTCAACAAATGATGGTTAAATAATTAACTAAAAGTGTAATACCATAGAACAAAACAAATATTATATTTATTTTGATAAAAAATAAAATATCTACATCAAAATTATTTGTCATTCTATTGTAGTTTCCATTTTACTTAAAAATGATTGTCAATTAATAAAGAAACAAATTTATCTAAAATTAATTTGGATATGTTATTGCATTATAAATGGAAATATTAATTTACAAAACTTTGGAAATTACGAATAGACAAAATCGACCAAATAATTTAACATAAATAAATTATCATTGTTTTGTTAATTATTATAAATATTTATAAGTCTCCTAAAATAAATAATAAGTTAATAAAAATATAAGATATACATCTAGAAATAAGTCAACATACAAATTCAAACATCAACTTATTTGGTAATTTGACTGTTATGTTTTATCGTGTGTAAGATATACTATTCAATTGTTATATTTTTTAATAAAAATATATAAAACTAACATTCGTATTGAAAAAAATTATATATTCGTATTAAAATAATATATGTAGAGGTTCGGATGTTTGCGTTGGATACTTGGATATTAAAAAAGTAATATGATTGGTTGTGCAAAGCTAATAATAAAATTGGAAAAAAGAGTAGTACCAAAATTATGTTCTAAATTAAAACAAAAATTAACTTGTAAACTTTCTTACAAAAGAGGGCATGTTTAAGTACTAATTGTCCAAACAGAAAACATAACTGACATCCAACTTGGGCCATACGAAGATCAAGTAGAAACTATGCAAACAACTGTAAACCCACCATCAACTAATAACTACCAGTTTACACGAAAACATATACAAAACCAACTAACAACCACAAATGCAAACAGTCGCGGACGGCCTCTTTTCTTTGTCGTCTTGTGTACAAATTTGGTCAAAATCAAAAGCTGCGAAGACTTGACATATTTAAAGAAAAGAGCTGCGCCATGTGTATTTGATTTGATTTCAAAAAGGCCGACCACTTGGAAAAACCATACCTGTAACCATCTCCATTCTTTTCCGCTATCGTCTTCATGTTTGTTACCTCACATCTAATGTTTTGGATTGAAACATCACGGTGGTTGTGAAAAGAAAGAGACAACTCATCGGAAATAGCAGACGATAAACGCTGAAAGTCACAAAACAAAAAATTGTCAAAGTAATCTAAAACATATGCTTATTACTTGAATAAAATATATAAATTTTAATAATATGAAAACACATACCATTCTGTTCTCGACGACTTTGGTGAACTCAATGATTGAAATTGTTTTCGACCTTTTCAATGTACAACGTTTACGGCTAACAGATGTGGTTTCAGCAGCCATAAACTTATCAACAACCACAGATTCATTTTTGTTTCTAAACTTTGAACGTGTACGATGAACAATAAGAGACTCATCGGACACCAACATAACTGCTTTACATTTCTGAGTGGCCTAAAAAGTTCAAATAAAATAATAATTAGTTCTTTTTTAAGAAATAAAATTAAAAGTAAAAAAGTTATATATGATACCATACCGTCCTCTTTATCGGCAAAACAATTTGACCAACATCAACTTTATATTTCGGAATGGTCTAAAACAGGTAAATAAATACATAAGTAACTAACATAATTCGAACAAAATATCGAATCAGAAATACTCACATCAGAAACAACTATGGAGGACAGACTCGGTTCAGAAATAAAAATATTTGTTTTTCGTGTAGGATCAACCTATAAAACAAAAGAGTATAAAAATTATTAATATAGAATGAATTAATACATTGAATTATATAATACTTAAGTAATCAGATATACATGGGAGTTATTCTTCGGTATCAAAAATTTGTCCAGGTCCATCTCAAAGTTGCTTTTGTCCTGAAAAAAGGTAAACGTATAAATAAAAAAAATGTAAAGTAATCAACTTAAATTCATAAAAATATAATTAAGTAACTGAACCAAAACCTTTAAACTTATATTTTCATCAACAGCAACATTTGTTTTCCCCTTCGGATCATCGTAAGAAACATAAAACATTAACGGTTTAAAATGAAAAAATATAGGTAAAACAATTCAGTTAATTACAAACTCCTATAAATTAACACAAACTTTTAAACTTTGATTTTTATCACAAACAACACTTGCTTTGCATATCGGATCGGTTTTTTTTATCTCAATCATCTTTGAACTACATATAAGGGAAAAGTGTTTAACAATATAATAAGAATAATAATTAAATTTAATAAAATACGAAAAAAAAAAACAATGTCAAAAAATTACCTTCTTCTTAAGGTCTTCCATTTCAAGTAGAGATGAGAAAAAGTTATCAAACTTCGAATCATCAATATCCTACACAATTAACAATAAACAAATGTATAAATACAAAAAAAAATATTTATGATAAGTTTTAATAAATTAGATTAAAATATAGGGGTTTACATTGAACACAGACTCAAAACTTGCCAACTGAAATTTGTCGTCTTCACATTCCACAACAACACTTTCTTGAAAGTCAGTTTCGGCAGTACCACACTTCTCCTTATGTTCGGACTACAAAAAAAGATAAAAAATAACAATGTGTGAAATTCAAGATCTACTTGTAAGCTCGCATTAATAACTAAATAATAGTATAGATGTATAATTCTAACCGCAATAACCAAATCATCACCATCATCACCATAGATGGAGTCATCCAAAACAACTAACTCAACCTTGTTGTTCTGAATTTGAGTACTGGTTTGATGATTAAAGACTGAAAGCTCGAAAATTTTATTTCCAACCATTGAAAAGACAAAGATAGATCGGCTGTCTAAGGCAAGATCGTTTACCATCTTAGAACATCCATGAGTAAAAACACAGTTGTCAGTTAATCCGTCCATCTTAACGTTCCAAAATCTATCTCCTAAATAAAGAGTTGATTGACCACCTTTGAAATTTTTCCCATAAAATTGCCTCCAAAATTCATCAGCCATGACCTGCATAGGCGGTGATAATTAAAAATTAATTTAAAAACCAATATATAGAAAGAAAACATTATTCATCATACTGATTGTATAATATACTACTTACAATAACGTCTTTGTCAGGTGTGATTTTGGATATAAAGCAGTATTGATGAACAAATGATTTAAAAACCATTAGAAAGAATGATGATTGTCCAAATGACTGAAACATAAGATAGTTATTTTTTCTTATACAACTATCCCGAACAACTTTGGTGAAGCCATCAGCAAGAACATGGCCAACATCAGTTTTTTTCAGTCTTACAAACCATAACTTGTTGCCATCAACAATCTTAACTGAATCTTTGTAAGGTGGTTGGTCTCCCCAAATCATTGAAGCAAAGTCATTAGGTATTTGCTATGAGTTTAAAAAAAATAAAAAAAAGACAAACATCAGTTTACTAAAAATATGATTAGTATTTAGAATACCAATAACCGTACCAAAAATATCTGGTCATCTTCCTGAATAAGCTTTAAAAATGAAAGACTGTTGTTCATTGGATCCATATCTGAAAATTAAATATGAAGGTTTTTTACAAAATTAAACGGTAAAGTATTTATAGAAACACAATCAATATTTCTCAATAAGCTTTAAAACTTATCTCAATAGTTTTGTTATTACTGATTCACCCACTATTGTTGGTAGGGTAGCCAATGCAAATGCAGCTTGTATTCTTATCTTGAAAATAGAATAATTACTGAGCGAAGTAAAAGAATACAAAAAACTGAAGGAGCCCTATGCAGAGCAAAGTAAACACAAAATTCAAACACCTATTAGTTCATCAAAGCACTTATTCTGCAATCCAAATAAAAAAACTCGGTAAAATAAGTTTAAAATATACCTTCACATTATGTTTTATATCCAAGTTAAAACACAAAATAATACATTGAAAGAAATTATAAAGCAAGAGAATTCAAGTAATAGAAATATTGAATTTTGATGTTAATTACCTTAGCGTTATCCCCTGTAAGCGGAAGAAAATAATCAATTAACAAAGAAACCTTCTTATATCACTCCATCAATTCTGTCACATTAAAGATGAATTAAGTTAATTGAAAAAGGAATGGCTAAATGGATGAAACACATTAATGGTTTACTTCCAAATTTAAATTTAAAAAAATGATTGACTTCCAAATTTAAAATCAAACACATTAATGACAAACTTCAAAATTTAAATTTAAGATAATGATTGACTTCGAAATTAAAAATTTAAAATCACACACAATAATGGTTTACTTCAAAATATAAATTTAAAATAATAATTGACTATCATTATACCGGATCAAAAAACACTAAAAAACGATAAAATTAAACTTACCTCTTGTGTTCGAAAAAGATTCAGACTCATGCAGTTGCATAAGTTATCATCAATAAGTTCAAGACATTGACCATATGGAAATTTTCCTTCCCACAATAAGCTTGCAAAATCATACGGTATTTCCTATGAATCGAAACAAAAAACATATAAGCTTAAAATTTAATTTTAATGATGTAAAACTTATATGTAACAACCAATAAATATTTTTAATATGATTGTTGAATAATTTGAATCTAATTAGCTATATAGAAACCAATAATTGTTGATTAAAGTTTATTAAAAATTAGGATAATTAACAATTATACAAAATGAATATAGTCAACTTCTATTTTAGGTAACTTTATTTAAAAATAAGCCAAATATAATTTAAATTTAAAATTACTATAATATGTTGGAAGATTTAATCAAAATTATATATAGAATTTTAAATTTTAAACCACTAACATGTCTTTGTACATTGAACCCACTTAAAAAGGAAATCCAATTAATGTTATTAACTCCAAATCGTTTACTTCCATAATATCCTCCAAATCAAAATTTTGAATTTTAAATCAAGTTATTATCTATCATCTAAATAAGGAAATTATCAGCGAAATATACTAAAAACACATTTGTTGACACTTTTAAAAAATATTAATATATTCTTAAAACAGGCTTCTAATAATTAAAACGATATTAGAAAACATATAAATGTTAGCATCTTGAAGGACATAATCATCTAAAATACAGTGAAAGTTCAAAACTCAATTCCGTATCTATTATTTTAATGATTTAAAGCATATACGGTAAAAACCAATAAATTTTTTAATATGATTGTTGAATAATTTGAATCTAATTAGTTATATAGAAACCAATAATTGTCGATTAGAGGTTATTAAAAATTAGGATAATTAGCAATTATAAAAAATGAATGTAGTCAACTTCTATTTCAGGTAACTTTATTTAAAAATAAATCAAATATAATTTAAATTTAAAATTACTATAATATGTTGGAAGAATTTAATCAAAATTATATATAAAACTCTAAATTTTAAACCATTAACATGTCTAGGTACATTGAACTCACCTAAAAAGGAAATCCAATTAATGTTATTAACTCCAAATCGTTTACTTCCAAATTATACTCCAAATCAAAAATTTGAATTTAAAATCAAGTTATTATATATCCTCTAAATAAGGAAATAAAAATTAACAGTAATAATTTTGGAACAAACGGATGGATAGCACCGAACCGTTATCATGATCCGAAATTCAATTGTCAAACATCAAGGATCAAACCATTAAACTCCAAGAACAAATATGATATTCAATCAAGCTTCAAACAAAACAATAGAAACGTGGAGCAAAGATTCTGACAAAACAATATTACAAACTTAAAAAAGAGAAAACAAATATAACATTCAACTAACCTCTGTTGCTTATTGAATGATCGGAGTCCGATTGTTATCCAAGATTTAGGGATTCACATGAAAATCAAAATAAACAAAAATCAGTAAGTTTGATAAATGTCCAATACATGAGTTTGATAAATGTCCAATACATGATTAACGTTCATAGACACTACATAAATCAGAGAATGTAGATGATGATAACAAAACCTCTGATCTTGATATTGTTTGCAAAAAAAATATAAATGTTCAATCGCTTAGATTAAAGATGCACAGTAGATAAACAACAAACTAAAACAACATACCTTCAATTTTATGATCGGATCTACAAAATTCAGAACAACATAACTTATTTTGGTAGACTAACAATCCGAGTCCGAATTTCAAAAAAGATTGAGGGTTCACCATGAGAAAATACAAACCATAAATCATTCAGAACATATATTAATAAGTAAAAAAATAATGAACAGAAAGGATATAAAATTACATATTACAAACTTAAAAAAGATAAAAAAAACTATAACACTTAACTAACCTCTTTTGATTGACGAATTATCGGAGTCCGAAATCAGATCTACAGAAATCAGAACAAAGAAAAAGTTATTACAAATCAGAACAAAGATTATTAGAAATCCAAAGAAAGAAAAAGATAAAGTTTGATCGGATCTACTGAAATCAGAACAAAGAAAACGTTATTAGAAATCGAAAGAATCTTTATAAAATGAACTTTATATACAATTGAACAACATAAATAACAACATACCTTTAATTTCTTTAATCAGATCTACAGAAATCAGAACAAAAATGGTTTTTAGCAATCAAAACAATATTCATAAAAACAACTTTGTATAATACAATCGAATAACATAAATAACAACACACCTTTAATTTCTTTTATCGGATCTATAGAAATGAGAAAACAAATGGTTTTTAGCAATCGAAACAATCTTTATAAAAACAACTTTGTATATACAATAACATAAACAACGCAGATCTAGGTTCGATTAGGTATATTTACCTTTGATCTTGATAAAATCTTGAAGATCCGATGAGACGATGAACAATTGTAGAAGAAAAAGAAGATAGAGAAGGGAGATTCGGTAGGTATGATTTCGGTGAACAATTTTGGCCATTTTTGCGGTATTATTTTAGGGAGATCGAAGATACCTTATAATAAAGATGAAGGAGAATGAAGATTATTGACTCGAAATAGCAATGCTTGAATCGTATGCTTGAACCAGAAGGGAGATGAAAGGAAAATGGAGATGAATGTGGTGTCTAGGGTTTTGGAAAATAACATATAGGATCCATTTTCTGTTGACCCGACCCAACTCAATTCGGATCCCGCCTTTTTCCTTGGAATCGTGATTGTTGAAAGCTAATTGGGATTTCCCTCCTAAACCAAATTGCCACATCAGCCTAGATGGCCAAAGAGAAAGGACACATAGCCCAAATCCATCTCATTTATATATATATATAGATTTGCCGTGAAAAAAATTCTCAATTTTATGAATTTACTGTAAGGTTTTTTTAAATGCCCGTTAATTTTTCTTTTTAATCGCCACTGTTTTAAATTAGATTAACTTGGGAATCTTATGTTCTTTTTTGGCATATAAGTTCTTTAAATTACATTAACTTGGGAATCTCATCATCTGATTAACGATGTAAACTATTTCAACATGAATAAATTGTGTTGACTAAACCTTGTGCTATCGAGATTCTTACTTAATCACTTTTAACTATCTAAACTTCCGTCTCAAATGTATTAATACACTAATCTGTAGGATCTTGATCCCTATAACGTGATTTTATCTCCTTTTAAAACCTTTTAAATGTGATGTTTCTTAAAAAGTCAGGATTTTCCGTTTCAACGTGCTTATTTTTATGAAATGTACAGTTCGTCAAACCGAAACTTACAAGTTTTAACATCATCGCCCAAACAAACAGGTTTCGCCCACTAGTTAGTATTAAATAAATTAACAGTTATTTGTTCCATATTTTATATTTTCCATAAAACACTACTTTTGTGGTACATAGTACTCCATTTAACATTAACTTTTTATTTTAAACAAATGTTAAATGATACATGTGATTATCATGTTTTTAAATTATATTAACTTTTTAATTGGAAACTTTTTATTTTAAACAAAAGTTAAAGTGTACATGTGAGTGTCCCTAAGGGGATAGCTTGGTGGTAAAGTTGTCTAATCCTCAACCAAATAGTTGTGGGTTCAAATCCACAAAGGGGCAGATGTGATTTTTTTAGTTGTTAAAAAAATGGTATATGTGCGTATCATGTTTTTAAATTACACTAACTTTTTAATTGGAAGTCCCATCTTGATTTTAAACATGGAGCAGATCTATTAAGGGTTCTAGGGTGTGCGTGATATCCATCAACTTTGATAAATTACAAAATATCTTTGAATGTATGGTTAAAAAAATTCTCAATTTTATGTATTTACTGTAAGGTTTTTTTAATCTGTCACTGTTTTAAATTACATTAACTTGGGAGTCTTATGTTCTTTTTTGGCCTATAAACTCTTTAAAGTTTAGGAGCAACAGATATGTAAATCAATACCAAATTAGGGACCTTGCTTTACACTTATCTTGTAACCATGGTAATGGGTTCTTGGCACACTTGACAATGGGTAAGCTTATATTCAATTATATACAATAACGTATAGAAATCAAGTTACAATGTGCCACCTATAGATTTAGTTAAACCTTCCTTTTTACGTACTACATTTTTCACATTGATTTTTTTTTTCATTTTTTAACCAGCGAGGTTATGATACGTGGTCAACTCACATTTTTCTGTTTTGTTTATTTTTTCCGTTATATAATATAAAATATGATGTTTTATAAAATATTAGATGTACCCTTGTGACGTGTTTGCGTTCATGTTTAATTTTCATTCAAAACAAAGTTTTGTGATAATGTACAAGGAATCGTCAAAACTACTTTCAGGTTTCATTTTTTTTATAGTTTTGTTTCCTTTTACAACCATTGGAATATTACATTTTATAATTAAAATTAATAAATTTTCATTTCTAATGTACAGGTTGTCAAAATTGATCCTTAGAAATTTTAACATCTCTATAACAACTACCGGATTTCATATACTAGTAGATATTAAAATAAGATGCTAATTGTTTCTTCTATAATCTGCATAATACAATACGTTTTAAAAACATATTACTCTCTAAGAAAGGTAGATGGGACTTGGTTGTTTTTAAACTATTCTAACTTTCTATTTGATTATAAATCCTGTTAAATATCAAGATTTTCCATTTCTACGTGCTTATTTTTATCAACGTTTTTCAACTGTTTTTTTTTCTCTTGGTAAATACTAATGTACAGTTCATCAAAACCGATCCTTACAAATTTTAACATCCCTACCTTACCGATACAAACATGTTTTGCCCACTAGTTAATACTAATATTAAATAAAATGACAACTATTTCTTCATAGTATTCCACGTGACTTTAACTTTTTATTTCAAACAACTTTTTATTTTATTTTTTAAAAAGTTAGATAGTACTTTGAAGTATTAGGTTTTAATTTAAATTAAAATTAACATTTTAACTCGGAGTCTCATGTTGTTTTTATATTACACTAACTCTTTATTCGGGAGTCTTATCTTATTTTCTAAATTAGGATAGGATCTATTAAGCGGTCTGCGGTATTCGGAATATCCCTAATTGCAAAATATCCTTGAATGTATGGTAAAAAAAATCATTTAGACCGTTGTTTTAACTTACATTAACTTGGGAATCTCTTGTTAATTTTTGGCATTTAAATTCTTTGAAGTCTAAGTGCAATAGATATGTAAGTCAATACCAAATTAGGGACCATGTCTTACACTTATCTTGTAACAATAATCATGGGTTCTTTGCACACTTGATAAGGGTTTGATAACGGTTCAACTTATAATCAATCGTATACAAAAACATATAGAAATCAAGTTACAAAATGGACCTACATATTTAGTTAAACTTTCTTTTTTACACTCTAAACTTTTCCCTTTATTTTTTTCATTTTTTCAGCAACCAGGTTTATGTTTATTATACGTGGTCAACTCATATTTTTTGTTTTGTTTTTTTTTCTGTTATAAAATGTAAAATATTATGTTTATAAAATTCTAATAGTACCCTTGTGACGTGTTTGCGTTCATGTGTAACTTTCAGTCAAAACAAAGTTTTGTGATAATGTACAAGTAATCGAAGTACGAATGTGCAATTCGTCAAAACTACTTTAAGGTTTTGTTTTTTATAGTTTTGTTTTCCTTTTACAATCTTTGAAATATGATGTTTTATAATTAAAATTCAGAAATTTTCATTTATGCATGTTTATTTTTATCTCAATGTGAAATTTTTAATGCAAGGTGCATACTTATTACACATTGTCAAAATTTATCCTTAGAAATTTTAACATAGCTATAACAACACGCGGATTTCGTATACTAGTTGATATTAAAATAAGATGCTAACAATTTCTTTTATAATATGCATAAAACACTACTTTCTAAGAACGTATTAGTCCCCTAAGAAAGGTAGACGGGTCTTGGTTGTTTTTAAATCACACTAACTTTTTATTTGATTATAAAATATAAAGTTGGTGGTATCTCAAATTTTTATTATATATAGATACTTGTGGTAATGCCTGCGCATTGCGACGAGTGTCTCCATTAATATTATCAGACAAATGTTAGACGTTAAAGCATGAAGTTTGTTACTTGCAAAAACCAACCCGTCACTCAAACACGACGGTTAATAAATTGCTCATTCTAAATCAGTGTTGTAAAACTCATGTAGAATATACGGCAATTAATCGATAATCGAAAAAATATATTCTTTTCTAAACAGAAAGAAACCAAAATAATCAAGATTTTTTTACCACTCATGAAAAAGAAAAGGGGCTTTACAAGTTCAAAGCAAAAAAGACAATAAATTAAGATTTTAAATGAATTATCAATTATCAATTTGGGTCCAATAAGCACATGGCTTTATAGTCTAGTGGCATCTCCCATATTTATTGGGTTTCCTACTGAATTGGTGTATAGGCATTGCCTAGTGGAGATGGATATGATCGGGTGGTTCTGCTGGTGGCACGAGGATACTCCAGTGGTCCGTCAGTGATCCAAATTTACCGTTCAAAAGAAAAATTGGGTCCAATAATAGTAGTGCAATATGATCGTAAGAGACAGAGCATACCTGAATGCGCTTCATTAATATTTTAGATGACACATTTTCATATCATCAAATATATCTTAATTCAAGGTTCAAGATCACAAACCCACGAGTTGAGTCCAACATCTTCATCAAAAAAATCTAAAATAGACGTCATTTGCCATTGTCAGTCCCATCTTTTTTATTCTCCCTGGCAGTCCCACTTTTCAACTATTTTTTCTCTACCGGTCCTTATTTAAAAATCTCTAACGGAGTTAAGTCTTTTTCCGAATTACAAATTGACGCCTTTTGATCAAAACGAGGATACGAGTCCTCGAAATGGTGCTCCAAACAACAAAAACGGTGTTTCAATTCGGGTGTTTAAACTTCCAATTAACAAACGACAAAAACCGTGTTTCAATTCGGGACTCAAAGATCAAGAACATGCCACTGAATTTTCCAGTACATTTATGTAACAAACATGAACAACCATGGTTTTTGAAACCCCATCTCTTTTCTTCGCGCAAAGAACGTTTCAACTTCCTCACACCATTCAATTGGCATCCTGACTTTCTTTTTTTTAACGGCCAACATAATCAATTCCGAGCACTCTCGGGCACCCACTTGACCAAACGGAGCACCCCGAGAGTAACCCGGGTCCACCACCAATTCCGGGGAAAACCCGGTAAGCCACCCGCCCGTAGGCACCACGATGAAGTTACTGGTAAAACCCGTTTGGCTCAAGGATTTAACACAGGTTTCTCTAGGTCTCCTATCATTGCCCATCAATGCATCACTCTGCACCAAGTGAGAGTTGAACTTGCATCTCCCAAGAGACCAAGTCTTCCACCACTTGATCTAGAGATCATTGGTTGGTATCCTGACTTTCTATCTTCACGTCTTTGTTGTCAACAACAGCAAAGATGGGAATTGAATTTCAGATTGCAAAGAGGAGCCTAATAAATTACCTATCTTACCCCTTAAGTGTCTTAAAAGTTAGTGCAATTTACTATCATATCCCTCATAAATTGACTGCGGGGTATGGGGCGGGGGTTTGGGCGTGGGTGGGCTGAAAACGCCCAAGCCACCACCCCGGGTGGGCATGGGTTTGGGCGTGGCCCCTTTTTCGTGGGTTTGAAGCCGGGCGTGGGGCGGGCTAGCAAGGTGACATGGCAGGCTCTCAATGGCTATGTGTCAACTCATGCCCCCAACCCAAGCTCCCAACTCAAGCCCCACCATACCCCATGGGCGTGAGTTTTTTTTTTTCCATTTTTTTCCCATTCCACGTGTCAACAAATGCCCCAACCCAAGCCCACCATACCCCACAGTCTTAATCACATTTGCTTTATATCAGTGTTTTCAAGGCCGGACCGAACCGGTTTGACCGGCGACCGGAGTCCTAGGCGGTCCGGTTTAAGGTGCTAAAGCCGTTCAGCAAGTGGCCGGCCGGCTAGACCGGTGGCCGGCGGCCAGACCGTAAATCCGGTGAAAGGTGAGGTCGGGCCGGAAAATAATGGTAATTAACTTCATCAACAGCAAATCACAGGGCTCAGATTGCACCATTCTTCTTCATCTTTAATCGTCAACGGTTGCAAATCTGAGATCTATGTTTACAAGAGACACTGAGATGAGGAAGAAAGAACTATGCTTACAAGAGACACTGAGATGAGGAAGAAATATTGCTGTAAATATGCTGCGTTCCATGTAACTGATGAACTAACCCTATTTTTTAATTAAAAGGGGTTTAGACCAAGGCCCACAATTGAAAGTGGGTCGTTGGGATTGAAGACCACATTTTGTGGTGCTGAATTCAGTTTATTTAAATTTCAAATTTGATTTGTTTGTTGTCATCCAAGATTGTTTTATAATTGTTTTATAATTATATATATATATGGTTCCCATTAAGTCTAACCACTTTTTAAATCAATCTCTACCGTCGGATCATGCTGAGATTAAATCTCAGCCACTTAAACTCACAAAATTAACCGCTATTGTGGCGGTTCTGAGCGGTTATTAGCGGTTTCCTTATGGGTGGTTAGCTCCATCAATTCCTACCATGATCTCCACAACTCAATCCTCCTACAAACCTGGATAATGCTCTGAATTCAGTTGAGTTGGGAGGTATTATATATATTTATGGTAAGCATAACCACTTTCTAAATCATTCTCCACCACCATTTAAACTCCATTTTTAAAACTGCTGACATGGAAGTTCAGGGCAGTTTCCCAGCCTCCGCTTTTTCCCGCCCATGTTCTCCACAAGTCCACAAATCACATTTCCTACAGAAATTGATCGTGGGTTGGGTTGCCTTTTAGGTCAGTTATAAGTTGTTACCCTCCCTCCCACACACATCTAAATTTGGATTTTAGTTCACATAGAAGCATCTGAAACAGTGTAGAAGAATGATGGAAGATCTCGCTAAAGACTACACAGGAATTTTGTATAACACCACACAATTTCTTCTTTAATCAATTAGGCGAAAACACCACACGATTTCTCTCCAAATATGCCCACATATTCGTAGCCAAATTTGCAGAAAATGGATACGTCATATATATATGGTTCCCATTAAGTCTAACCACTTTTTAAATCAATCTCTACCGTCGGATCATGCTGAGATTAAATCTCAGCCACTTAAACTCACAAAATTAACCGCTATTGTGGCGGTTCTGAGCGGTTATTAGCGGTTTCCTTATGGGTGGTTAGCTCCATCAATTCCTACCATGATCTCCACAACTCAATCCTCCTACAAACCTGGATAATGCTCTGAATTCAGTTGAGTTGGGAGGTATTATATATATTTATGGTAAGCATAACCACTTTCTAAATCATTCTCCACCACCATTTAAACTCCATTTTTAAAACTGCTGACATGGAAGTTCAGGGCAGTTTCCCAGCCTCCGCTTTTTCCCGCCCATGTTCTCCACAAGTCCACAAATCACATTTCCTACAGAAATTGATCGTGGGTTGGGTTGCCTTTTAGGTCAGTTATAAGTTGTTACCCTCCCTCCCACACACATCTAAATTTGGATTTTAGTTCACATAGAAGCATCTGAAACAGTGTAGAAGAATGATGGAAGATCTCGCTAAAGACTACACAGGAATTTTGTATAACACCACACAATTTCTTCTTTAATCAATTAGGCGAAAACACCACACGATTTCTCTCCAAATATGCCCACATATTCGTAGCCAAATTTGCAGAAAATGGATACGTCTTCAACTAGATTTGTCTCTAAATCCCGGACGACCTTCCATTCCACTGCCGCTAAAGCCGAGTAAGTTTTCACTGACATAAAAAAACCCGATTCTTCCACTGATCTAGGTTAATCTTTTATATACATGTTTCAATTCATCTAATTCGAAGTTAAGATTCCTGTCTGTATATATATATCTGAGGTTTTTTGTTGAGTTTGTGTCGCTTACTTAATTATTTACACCTTGACTGAATATCTTTTTTTTTTTTTTTTGTAAAAAGACAAACTCAATACGATTACAGACTTGAGCCGATTGATGAGGTTAGCAAATAATGGTCGATTGATGAGAAAAATGACTCCCCCAATGATGTGATCATTCAAGGGTGAGTTTATTTCCAATCTAAATCGTTTTTCAATTTTCAGTATCAATTTCGAAGTTAGATTATGATGTTCACTTTGATAATTTGAAGAGTGAACGATGTAGACACTTAAAGGAATAAATATGATATATTATTTATTTATTTATTACTTATCATTATTACTTAAATGATTGAGCTATTTTTATATATGGCTTCATTTTCTCTACATGGAATGATGGAAATGTTCTAACTGTTGTTGACTTATGCAGTCGATCTAATGAAAATAGAAGGTTTTGCCAAGTGATGGTCATCTACCTAATCCACGTACTAGCTATTTTGAAGAAGAACACGAGGTGAAGCAAGTCAGCAACTCATCAAGACTCCAAACTCTTTGTTCATGCTATTGTTTTTTTTTTTTTCATTTAGCACATTTGTTCAATATTTATTATATTACATGATATAATTTTACGTCCTAATCATGTTCAGTTATATCTATTCAGGATATTAACTGCTAAGGTTGTTTCAGTGTGTACGTATTTATGTTGAATTATTGTTTACTTTGTGTTTAATTGGATGTATATAGTAGAACTTAAATTAATTTATTTTTATTGATGCTTGTGTTAACAGAACAAATGCGGTAGCCACTCTCAAACAGTGGTGGTATGTAGGATATTGCTTATGACTGGGCATTACTTATACGGTACATTTGATTTTTGTTTTATAGGGATGCATTTGGTGAAGACAATGTTGGCCTTCTCACAGAAGATACATGTTATATCAGAGGTGTGTCCTGTATAAGCTCTTCATATTGTTACTTTTTTAACTAACAGGCTGCCTATGTATGCAATCTTGGGGTACAGTTTGGGAAGAAGTATTGTGTTTTTCCTACATTCATCTAATTTTTTAGACTAGTGGGTAAGGGGAGGCTCATCCCCATGAGGATGGGCCGGCATGTAGGCGCCACATCACCATCCCATGGAGGATGGGCCTCCTCCATTTTTGAGGGGGGTGGAGGATGGGGTTACCCCACATATTTTTTTATTGTTTAATTTATTTATTTGTTTAACTTTTATTGTTTAATGTTTAATTTTTATTGTTTAACTTTTTTATTTGTTTAACTTTATAAAAACAATTCAAAATTTAAATAAAAATAAGACATAAAAGAAGATAATAAAATACATTACATAACATAAATAAAAACTACATAATTTAAAAATTTTTAAAAATTACACTACTCGTCTTCGTCTTCATCTCCGTCACCGTCCCCGTCGTTTACATTGTTCCAAAAGAATCTGCGTCGCCTTTACCACAGCGTTTGCGAAAAACATCTCCTCTTCGTCCGAAGAAGACGAGGACCACCAAGAATTAGATGCCATTGTGGATGAAAAGATATTTTTTTATAAAAGAATGGTATAAAAATGGGAGTGTTTTTTTTATAAAAATGGATGAGAATGGGAGAAATATTGAGGAAATGGTATAAAAATGGAAGAAGAATGGGTATATATTTAAAGTGAAAAAGTTTTTTTTTTTTTTTTAATAATTCTAGCCATTACAACGGCTATATTGTTTGAAAATGGGCCCGTCGTAATCGTCTGTGGGGAGCCGGAAAGGACGAGACGGAAGCAGGGGAGCGGTGTGGGGGACTGGCGCCGGGCCTCGCCGGGCCTAAGCCGGCCCCCATACCACTTGGTCTTAGAACGAGTTGATTGAGTAATCTAATTATGTGTGCACATGTTTATGGGTAAGTTGTGGTCTAGGAAAAGTTCAACTTATAACTTATATGCATATCAACAACAGTAGCAAATCCAGATTAATTACCTATTTTATCACCTTGCATAAAACAATTCTAAACTATATTTGGGACTATTCAAATACCAAATCTGTACCTGCTTCCCCATGCTCTACAATTCCCAACAGGTGTGTTAAGAACCTAATTATTCAAAGCTAATCATTTTATTTCTAGAAAACAGTAAACAAAGTGTTACTTTTTTTCCAGGTCTTTATTGTGTGGACCTTTTCAGGTGGATATAGGAAAATGTATCTGTATTATTGTGAAGGAAAAATATCTTAATGGGCTAAGTGGAAGTCTTTTCACTCTCTACACTAATGTAAGCTTCAAAGTTTTGATTTTTATAATGATATCTTTATATGTGTCTTTTGTGCTTAATTATTTGGTTGTGGAGCATGTGAGGGTCAAGGGGACACAATATGAAACTTCTGTAGCTTGTCATAGACAACACAACTGAAGACCTCAGTTCATAGTTGCTCAGAATACAATATGCATATTAGGATGTGCAACTGACAGTTATGTAGGGAGTGTAACTGCCAATCTCATGGGTTCCAAATACCATATATGGGATCAGGTACGTTTTGTAGACTACATCAATACCGTGAAGAGTTGTGTGTCAACGGTTATTTGATTTGCGATTTATATTCTTAGCATCACCGAAAATTTATAATGTTGATATTAAACCCTCTTTTGCATTTTTCTAGCAGATGGTTCTTCCAATTGTTGTTAAAGGTGTAGTCAACTTCACTTGTATTTTTTGTATTTGTATTAAATATATGATTTGTTTTTGAAATTCAATTGACTATCTTTATTAATCTTACTTCTATTGAACAAATTTTGTGTTGTATCAACTAAGATATCTAATACAAGAGTTTATCCTAAATTACAAGAAAACGAAGGGAGTCATATTGAGGTTGTCTCTCAGTAACATGATACAGAGCCTTACTTAATAAAGACAATTGTTTTCCTATTATTGAAGGTGGCCCCTGTCTTTTATGTTGAGATATTCGCCTGCAGGTTCATTTACAATGTTCATATTCATTTTGTTTTCTGCACTTTTATCAATATATTCCATATAGAACACACTTTGTGTGTGGACTGCCCTTGATTAAAATTTACCAAACCATTGGTTATTTGGATGAATTTGCGACTAAGGGGTTGTTTGGAAACTTTTGAACCATTAAGTGTTGAACTAACAAGAGGTCTGAATCATTAAGAGGCAGTATAATCCTTAACCGTTCAGAGGCAAATGTCTAAACCATTCAGACGTCTGCTTGTGAAACAAACAGTTTGAACCATTAAGTGTTGAATCAGTAAGAGGTAAGAGGTCTGAATCATTAAGAGCTTAATTAAGAAGTAAACAAACAACCTCTAAGAGTTGTAATTGTTAGCTAAGAGTATGTTTGGGATCGTTTTTTTCATTGCTCATTTTGAATGGTACCTGCTACTACATGATTAGCCTCTAAAATATCTTTGATAGTGGCATACAAGTATCATTCAAATCAGCTTGCTTAATAGTTTTATTCATGTTGTTACTATAATACATCAACGTAACCCGTCCACCGGACGGGTATTAAACTAGTTATACAAGATAGGTAGAATAATTTGGCATTAGTATTGATAGATGCACCTTCACCTTTTATTTTTATAGTTGTAATTTTCTATAATTTTTATTTTATATTTGATATTTAATTGTTATAATATATATGACGCCATGTTGGGTCAAAATGGAGAATGATGTTATCAATTAACGCGACGTTATTTAGCGACTTTATTGTTTATATTATGTGACGTTTTTATTTGTATCAGTCAGATGTTTTAGCGATTTTAGTATGTTTTCCAAGCAAGAGGCGGCTTGCTTGGAGGATAAGGCTCAAGGGTCTATATATAGGGAACTACACCTCATTTGTTAAGAGTGTGCATTTTGTGAGCCACCACCCCGGGGGAGCTCACCCAGGGTGGATGATAATCTTGTAGTTTGTCTATTCACATTCAATGAAAATAGAGAAAAATGCACGGATAGTCCATGTCGTTTGTCCATTTTTCACCTTTAGTCCTTAACTTTCTAAAATTACAGATATAGTCCCCATCTTTTCCAATTTCGTTCCCGGATGATCCCTGACACAAATGGAGGTTAGTTTTCTTAGTTAAGTGAGTGTGGAATGACCAATATTCCCTTAACGTAAAACAAAACAAATTAGTCCTGTTACAAAAGGGCAACCACAACTTCATTTACACTCTCCACTTGTTTCATCTTCATCCAAAATTAATCACATTTAGGTCCAAAACACTTATCCACCGCCTTCGTATGTATTTTCTGGCGTCCCCACTCGCATCGTTCTTCTAGCGTTTTCCGACGACCCCCACCTCATTCACTCCTCTCACACACAAACCAGCGACCCTACCATCTCCTCCCCTCTCTTCGATTTTCAGCTCAAAACTAACACGATCACCACACCACTACTACAACCGCCCCATCATGGCCTGAAAACACATCACCTGAAGGAAAAATCTGGAAACCCACCACCTGAAACCATCGAGTTGCAGGTTTCCGGCTAGATCTCTTTTCTCCTTTTCCGACAAGAGCTCGTTCCTCATTTCTACCAGTTCTCATTCTTCGTTTCACCAGATGTACCAGATGTCCATTCCAGTTGAAATCTCACCACTTCTGATGTTTCTAGAACGAAGTTTCTAGGACCAGAATGAAGTTTCTTGGAACAATTTCATCGATGGAACTAATTTATTTGTTGGGTTTGTTCGATCATCTAATCGTTCAACAATCTCATCTTTATCTTCATTAACAGTCATAAAGAAATAACAAGTTCCAATCATTTTGTGAGGTCCAATAGTTGTTTGCATTGACAAATTTGGAGGTTTCTGGTGTTGTAGGTGCGAAAATGTGTGGATTTTGACGGGATGTTTCTTGTTTATTGACTTTTTCAACCCTAATTTCAACGTTATACTATATATTTGTTTATGATTTTTGGTGTGAAATTTTATGAACGCTTCTGTTAGTTCTGCTAGGTTATAATTGTTAGAAGGGTGATGGTGGCAGTTGTGGTGGATGAGGTTGAAGATGATGGTGGAGGTGGATGGTTGTAGGTGGTGTTGTAACGAAGAAGAGGTGGACCCCACTTGATTTAAATATATTTCTTTTTTTTACATTTACGTTATTTTTTTAATAATAAGGGCATTTTAGTAATTTTACATTCACTTAACACCAAAAACTAACCCCTATCCACGTCAGGGACTATCCGAGAACGAAATTGGAAAAGTTGGGGACTATAGCTGTAATTTTAGAAAGTGAGAGACTAAAGGTGAAAAATGAGCAAACCAGAGGGACTATCCGAGCATTTTTCTCATGAAAATATCTTTCTTTCAATCTATCTTTATCTATCTTTCTATTGTTTATCTTTGTTCTTGGCTCAAAATCACCCGTCTCATTATTTTTACCAAACCGAAGCTGAAATCGGATCGTTATGGACCTATCATTTGGTATCAGAGCCTCGGTGGCTCGTTTCAGTTTTCGGTTTGGTCGGAGCTTCACCGGAAAACCGCCGGAGACGTAAAACGGATTGAAATATGTGTGTTTTGATGTTATTTCAGATCTGGTGATGTTTTTGTTCATCCAGAGAATTATTTATCCACAGATCTAAAAAGAAATTAGGGTTAAAATACATGGGTCACCGCAAATAATCGCAATCGGCTAGCCGCTCGACACCGACAACGAAGATGATCGGAATTTGATTTCCGAAGAGGGTGATGGCGGCCAGGTTTGTGTTTGCATGGGCTAGGGTTGAGATGCATACATGATTGGGCCATAATTGCATTTCTTGGGCTTTGTGTTGTTGTGTGTTTTCTTTTCAGCAATTTGGATGATGCTTGAGCATGGGCCCCATTGCATTACATCATTTCTAGCTGCATATGGTTTGAACTTTCCCAAATGTTTGGAGATTGGATTTATTTTTCTAGGGCCACATGTTTTGCTTCTATCCGAGAGTTCTTTTATTTGGTGTTTGAAATTGCCCCCCACAACAATGAGGTATGAGTTATTTGTTTTGGGTTTATGCTGGCATGTTACGGATCCAATTTTCTCATAGGCCACTTTTAAGTCTTTATTGAATCTGCTACGCTCGATTGGAGCTTGGGAATTAAAAATTTTGGGCTATGAGTTGGTTGAGATTTTTAATGGGCTGGATCTTAAATTTTTATTCATGGGCCTAGAAAATTAAACAAGATTGGGCTGGGAGTACAAGATTATTTTTATGGGCCAGATTTTAAAAGTGTATTAGTGGGCATAGAGTGGTGATCAGTTTGGGCCGGGATTCATTATTTTTTTGGGTTGCGAAAAAGACTGGGCCAAGGATTTTATGATATTTTTGGACCGTTGATTTTTATGGTCTTGGGTGACTTTAGCTGTGGATCAGGAGCTCAATGCAATCTTACAGAGTTAAAGATTCTCACAAGGAAGCTAATTATTTAATTTTTATCATTGAAGTTTGAACTCAATCACATGCCTATTACAATTTTATCTTTGATAAGATACGGGCTTTGATTGACAAGATATAGGAGGGTCTACATTTGCGGGGGAACACGACAATAAAGATTTTGGGTATTTAGCCGATTTGTGAAGATTCGAAGACGACATCAGATTTATTTTTGAAGATCATTTGAAGAATTGATAGCATCATTCTCGGGGGAATATTTTTGGGTCAAAATGGAGAATGATGTTATCAATTAACGCGACGTTATTTAGCGACTTTATTGTTTATATTATGTGACGTTTTTATTTGTAATAGTCAGATGTTTTAGCGATTTTAGTATGTTTTCTAAGCAAGAGGCGGCTTGCTTGGAGGACAAGGCTCAAGGGTCTATATATAAGGAACTACACCTCATTTGTTAAGAGTGTGCATTTTGTGAGCCACCACCCCGGGGGAGCTCACCCGGGGTGGATGATAATCTTGTAGTTTGTTTATTCACATTCAATGAAAATATCTTTTTTTAAACTTATGTTTATCTATCTTTCATTGTTCATCTTTATTCTTGGCTCAAAATCACCCGTCTCATTATTATTTACCGAACCGAAACTGAAACCGGATCGTTTCGGACCTACCACGCCATCCAGTTCTAAATCCGGTTCAACCGGTTCGACCAGTGGGCCGGTAAGGACACCGGTTCGTCGTTCGGTCCGGTCATGAAAATATTGCTTTATATAGATTATATAAAAAAACACTCTAAACTTTCCATTTGGTTTTTAGGCCAACCAGGCTATCAAACGTGGCACGTTTACCTTTTTTTCATCTAGAAACTATTAAAATATATTGTTTTATAAAATTTCGAATGTACAATTGCGACTTGTTTTTTTTTAACAATGTTTTGACATAAATTTATTTAAAACCGAGTTGTGTGTTATACAAGTAACTGAAGCACGAATGTAGAAGCCCTCAAAGTTCCTGTAAGGTTTCATTTTTATACTCTTTTTCTCCTTTTAGTGCATATGTGTGTGTTTATTACTGTGCGAATAGGCTAGACAGAGTGTGTGTTATATATGTACATGTTAGATAGGAAACCGACGAGTGTTGAGTTTGACATGTGACATACGTTGTGTGATGTACAACGTATGAATCACACGTTAATTATTGACTAATGCTTGTGTCATGCGTTGAAGCTCCCAACGTATGAATTTTAGACTCTATATAGAAGTTACATGCGTTAGCATTAGGATAGATAAGTTTTAGAATAGTTAGATTTTAGAGGAGATCAAACACACTCGTTGTCTTCCTGTGATTAACAATATAAACTCTTTTAGTATAAATAAAATTGTGTTGACTAAGCCTTATGCTGCCAAAATTCTTACTTAATCAGTTTTAACTATCTAAACTTCCATCTCCAACGTATTAAACACTAGTATGTAGGATCTTGATGTCACACCCTGCTAGTTGCGGAAGCGTGTTGCGTGTGACGTAAGAAAGGTAATCATTGCATCGAATCATGTATCACCGGCTCAAGACTTGTTTCCTGAAATACATGTAGTTTTAAAAAGTCAACAAAAGTTGAGCGAGTTCATGCGTTTTATATGAGTTCCAATTAACTTGTAAACATTTGAGAGATTCCTTTGAAAACAAGTATGTAAAGCGTCTATGAATAGATCAATTAATGTTTTGCAAGGACATTAATATATGTGAAAACATAGGGAGTACCCAACCCGAGTGGGCTATTATTAGTGTCGAATCCCCTCGGCTGTGTCGAATCCCCTCGACTGTATCAAATCACCTTGACTGTGTCAAATCACCTTAACAGTGTCAAATCACCTTGACTGTGTCAAATCCCCTTGACCGTTGTCGAATCACCTCGACTGGGACACAAAAGCACTCTAAGTAGTCACAAATGGACCATGAGTGGGGCTCGGCCGTACCCGTTAGATCTAACCTTTGTCCATGTTTCTTATGAGAGTTATTGGCATTTCAGTTTCAGCCTATGCTCACATGATCTAATAGTTCATTTCATAGCCAAATCATACCATTGAAACATATGTAACATGTATTTCACCCCCGAGATTTATAAATCCGAAAACAGTTAAGAGAAAAGGGGTCATGAACTCACAAGTTTGCGTTCCGTGTACTATGATATCGAAGTGAGCGTCCGTACGTGTCAATAACCTACATGTGTACTAATCTCTTTAGACACTAGGTTTTTCGGACCTCGTACAAGTTGTTCATCTTGAATTCTTTATTATGTTCACATTTGTTATCTTTGGAACAACTTTGTATTTTAGAGCGTTGATAGTCACTCGCTCGATTGTTATGTATATACATATATTCTATACATATTGAATTCATAAGCGTATTCATGTATTCTATGTGTATTGACTTATGTGTGATCGGCTTCGTTCTTCACACGTTCTCGTGTAGTGCACGCATGTCACTGAGCCTTTGCTCATGTCATTGGGCCGAGCCCATGTCATCTATGTTATTGGGCCTAACCCATGTTTTATTGTTATTGGGCCGAGCCCATGTATTAAGGAATTTGGGCCTAGCCCATTACTAGCTTTGATACGCCCAATTCTAACTTTATGAGTCCATTAACATGATCTTTCAAATTTTACCAAAATGTTACCAAGTAGTAAACTTTAAATAAGTTCATTTTCCTATGAAAAATACTTGGTAATTTGTTTAGTTTTCGACTTTCCGGATTCTTGTTATCAATCGTTTAGATATGTGCTCGTTTTAATGTCTCAAATATGTTATTTTAGACTCGACTTTTTAGTATTTTGTTCACGATGTCGATACGCCCAATTTGTCGTCATCAAGTGTTATGTATTTCCATTTCGGCCATTTTATTTAATTGTCCGATTTTACTAGCATTTCTTGGACCATGTAGGAACATGTTTGTGTATTTATTTTGATCACCCTATAGGTATCTAATACATACACATATATAGCACATATTACATGCACTTAGCAAGTTTCCGAAAATATATAATTTTTTCACCAAAAATTATATATACATATATGGTTACACTTTTAACCATTTATTTTTGTAAAAGAGTAAGTTTTAGTCCATAAACTTATTAAATATTTAAGACTTAAATATCCTCATTAGAGTTTCCAAAATGACGTTTATGACCACTAATCGCGTTTAACATTGTTAATCACCCTTTAATCCCCTCCTTAATCGCGATTAGATTTTTAGAAAAATTCGCCATAGTTTCCCCTAAAACTATGACGTTTCCCACGTTATAAAAACGCGTTTAAATCAATAATCAATTTACCAAATCACCATTATCGATCAAGTTTCCTCCAAATATGTAACTTTAACAACATAACCTCCACATTTCATGAACTTACATATATATGCTTTTCACACAAAGATGAGACCTTTTTATGGTGTCTTTTTATAACAAACAAGTCTTTTTTTTCATTTAACTTTGTGAAATCAAACTTTACTAAACTTTTAAAACTAGGTTTTAAATCCATTTAAACACTTGCTTCTTCATGTAATAAAAAAATTATGTATTTAGTTCATGAAAGTGAGGATGATGATCTTTCAAGATTTAAACATAACCATGTTTAAATCACATTTTTTTTTGGTTCATCATGGCAAGATGAACACTAGTCTTGAACACTACATTAATCTACTAACAAGATCATCATAAACATAAACTTTAAATCACTAATATTAATAAAATTAATGTAATGAACATGATTTCATCAACTAGATACACTAATCTACTCAAATAACCACATAATAAGTTTAGATTAGTAGATTATTAGCTTTGAGATTAGGGTTTTTGATTATTTTTTTTTTATTTACAAGATGATCAACTTGTACTTCTAATAAATACTAGTATTAAGAAGCTTAAATATGATGGTTTTAGAGCTTACAACTTTGCACTTGATGTTTAAGAAGATTGAGAGAAAAATTAGGCCTCCAAGAACTCCCTAAATGCTCCTCATGCTTAACCCATGCTTATATGTTCTTGTAATGGCTAGAGTAGGGTAAAAATGTGGAGTTTATTGGTTGAAAATGGGGAGACTTGTGGGTGTTCTTGTGGCCGTGAGTTAAGAGGTTCACAAGAAGGTTTTTGGTTGTTGAATGTTGTTATGAAAAATGGTGAAATGATAAGATGGTCTTTACATCTTTTCAAGTGTTGCAACATTACTTCCATCATACTCACCATACATAAAATCCTTAGTTTTTCAACAAAAATCTTGTGGGTGGGACCCACTTCAAATCCCCATACATGGGGGGGGGGGGTATATCATTATTTTTTTTTATAAAAAGTTACTAAAAAATAGATGTTTTAGTCATTAAGCGGAGTTCGGTGATTAGGGGTTTAATTACGCCATTAGAGGGTAATTAGTGATTCGGAACCAAAATTATTATTAATTAGTTCACTAAACTAGTAAAAATAGTGTTTAACTAGTTTAAACGGTTCCCGGTTAAGCGCCGGTTCACCTACGATGTTTTTATGTCGTACCGATAAGGATTTTCCGTAAGTTGTTTTCTTGCATCCGAAAGTTGTATGAAGTGATTCCGAGTCCCAAATTTAGCTTAACTAGCTCGCTAGATTCTTCGTTTGCTTATTTCGTGACCAAAAATGTCGCCTACTAGTTCGTCGAGTCGCTACCGGACTAGTTTAGTGCATAGCGACGTAACGCCGGAAACTTGTGATTATGAACATTCCGTTGATATCATCTTATTGTTTTAGTATGTTTTTCATCAATTAACGTTATTCCTAAGTCCCGGAAATGATTTGTTATAGGTTCAGACGCGTTAAAAATGCTATATTTTAAGCCGAAACGGACATTTTTGAGGTTAGGGCGTTATACCAGAAAGTCTCGTTTCTTTGCAAGATGTGTTTTCATAATAATGTTTTCTTATATAAATGGACTCAGTTATGTTATCCGAGTGTCGTTTTTCAGTGTTTCGGTCTGATTTCACGGTTTGCTGGCATGAATAGTGTAACCGTGAATAGTGCACGTGGCACTTTCTACCAACAATTTTTTTAGGACATTGTTTGATTGGTTTCGCAATACGATGAAAACCAACATATGTTTTAGCATTGTTTTCCTGTCCTAACACTGTTATCTGTTTTATGACACAGTTACGTAATTAAATTACGCTAAATGCATGAGATTATGTAAATAAAATAGTGATTAGTTTGTACGGAATTATTGGTTATTTGCCAGTTGTCACATTCTCCCCCTGTTAAAAAGAATTTCGTCCCGAAATTGAAGTTGAGCCGTCCTTTGCAGGAGTCTTCTCGAACAAGTGGGGATAATTTGCGTTGATCTGATCTTCACGTTCCCAGGTATACTCGGGTCCGTGACGTGAATTACAGCGGACCTTGGCTAGTTTGATACGACTTCTCCTTGTCTTGTGGAATTTCCAGTCCTACCTCAACGGGTTCTTCGGTAAACTGGAGTGTGTCGTCTACATGAATTTCATCCGCTTGAATGATAACTGTATCAACGGTCGGACTTTTCTTGAGATTTGACACATGAAATGTGTCGTCTACATTACTGAGTTCTTCTGGCAGTTTCAACTTGTACGCGACGGTACCGATCTTTTCTAGAATCTCGAATGGCCCAATGTATCCCGGGTTTAGTTTTCCGCGTTTCCCGAATCTAGCTACGCCTTTCCAAGGCGAGACTTTCAGTAAGACTTTGTCTCCAACCTTGAAGGATAATGGTTTACGTCTTCTGTCCGTGTAGCTCTTTTATCTGTCACGAGCCGCTTTGATACGGTCTAGTATCTTTGCTCTCTTGTCAGTAGTCTCTTGGACTAGTTCAGGGCCAATGAATTGTTTGTCTCCTGCTTCCGCCCAATACAGCGGTGATCGGCACTTCCGTCCGTATAGTGCTTCGTATGGGGCGGCTTTAATGCTTGTGTGATAACTGTTATTGTAGGAAAACTCCACCAGCGGTAAATGAGTATCCCAGTTTCCGCCCAAATCCATCACACAGGCGCGAAGCATGTCCTCCAACGTTTGGATGGTTCGTTCGCTTTGTCCATCGGTTTGCGGATGAAATGATGTGCTTAGATCCAAACGAGATCCAAGCGATTCCTGAAATGATTGCCATATTCTTGACACAAAGCGACCATCGCGATTCCGAGATTATTGAAATAGTTACTCCTTGACGTGCTATTATTTCTTTGAGATAAAGCTCAGCTAACTTCTCTGTACTGTCTTTCTTGCGAATTGGCAAGAAGTGAGCTGACTTGGTTAATCGATCGACGATAACCCAAATCATGTCATGACCTCGAGAGGTCCGTGGTAGTTTTTGTGATGAAATCCATTGATATATGTTCCCATTTCAAAATGGGGATCTCGGGTTGCTGTAATAAGCCAGACGGCTTTTGGTATTCAACCTTGACCTTTGCACAAGTTAGTCATTTCCCAACATAGCTCACAATATCTCCCTTCAGATTAGGCCATCAATAGTATTCTTTTAGATCTTGATATATTTCATCGGATCCTAGATGTATTGAATATCTTGACTTGTGCCCTTCGTCAACAGCAAGTCTCGTAGACGGCCAAAGTAGGAATCTAGATCCTTCCCATGATTTTTTAAACGTTAATAATTTTTTCATACGACATTATTTTTTTATAAAAATTGTATAAAAAAGAGCGTTTTTTTATCTTTAAAACGAGTATACTATTGCTATATTTTCAAAAAAAAAAAAAATTGAAAACCCAGTTGCGTAAAACGCAATGGAAAGAAACCCAGTTGCGTAAAACGCAATAGACAAAAAACATTAAAAAATGACTTTTTTTAAAACGCAATGCACAAAAAACACAAAGAAATTTCTTATTTGTAAAACGCAATAGCCAGAAAACACTTAAAAATGTCTTATTTCTAAAACGCAATGGCCTAAAAACACAAAAGAAAGTGTACTTTTCTAAAACGCAATGGACTGAAAACACATAAAAATGTGTTTACCTAAAACGCAATGGACTAAAAACACTTCAAAAATGTCTTTTTCTAAAACGCAATGGCAAGAAAACACTTATAAGTGTCTTATTTCTAAAACGCAATGGCTTAAAAACACAAAAAAAAGTGTATTTTCTAAAACGCAATGGACTGAAAAAGCATAAAAATGTGTTTTACCTAAAACGCAATGGACTAAAAACACTTCAAAAATGTGTTTATCTAAAACGCAATGGCCAGAAAACACATAACAATGTCTTTTTTCTAAAACGCAATGGACTAAAACAAAAAAGAAAGTGTATTTTCTAAAACGCAATGGACTGAAAACACATAAAAATGTGTTTACCTAAAACGCAATGGACACATAAAACTGTATGTGAATTGTCTGAACCAGGGAGTAGGAAATCAAAAACTTTCTACGAATTTTTGTCTTCGAAATGAGGCAATTTCTGGAAAATTAAAACTGTGGCTCTGCCCCTTGGACCCCGACAGGGGCTGCCGTCCCTTGGACCCTGCTCCTAGGGGCGCTGCCCCAGACCCCCGCCAAGATCGTAAAACGCAATGACTCAATTCAAAAACCTAAATCGTAAAAATGCAATTAAAAAATTTCTAACATAGATCGAAGCCGATTTCTTCAGATTTCTTCAACGATTGACGAAATTTGAATGTTAGAAACACTTATCAGCGATCGAATCAAACGAATCGAGTGATTTGCTTCAAAATCACATCACAGGAAAAAATGAGATATTGTATGAAATTAAACTGGGTTTCTTAAAAAAAAAAAAAGCTGAAGAACACGTTGACCGGGTGTTTAAATCATTGATTGGTGACGAAAATCGCACTATAATGTTGTGATTATTGAGATAGAAAGTGAAGAAATGGTTGAAGATGGCGAGTTTTGAAAATGGTGGGTTTTGAAGTTACTGGGGAGAAGAAGAAAGAAGAAAGGATACGATTGACTAAAATACCATTCCTCTTTATTTTAAATTTTGCCACATGTCATAATCCTATTGCTTTCTATCCTTCCTAGTCAAAATAAACTTCCTATTTAATTCTCACCATTAGACATATCGGTGTTTTATATTACCCTAACATAGGAATCTCTTGTTCTTTTTTGCATATATATTCTCCTTTTAAAACCTTTTAAATATGGTGTTTTTAAAAAGTTCGGTAATTTCCATTTTTATCATCGAACTGGTTTCTTTGTGAGTGAATCATAATGTATCTTTCGTAAAAACTAAGCCTTAATAATTTAAACATCCTGTGACAATCTGTATTTTCGAGCCTGGTTGACTAGTAAAGTTACCCGTGAAAATATAATATGTATTATTATTTAGTATAGTATAACAACTTAATAAATGTGTTTACATGTATCCAAATTCTGCATAATCATCGCCTGCCCTGTCTTATGCAACTGCAACACCACAGGTCTCCTTGTAACAATCCCTGAAAAATCCATGCATTCAGCATTATAAAAAATGTAAAATAAGAGGAAAAACAGTTGCAAGCAAAATCAAACAAACACCTAACCAGACCCCTAGAAAGAAAATCTCCCCCAACAATGCTCTCTAGTACCAAAGATTTCCCAGAACTCTATAAATTATCCATTTTAACTCGAACCCATTACCCAACACGATAACCCACCCATTTTCTATCTCTAGTTACTTATATGTAACTTATTATGTTCCTCCTCTATATTAAGAGAAGAAACAAACTACTGATTAATTATTTTTTATATTATTTTGCAAAATAAATCATCCAAATTGCAATCACTTTTAAAAAGGCTTTCCTCACAAATTAAGTCACACTCAAGCATATCCATCAACATATATCAACAAATAAGGAGCCAATGAAAACATGCAACCTGTAAAAACCAAATTATGGCCTCTTTTTGTGAGGATGAAAAGTTTCTTTCTAGTTAATCCCAGATACACACCCTTTCACTTGCATCCCATTCTGTTCTAAATGTTAATTTAAGCAATTGTTCATATACACATTAACTATTTATAAAATAAATAAATATTTTTTTTTTTTTTTTTTTTTTTTTTTTTTTTTTTTTTTTACCTTTCAAAACTTTTTCGCATTGTTCTTCTAAAGATACCAATTTTGCATGTTACGGGTTATGACCAAACTAAAAGTTACCAATTTTGCCATCATATACCTTTCTTTTGAGCTTCAATATCTAATTTGATTATATTTTCTTGATTCATCTTTGAGATTATTGAAAGAAGCTCTCGAATCATGTGAACTTGTTGACTTTACTCAAAGTCAAACATCTTTTCATGAATGGGAACAGTCATCTCCATTTCACGATCATAGATAATAACATCCTCATCAACATCACAAATAACTGCATTTTGAATCATGAGAATAGAGGGATTATCAGAATAGAATAGTGCTAAAAGTGACAGCAGGCAGGTCATTTTTTACAGTTCTGAGCCAAACCTTTTTTTAACTTGTTTAGGCTCAGCAGGGGCACTCCCCTTGGAACACGGGACCCTCCCCTTGAGCCCCTCTATAGTGGGGCGTGATGTTTGGCTTTTTTTCTCTGGTCGCGCCCTATAGCGCCCCTAACACCACGACGGGTGGCGCTAGGGGGTCAAATGGGTGGGTGGCGCCAGAACGATAAGTTTGATTTTATTTTTTTTAGTTTTTCCGCTCACTCACACACATATATATACATACATACATATGTATGTATAATTGAAGGCGGTATTGGCTGGAAAAATCGGAGAAGAAAACAGGAAAGTTGGCCGGAAAATCGGAGAAAAAGACAGGAAGCGGTTTTTGATTTTGAAAGTTTTTGAGTTAGACACATTTGGTCCCTGCATTTTCTCAAATATCTAAATTGGTTTTTAAAACTTGGTTTTTAAAACACATTTGGTCCTTTAAAGTTTTTAAAACACATTTGGTCCCTGAAAGTTTTGGAGAAGAAAACTTGGTTTTTAATTTAAAAAAGTTAGAAATTAATTAAAAAAATTGAAAATTAATTAATTGAGTAACGATGAGGTAGAGGCTTTATGACTACGGGCTCTAGTGACATAACTCCCCATAAAGCCCCTGTGTGACGTGGCATGACACGTGTCGCATAACGCCCACAAAGGGGCTTTATAACTGCGGATGGCCTGAGAAAGAAAGAGAAAGAAGGAAGTAAAGCAGCTTTTGAAATTTGAAATGTACTTTCGAATTTTTAAATGTACGCCGCCTGTTTAAGAACTTTGAAGTGTGGATGGGGTTCAAAGCTTAATGAAGTTGTACCAAATGCATAAAGAGTTGTATCGGGTACCAAAAAACTGATAATTGGGGTTTGGTTAATTCAGTTTTCCATTAATCGGTTTTTAGTTAATTATCGATTTCGGTTCGATTTCTATGTTTTCAGTTTGATTTTGGTTAACGATTTAGTTATTGTTCGCCCAAGACACTGTTAATTACGTAATAAATCATTTTTTTATTTAAAACAATTATAACAATACCATACTTAAATTAAAGATAATAAAATACTCGTTGTTATGGTCTAATTTAAAAAATAAATGAATTAACCTACGTAAAGTTATTGTCGTTTAATAAACGTGGGGTAGTTAGTTTTAATATAGGGTAATAAAGTGTAATTACTAATTTAACATCCATATTTTATTAAAGATGAGGGATTTAAAATGTAATTAGTTTTTGAAAGATCAAATTTACCCTCATTTTAGTGTTGTACATTATGCATTAAGAGAATAAAAGTACTAATTTTTTGGGTATCTTAAAACCCCTCTCTCTCTCATGCATTATAATATAGTATATACTAGAATTTTGACACGTGCCGCGTGTTGCGGCGGCAATATCGTGTTTACGGCTTCGTTACACATGTAACGATGATGACATTAAGATGTGTTGTCCGCACGGGACATTACGTGTTTTCGAGTTTGTTACACACGTCATGTTCGTGATATTAACATCATTAGACATAGATTAAAAAAGAGTATGCCTTAGACGTTGCGGTGTAAAGTCATAAAAGTAATTTAAACAAAGTGATATGTCAAATTATTAAGCAGAAAAGTTTGGAGATAAAACCCGCCCGTTACAGGGGCAGGAATTTGGTCGGTTTTGATGCACACTGTAGCAGATGAAAAAAAATTGTGTTACATGTGTTGGTTATTTACTTAAATTTAAGTGAAGTAGCAAAGGGGAAAAACCACAAAATACGCTCTATATCAACACATATACACTCTAATATCAACACATGTTTAGTCTGTCATTTTTATTGAATTTTCAAATATTATTCTATTTATGTTCAACCCAGATATTCAATTACTAATACTAATACTATTTAGTTGTAATTCAAGTTTAAAACGAAAACTAAACCCCAAATCAACCACCTTAAATAATGAATTCAAGTGGAACAATAAAAATCGTTACATTTATGTAGTTAAATTTAATTTTGATTCCATAATTTAACGGTTTAGTAAAAACAATTAGCCAACAACAAAAAGCTAAATAAATTGTCAGGGAAAGGATCAAATAAGAAGTTTATTTTGGCTAGGAAGTGTAGGAAGCAATAGGATTAGGACATGTGGCAACATTTAACATAAAGAAAAATGGTATTTTAGTCAATCCAACCCTTTCTTCTTCATTTCAAAACCCAGTAACTTTCAAACCCACCATTTTCAAAACCCACCATCTTCAACCATTTCTTCACTTTCAATCTCAATAATCACTACATTATAGTGCGATTTTCATCATCAATCAATGATTCAAACACCGATCAACGTGTTCTTCAGCTTTTTTTTTTTTTTTTTTTGAAGAAAACCCAGTTTAATTTCATAGAAAATCTCGTTTTTTTCCGGTGATTTTGAAGATAATCACTCGATCCGTTCGATTCGAGCGCTGATAAGTGTTTCAATCATTCAAAATTCGTCAATTGTTGAAGAAATCACTTCGATCCATGTAAGAAATTCTTTAATTTCATTTTTACGATTTGGGTTTTTGATTTAGTCATTGCGTTTTACGATCTTCGCGGGGGTCCAAGGGGCAGAGCCCCTGGCTGGGGTTGAGCTGTAATAAAAATGCATCACAAAAATTAATTTTCTGTAATTTGCCTCTGGAAACTGCATTCGTAAACTGCATTGGTTCAGATAGTTCACAGCACAGACAATTCACAGCACAGGCAAAACTATTGTCATGGTTCAATGCGTTTTACAGAGAACACTTTCTTTGGTGTTTTAAGGCAATTGCGTTTTAGAACAAAACCATTTTTATGTGTTTTTTGGCCATTGCGTTTTAGAAAAACACATTCTTGAAGTGTTTTTGGTGCATTGCATTTTAGGTAAAACACTTTTTTAGGTGTTTTCAGTCTATTGCGTTTTACAGAGAACACTTTCTTTTGTTTTTTTAGGCAATTACGTTTTAGAGTGAGTCATTTTTAAGTGTTTTCTAGCCATTGCGTTTTACAAATAAGACATTTCTTTGTGTTTTTGGTGCATTGCGTTTTAGGTAAAACACTTTTTATGTGTTTTCAGTCCAGTGTGTTTTAGAAAACAGACATTTTAAGTGTTTTCTGGCCATTGCGTTTTAGAAATAAGACATTTCTTTGTGTTTTTGGTGCATTGCATTTTAGGTAAAACACATTTTTATGTGTTTTTAGTCCATTGTGTTTTAGAAAGTACATTTTCTTTTGAGTTTTTAGGCTATTGCATTTTAGAAATAAGACATTTCTTTGTGTTTTCTGGCCATTGCGTTTTACAAATAAGACATTTCTTTGTGTTTTTTGTGCATTGCGTTTTAGAAAAATGTCATTTTTAGGTTTTTTTTCATTGCGTTTTACGTAACTGGGGTTTTTTCTATTGCGTTTTACGCAACTGGGTTTTTAATTTTTTTTTTGAAAATATAGCAATAGTATACTCGTTTTAAAAATAAAAAAAACACTCGTTTTTTTGGTGCAATTTTTATAAAAAAAATAATGTCATATGAAAGAGTTATTAACGTTTAAAAAATGGGAGGGGGGATTAGAGGAGAGAGAAACTATTGCTTTGGATTGACTAGAATGCATCTAAACAAACTCACGCGCCTCTTTTCTTCCCTTCAATTTCCATCATTTAATCTTAGCCCTTGATTAACTAAATGGATGGTCAAGATCACTTCCTAGCCTTTTTAGCCAAATAAACTTTCTATTGTATCTCCACCCCAAATTGTCATAGACCAGTCACTACTACAGATTGTATCACTATTTATTGCATTACACTTATATTAATGGCTTAGTGGATACAGAATTGGGCTTTACCCAAGATAGTACAAAAGAAATGAAACGGAGAGTGCTAGGATTGAACACGGGTAGGAAGATTCACCAAAAAGCATGCAAACCACTGGAACACTTTTCAATTTCAATTTAGCCTTTCTACTGTCTCTATTAAACTAAGGAAAGTCGATGGACTGATGTGATGTCCACCGACATTCATTTTAAGATATAGATAATATATATCGTAATTACTTAACGTACTTCATGTATGACAACGTGCGTGATTTGTTCTATAACATGCGTGATTTTGGATTTTTGAGTTATAACTGTTGGCGGTAATTCCTGACTCATCACAAGCCGTTGATGTGAAAGGGTGACAAAGGAGTTCAAGTCACAAGTCGGTGAACTTGAGGGATCAATGTTGACAAGTTGGTCATAATTGGTTAAGTTTCCTAATTATATTATAATTATATTTGGTAATGTCTTGGTCACCAAGTTAGGGTTATATGATAATGTTTTGGTCACCAAGTTAGGTTAAGCCTATATAAACTAAGGTAGGGTTAGACATTATAAAGAGTAAAGAGAAGATAAACCGAGTTATGGTTTATGAGTTATTGTAATCAAGTTTTTTGAGTTATATTTTCTTGGTTATAATAAAAGTTCTTGGAGAGTTATTCCATTCGTTCCTGTTCTTGTGTTTGATTATTCGATTGGGACTTGAATTGGTATCAGAGCCAAGTTTAATCGTCGATATCAAACAGGTACTCTGGTTCTTAATCAGCGGCTAAGGAGTTTAACGGGTCGGCGATTAGGAAGGTCGAGATCGGCGGTACTGATTCGTCGGAGCAGCGGTGTGGTACCGTTAAGACGGCGGGCGGCGAGTAGGTTGTTCATGCGGCGGCAACTCAGAAACAAGTGGGTTTCTGATCGAGGTGGTCAACAGTGGATTTGGTGTTTTTACGAGAGTAATTAGCGAAGACCAGTTCGTTAGTTCGTGGTTAAGTACCAGAATTCAATAGTGAACCAACCGAAGGCAAAAGTAAAAGAAGAACAATATTCGATTGTTTTTTGTTGTCATCGATTGAAGGAAAAAATAACAAAAATCAAGAAACCCAGTTTGTTGTTTTTTTTTCTTGGGGTTCACATATAAAAGAAGAAACATAATCTTGTTTCTTTTAATTTGACTTTTGTGACTTTGCTCAAAATTGGATAAGAAGATTTCCTTTACGTGGTCACGACAAAAAAAAAAAAAAAAAAAGAGTTTGGTTTGATTTTTATTTGATTTCAACAAGTAGGTTCGATTCAAGATTTATTTTTATTCGGATTCACGTGAGGGATTGACGATTAGATTTGTTAGTGGACGGTTCGATTCTGAAAGGTTGTCTGGGCCAATTGGTTTGCATTTGTTTTAAATCGACAAGGAGGTTGATTTTTTTATACAGAATTGAACAAGGTTCAATGTCTTTCTTTGCGTTAAATGAGTTGGTTTAATCAACGAATATTTTTTTTGGTTGAACGAGTTTGGGTTTGACCGAGGAGTAAACAGAGGTTAGAGTTGGCAAGGAAGAACCGATCGGGAGGATCAAGACAGACAATAGGATTGGTAAGAAGATCCAGGTCCGATCGAGTTTCTTCAAGAAGTCGCTACCCATGTTGCAAGTCAAGATAAGTCTAAATTCTAAGGGAACGTGTTATGATCTAAGAAAGCTAGTGTTTGCTCAAGATCGCAGCCGAGTCAATGGTGGTGCGAGTTCTTATGACCAAAGGACGAGTCTTGGAAAAAGGACTAGTCGAGTACAAGGTCGCAAGAATGTTCGAGCTAGGAAGGAGCCGAAAAACACAGCTAGAGATCAAGTTGAGTTCTATGAGAATCAAGACAAAGAAGACATGTTAGAGCCTACCTATTTCAAGTCGGAAATTAAGGGGGTGATTGTTGGCGGTAATTCCCGACTCATCACAAGCCGTTGATGTGAAAGGGTGACAAAGGAGTTCAAGTCACAAGTCGGTGAACTTGAGGGATCAATGTTGACAAGTTGGTCATAATTGGTTAAGTTTCCTAATTATATTATAATTATATTTGGTAATGTCTTGGTCACCAAGTTAGGCTTATATGATAATGTTTTGGTCACCAAGTTAGGTTAAGCCTATATAAACTAAGGTAGGGTTAGACATTATAAAGAGTAAAGAGAAGATAAACCGAGTTATGGTTTATGAGTTATTGTAATCAAGTTTTTTGAGTTATATTTTCTTGGTTATAATAAAAGTTCTTGGAGAGTTATTCCATTCGTTCTTGTTCTTGTGTTTGATTATTCGATTGGGACTTGAATAACGTGCGTGATTTTAAAATGAACGTGCGTAATTACCTGTCGTACGTGATGTACGTTAAGCCGTAATGTACGTTAACCTTACTCTCTCTATATATGTATACATAAGCTATACATATTCGTTTTTATTTACATTCGTAAATATAATTTAAATTGTATATTTATTTGATGATTTATTCGATCGGATTTATTTTAACGTGAGAGACACATGACGTTACACATGGTCGTGTATATACACGGTACACACCTAACCCACCTGCACGAAACCCAAGTATAAAACTATCTCATTCTCCATTCTCCGTTCATTTTCTACAGACCCTAGCCCCACCCTTATTTCCTCCAAACACACAAACACATCTTTGCTCCATTTTTTCACCACATATCACACACATTTGTGTGTGTGGTTATTAGAGAGATCGAGAGATGAAGATGAAGATGAAACCAATGGGTTTCAAGCCACCCACAACAGTCGTAGGCGGCAGCGCACGGTGGTGCACTCCGGTGGCCCACCCTTCTTCTTTCCATTTCGTCCTTCCAACTCAGCAACGATTAGTGGCGGGCAAGGTGGCATCGGGTGGTTGTGATGACAATAAAGGGCAGCGACGCATCTAGGGTTCCGCTTGAACCCACGGTGGCGCGCTGCGGCTTGGTCGTCCGCTGGCGGATGGTGTAGGTGATGGTTGTGGTGGATGTCCCCGGGGGTAGCAGGTAAAAGGGGCTACGGTGGTGATGGTTCTATGAGGCGGCAGAGGTTATTTGTGGCGGCTCTACAACGACATCACGACAGCTGTCGAGTTCGGGCTCCAGTAAGTGACTCGTTGTGACTCGTTGACTGAGTGTTTTTTTTTTTAGTTTAAACCTTGTTCATGTAAATATTGACCTGATCTTTAGGACGTGTTCGGTGGTCGTTCCGATTAGTACCAAGGCTGAAGATAGTGGCTATCATGGTGATTTAAGACCGGAGGGTATGGGGCCGGCCTTGGCCTGCGAGGCCCGGCGCCGCACCCCCACACCGCCCCCTTAGGCTCGTCCCCGCTTCAGCGTCTCCCCAACGACGTGCTCAACGGGCCCATTTTCAAAATTATAGCGTTACAAACAGCTACTTTATTAAAAAAAGGTTTTTTCAATTTAAATAAATACCCCACCTCAATCCATTTTTTATATCCAAAATCTCCAACTTCTCCCTTCTCTCATCCCTTTTTATAAAAAAAAACTCCTTATTTTTTATAAAATTGTGAATCCATTCAACCCAAACAATCCCAACCCGAACAACCCCAACCCGAACCCGAATCAAGCTAACTTTTTTTCGACTTCCGCTTACACTCCGACTATCGATCATTCATGGGTGTCTGCGCAATTTACGTTGTCGGGTTTCCAACAATCACCCAACACGTTCAAATAAATGTCTCAAGTTCAACAAATGCAACATTACCAAGCACTCCAACAAATGATGCAACGCAACTCGTTTGAATCTCTCGCGCAATTCCAATCGCAACCGCCAACATCCCAATCGCAACCCCCGGTTCCACTTGACGATGATGAAGAAGTCGTCCCCGAATCGCCAACTCAAAATCTAAAGCGCAAAAAAACAAGGGGAAGGCGGTTGAAACCGTAGTCGAAACCAAAGGCGACACCTTGGATAAAACTAGAGGAGGAGGTGCTAGCAATTGCGTGGGTTAAGTCCTCAACTTGCCCGATTGTCGGTATGAACCAAATTTATTTTTTTAATTTAAATTTAAAAAGATTTATTTTTTATTTGACACAAGCGCGCAAGATGGAGGTAGGAGAGATGAGGATGCTGAGGTGGATGTGTGAACACACGAGGTTAGATCGGATAAGAAATGAGGTTTTTAGGGAAAGATTAGGAGTGGCTAGTATATCGGAGAAGATTAAAGAGGGGAGATTGAGATGGTTTAGGCATGTGAAGCGGAGGGAAACGACGACACTAGTTAGAGTAGTGGAAACTCTTACTGTCGAGGGGAGGAGAGGAAGAGGCAGACCCAAACTGACATGGGATGAGCATATTAGGCATGATTTAGTAGAGTTGCATCTTTCTGAGGACATGGTCCAAGATAGGACTTCGTGGAGGCGTAGAATTAGGGTTAAGGACTTCTAGAAGATATTTCAGTAAAGTCTTAGGTGTATTTTAAGGAGGTAGGTTTTTCTTACTCTTTGAGGGACTTTTCCGATGATTGCCTTCTTCTGTGTATGCCCAAATGATGTTGTATGCATGCTATTATATGATTTACATTATATTGTGTCACTCGGATCAATTTCTTGGTATGGGGGACTTCTTATTTCTATATTCTTTGACTTGGTGTGTTGGTTTGTTGTTCGTTTTCGAGCCGAGGGTCTCTTTGGAAGCAGCCTCTCTATCCTTATGGATAGAGGCAAGGTCTGTCTACATCCCACCCTCCCCAGACCCTATAAGTAGCTTTGCTATTTGTGGGATTTACTGGGTATGGTTGTTGTTGTTGTTGTTTTTTATTTTTACTAAGGCATTTTTTTTAAATTTAGGGAACAACCAAACGGGTATCGGTTTTTGGAAGGCGATAACGGAAAAAATTTAACGGGATTATGGAGCAAGGCCCGATGCGTGATATCGATTCCGTCTCAGGCAAGTGGCGTAAAATGAGCAAGGCCATCAACACCTTTAGCGGGTTTTATAACCAAATTTACACTAATCCTCCTAATGGGAGTAACGACAAGGACATTCTCAACCTTGCTTTGGCTAAGAGGGACTCTAAAAATTCAACGCCTTTCCAACACCTCCGAGCATCGAACGTTTTAAAGAAAGAAAACAAATGGAGGCCGGTTCCGGAGGATTTTAGGATTATGAGGTTGGTCTCGACTCGGTTCCGGATGATGAACGCGAGGTTTTCCGAATGACGTCGTAGGTTGTTTCGTATTTTTTAGTCGTATCGTTATTTTTTTTCGCTTTTATGTTGTTCGTTTCTAGGATTAGTAATTTTAATTTTTAGGAAATGTAATTTTTTTATGTTATGAAATGGATTTAATTATGTTGTTTTATATTTTAATTTTATTTAATTTTTAAGAAGTTTTTATCAAGTTAATAAAAAAAGTTAAAAAATTATAACATAATTATGTGGGGTAGGCCCATCCTCCACCCCCTTTAAAATGCTAGGAGGGCCATCCCATGGAGGATGGTGAGGTGGCGTCCTACGTGGCGGCCCATCCTTATGGGGATGACCCTCCCCATACCCTCTAGTCTAGTCTAATGGTGTTCAGGAATTACAACGGTCAACGGCTCAGACATGGTCAGCGTGTAATTCGAGGCGTTTGCGTGTCAGTTTTGTTTGTATCTCGGTTACTAACGGGGTGTTGAAAGGTATATTCACGTGTTTGATTTTTTTAAATTTGTATACATGTAATTAATTTGTAATAATAGAATGTGAATCGAACTTTAGAACCCGACCCGACAAACGAATAAGACTTGTAAAAAAAAGGTGTGAAAGTTATAAGTGTGATATTCAGATATTTGGGCATAAATATGTATATAATAATAATATAGATATTTATATGCATACAACTTTGATACTTGATATCCGTAATATGTGTTTTTTTCTACTTTTCACGCCAAACATGAAATATCAATTTAATGTTCCAAACATACATATTGGAACAATTTCGACTTAAAAACGTTTACCGGATATTCACCAACGCCCATAAATTAAACCTTTATCGATACGGGATAAGACGATACAACAATTATCAAATGCAAACCCATGAAATTAGTCGGACATTATTAGACTTTATGGACTCAACTAACAAATAATTAAGTCTATGTGCACGTAATTAAAAAATATTTGTCAGGTTGCCAAAGTATCACCACCTCGCACAAGCAAATTCCACACTTGAGGAATGAGGCCTCCACTCACCGAACAAACATTCCTGAGTATAGTATCTTGAAAACTCCACCCTCTCTAGGAAGACATCTATTTCATCAAACTGATTCACATAAAATGCCAATACAGTGACATCCTCTTCACTAGCAGTTTGATATGGACTGTCATACTTTACGGACAACTCCGGGACTCTATCGTATACTCTTAACTGTCATGAATACCCAAGTTCATCGAGTATTCGATCTATCTGCAAACTACATAAGATGTCAGTGATGACGTAATCCACATAATCGACACGACCTCCAACGTATTCTTGGTTAATTGGTCTTGATTTATAGCTTCCCTTATGATGGAATTTGAATGTAAAATACATTTGCTCATTTTGCCTTAAAATTTAAAAATAACAATTAATATTTAGGTTGAATATCGCAACAGACCATAATCAATAATCAGATTTTACTTACCATAGTTTGGAGCTACTTTACCGGCTAATCAGATTCTACGCCCCATGATCATCGATCGATTTTTGGCAAGGGAAAGTTGGAATGTATGATTGTATATAGTTGATCGATGATGGCGAAGACACCATTTCACACATTTAGCCACATATAAAATCAAACAAATACTATTGCAGTTGGTCATATTTGGCGACACCTTTTTAATATGGCTAAAAATGTCTGTTAGTTTTTCGTCACACACTACTAGAAAATTGATGATTTCCTACCAAAATTACCGACCAAAAGAAATTCAGTCGGAAATTTCGACCGATTACCGACAAACTTCCGACTAGAATAAAAGTCAAATATTAGCAACCAATTTCCAAACGCTTACCGACAAAGAAAATAGTCGTCGGAAATTTGAAGGAAAGTTCCGACTAAATTCCGACAAAAAAAACTATAAAAAAAAAAGAAAAAAACTGGTTGGAAAGTTGTCGGAAATTTCCGATAATTTTCCGACAAAAACCTTTATTTTCTTATTCAATTATCTTGAGCTATATGTATACATGTGAATGTATTTGTTTGTGTCTATATATATGTATGTGTATGTATATGACACGGAGTATACACACACACATATAACTAAGGTGTACAAAATACGTAATTAAAAAACCATGTTAGAAGGTTGAAAAACCGAAAAAATGGATATGGTTGTCGGAAAATGGTCGGAAATTTCCGACCACTTACCGACAAAACATGACATTAGGTCGGAAAGTTGTCGGAAATTTCCGACCAGTTTCCGACTAAAACATTTATTCTTTTCATATTTAATTATGCGTAGGTGTTAATCCGTATATATAAACGTATTTCTTGTGTCTATATGTATGTGTGTATAAGTATGTAGTTGTATCGGTGCATACACATACATATACATATACACACACACCTATACAATAGTAAAGCCTAGTTTAAGTAATGGGTCCCGATAGCGTACACGCATGTATGACTGGTTATAATTATACGTATGATTTGGTAAAGTAAGAACTTTTCATGTATAAATAAGGTGTACAAAATAAGTAATGAGAAAACCATGTTAGAATGTTGAAAAACCGAAAAAACGGATGTAGGTGTCGGAAAATGGTCGGAAATTTCCGACCACTTACCGACGAAACATGACATTTGGTCGGAAAGTTGTCGGAAATTTCCGACCAGTTTCCGACTAAAACATTTATTCTTTTCATATTTAATTATGCGTAGGTGTTAATCCGTATATATAAACGTATTTCTTGTGTCTATATGTATGTGTATGTGTGTATGTGTATGTGTGTATAAGTATGTAGTTGTATCGGTGCATAAACATACATATACATATATACACACACCTATACAATAAAAGCCTAGTTTAAATAATGGGTCCCGATAGCGTACACACATGTATGACTGGTTATAATTATACGTATGATTTGGTAAAGTAAGAACTTTTCATGTATAAATAAGGTGTACAAAATAAGTAATGAGAAAACCATGTTAGAATGTTGAAAAACCGAAAAAACGGATGTGGGTGTCGGAAAATGGTCGGAAATTTCCGACCACTTATCGACGAAACATGACATTTGGTCGGAAAGTTGTCGGAAATTTCCGACCAGTTTCCGACTAAAACATTTATTCTTTTCATATTTAATTATGCGTAGGTGTTAATCCGTATATATAAACGTATTTCTTGTGTCTATATGTATGTGTATGTGTGTATAAGTATGTAGTTGTATCGGTGCATACACATACATATACATATACATATACACACACACCTATACAATAGTAAAGCCTAGTTTAAGTAATGGGTCCCCATAGCGTACACGCATGTATGACTGGTTATAATTATACGTATGATTTGGTAAAGTAAGAACTTTTCATGTATAAATAAGGTGTACAAAATAAGTAATGAGAAAACCATGTTAGAAGGTTGAAAAACCGAAAAAACGGATGTGGGTGTCGGAAAATGGTCGGAAATTTCCGACCACTTACCGACGAAACATGACATTTGGTCGGAAAGTTGTCGGAAATTTCCGACCAGTTTCCGACTAAAACATTTATTCTTTTCATATTTAATTATGCGTAGGTGTTAATCCGTATATATAAACGTATTTCTTGTGTCTATATGTATGTGTATGTGTGTATAAGTATGTAGTTGTATCGGTGCATACACATACATATACATATACATATACATATACATATACACACACACCTATACAATAGTAAATCCTAGTTTAAGTAATGGGTCCCCATAGCGTACACGCATGTATGACTGGTTATAATTATACGTATGATTTGGTAAAGTAAGAACTTTTCATGTATAAATAAGGTGTACAAAATAAGTAATGAGAAAACCATGTTAGAAGGTTGAAAAACCGAAAAAACGGATGTGGGTGTAGGAAAATGGTCGGTAATTTCCGACCAGTTACCGACGAAACATGACATTTGGTCGGAAAGTTGTCGGAAATTTCCGACCAGTTTCCGACTAAAACATTTATTCTTTTCATATTTAATTATGCGTAGGTGTTAATCCGTATATATAAACGTATTTCTTGTGTCTATATGTATGTGTATGTGTATGTGTGTATAAGTATGTGGTTGTATCGGTGCATACACATACATATACACATACATATACATATACACACACCTATACAATAGTAACGGTTCATAGAGTATTGATACCGGTACCAATGTTCGGACGAAATTAATGTTGTACCAATATAAAAAAGAAAAGTTAAAAGAAAAAACATTAATTCATAAAAACTTACCGTAGCCAAGGATCAATGAGTAATTGTCATATCTAGTAATTTAGTTTAATATTAATTTGATTATAGTAATATAATTTTTTTTTGAATAGCAAGGAACGATGTGTCATGCTAACCACCATGACACCGAGCTCTGTGGCCGCTATTCGACCGTCGCCAGCCCCTTGACTCTCCCAGATGCGCGGAAACCCGACCTCCACCCGCGCGAAGGAAAACTCGACAGTGGAATATTCAGTAAAACCTCGTCTCCCATCTAAGACGAACCGACATCACCCGCGCGAAGGAAAACTCGACAGTGGAATATTCAGAGTGCAATGTTTCTGACTTGTCTTATGATATGCTACTTCCGATAATCAAAGATTGTCTACCCGATGGTGAAAAGCTACCTCGAAACTTTTATGAGACGAAGAAAATGTTAAAGCCACTAGAGTTGCCATCACAACAAATTCATGTTTGTAAAAACCATTGCATGCTATTCAATGGACAATTTTCTGATCTGGATCATTGTATAGTATGTAATGAGAATAGATACAAGAGAAGAGGGAACAAAGTGCCTGAGTTGGTGATGACTTACATGCCTATTGGACCAAGACTTCAAAGATTGTTCTATTCAAAGAAGACTGCTGAGCATATGACTTGGCACGCACTTCATCACACACAACCGGAAAAGATGAGTCATCCTAGTGAAGGTCGGGCTTGGAACCATTTTGACTCGCTTTATCCTGATTTTGCACATGAGACACGCAATGTTCGCATAGGGTTGTGTACCGACGGGTTCAGTTTAAACAATTCAAACGGGGCCACGTATTCATGTTGGCCCGTGTTTATTACAGTCTACAACCTACCTCCTTGGTTGGCCTTAAAAAAGGAGTACATACAAATGCCTGTGCTCATTCCTGGTCCGAAGAATCCTACACACAATCTCGATGTTTTTCTACAACCTTTGGTAGAAGAGCTGAAATTGTTGTTTATAGAGGGCATTGAAACTTATGACGCTTATCGAATGAATAATTTCCAAATGAAAGTCGTACTACTATGGACAATTAGTGACTTCCCTGCTTATGCAATGTTATCTGGATGGAGCACACATGGAAAGTTAGCTTGTCCTTATTGCTCGGATAAAGCAGGTTCATTCCAACTTCAATTTGGAGGCAAACCGTGTTGGTTTGACTGTCATAGACAACATCTTCCAGAAAGACACAATTTCAGGAAAGATAGGGTTAACTTTCTGAAAGATGTAATTGTGAGGGACGTAAAATCTATTCCGGAGCCAACCGGAGAGGAAATATGGCAGATTGTCCGACATATCCCGACCGTTTACGAAGGTAGCCCTTATCGTAAAGAAAATGAAAAACCCGATGGTTTCGGGGAGACACATAATTGGGTAAAGAGAAGCATTTTTTGGGAACTTCCATATTGGCGTAAATTGTTGATCCGACACAACCTCGACGTAATGCATATTGAGAAGAATATATTCGATAATCTATTTCACACAATTATGGGCACCAACAAATCAAAAGACAATATAAAGGCAAGGAAAGATATTGAGCTTCTTTGTGACCGACCTCTTTTAAACATCATCCATGGTAATAACGGGAAGATGACCAAAAATAGGGGAGATTACACTCTTCAGAAATGCGACGTTAAACGAGTTTGTGCATGGATGAAAGAGCTTAAGTTTCCGGATGGGTATGCGTCAAATATTGGGAACCGTGTTAACATAAAGGATAACGTTTTTTATAGTTTCAAAAGCCATGATTGTCACGTGTTTCTGCAACGGTTGCTTCCACTTGCTATCAGAGGGTTTGTTTCAAATGATATATACGAGGCAGTCACAGAGTTGTGCATGTTTTTTCGGGTCTTATGCTCGAAAACATTGCATCTGGATGACTTGTATAAAATGAAGTGCACTATTGTTCAAACTGTCTGCAAGCTGGAGAGAATATTCCCTCCTAGTTTCTTTGATTCTATGGAACACCTAGTCATTCATCTAGCTGATGAAGCTTTTCTTGGTGGTCCGGTGCAATATAGATGGATGTATCAATACGAGAGGTAATCACACTATTTGTTAACATATAGGTCAAACGTTTTTTTTTCTAGAATCTATTCGGTATTCCTAACACATTCTTTATAATTTCTAAATGTAGGAAACTAGGCTTGATCAAACGAAGAATTAGAAACAAAGCAAGGGTTGAGGGTTCAATTGTTAGGGAGCACTTAGTGAATGAACTAGCTACCTACTGTTCTCTATACTTTGCCTCGACGACTGAGACAAGCCATAACCGAGAGCCGCAAAATTTCGCACCAGAACATTGTTTCTCTTCGAGTGTAGACACTCAACTAAGTGTTTTTGTTTTTCCATCTAGAAGATTATACGAAAAGGGTGGCAAGCAAAGAATCCTAACACCGATTGAACATCACAAAGCGCACACATATGTTCTACTAAACTGTGAAGAAGTTACCCCTTATGTCATTGAGTTTGATAGAGTGGCGCCACGACTATATCCAAATGAGCGGGCTTCAGATCTGAGAGATAAATACTTTGCTGACTGGTTTAGTACTTGTGTAAGTGAAACTATTTAAGCCATTATGATAAATATGAATGCATCATTAACCAACACATTGTCGTATGCCTTCTTCAATATAGGTAATGACGGGCTCATTTGGTGGATACGCTAAACATTTGGAAGTTTTAGCAAGGAAACCATCGCATTATGCCCTGTCTCACAATGGGTATTTTGTAAATGGTTATACGTTTCATACCCGAGAATATGCTAAGGGACGTGTGACCAATAACAGTGGTGTATGCGTAAGAGGGGAGGCTTATAACTCCCAAGAGTGTGACTACTACGGCTTATTGGACGAGATCCTAGAGCTTCAATATTATGGAAACGGGCGTTCAACTTTTGTGTTGTTCTATTGCTCTTGGTTTGATGTCGAACGTGGTGTAGTAGTTAATAAAAATAAACTTGTTGATGTGAAATCCAAGTCCAGGCTTCTCATTAATGACCCGTTTGTTCTGGCATCACAAGCGGAACAGGTGTTTTATACATCATACCCCTCCGTGAAAAGTGATATAAAAGATTTATGGGCGGTTGTCAAGACAAAAGCCCGACACATATATGAAGTCTCTGAAACTGTAAATCAAGTCACAAACGATGGAAACATGGAAGAGCATGGGGTCCTTCAGATTGATGAACGGTTTGAATTACCAGATATAGTAACACGGAGTGAACGTTTGTGTCTTGTAACAAATACCAATACGGCAACAGAAACGATTAATGAAGAGGATGAAGGATTTGAAGAGGAAGAATTTGAAGATACAGAAAATACATCTGATGATGAAGAAATGTTTTTTTTCTGACCATTCTTCGGATGAAGATTGGCTTGATCATTAGGAACACTATATGTTATTATACACTTTAGATTATTTGTGGTTAATCATATGGTATGTCCTTTCTAAATACTTGCTGGTTAATCATATGGTATGTCCTTTCTAAATACTTGCTATCATTTGGTTTGTTATTCTTATATTATTCATCTGACCATTTTTGTTTTCTTAAATGTAGGGTCTTAGCTGTGCTATCATATATTATGACTGGTCGTGGACGTGTCCCTCCCCCGGGAGATGTATCATCTGGTCGTGGGCGTGGGCGTGGGCGCACATCTGACTCCAGACATGGACGTGGGCGGGCATCACACTCGGGTGGTGGACGTGGGAGTGCATCGGACTCCGGTATTGGACGTGGACGGGCATCGGACTCTGGTGTTGGACGTGGACGGGGATTGGACTCCGGTGCTGGACGTGGGCGGGCAACGGACTCCGGTGCTGGACGTGGGCGGGCATCGGACTCCGGTATTGGACCTGAGCGAGCATCAAACTCTGGTCGTGGTAATGGACGCGTCCACACTATAGAGTTGAGTCCTGGGTATAGTAGGACATTAGGCCGCGGATACGCTGGGAGTAGTAGCCGTGCTGGTGACGCTGATCCTATGGCTGATATGCAGGGGTATTTCGACATCAGCACAGGGAGGAGTTTCAACATGAGGGTTCTGGGGGATCCCAACATGGGTTTAACATGGTTAGAGATCATGCCGAGTCCGATGATGGTGATTATCATGAAGAGGAGGACGCAAATGGTACTCAACTTGCCTCTAATGCTGCAGCCGCTCCTCATGGTCGCTCTCAGAAGGAAGTTATCTTTCGGGTTGGGATGGGGTATGTTTTTTAACATTTTAACCAATGTTGTTTATTTGTGTTATACATATACTTATTCTATTATTTCAATATTGTAGGTTTGGAAATGGTAAAGTTCATAGGGCGATCAGAATGTTATTTAATGAATGTTTTGATGGAGCTTGGTCAACATACAGAGAAGTCCCTACGGAACATGTGGACCGTATGTTTGATCGCTTTACGGTAATACATTAGTTAGTTATTAATATATTTTAAGGGCAATTACATATATCCCCTGTTAACTTTATAAATTATATATATACCCAACCTAAAGTTTTATTTACATGAGAACTTTATCGAATTTGCAAATGACACTGATATTGTTTAAACTAGAATCTCCAATCAAAACCCTCGATTTCCGAAATAGGAGGATATATGTAATAATCCTTATATTTTAATCCCTATTTTAAACTAAAATAAAAGGTCTGATGGTTTTTTTTTGTTTAAATGAAGGGTCTGATGGTTTTTTTTTTGTTTAAAGGGAAATTTGCAATTTAATTTTGGGGTTGGGTAAATATGTAATTAGTGTTTTAAATAGGGAGATATATGTAATAATCACTATATTTTAAGTCTTATTTGTTATACGTTTGCACTTTTAACTTTCAATCTTTTAAAGACTCGATATAGTTGGGATCAAGCAACTGATGAATTCATTAGAGAAGGATTTGAAAATGTGTTAAAGCGCCGTTTCCCAGACATAATGTCGGATTGCCGAGACGAATCAGCAAAGAAGGCAAGGATTGCTGGGCATACCATCCCGGAAAATGAATATGATTTTGGCGTGATGTGTGAGTATCCGCCGCGCTTCGTGCACGAGGACATATGGCATGAGTTATGTATGGTAAGCAAGTTAATACATTAGTGATCATTGTTATATTTTATTGCATTTTATATTATTTATACATGTATTGTTATTCTTTTATAGCATTGGAACACAGATGAGTGGCAAAAGAAGTCTGAGAGAGGTAAAAGCAACCGCAAGAAAGCCGATTCCGACGATGTGATATCCCGACATACAGGCGGGTCTAGGGGCTATGATGAGCATCGCATCATCTTGGTAAAGATAATTATGTTCATAAAGTTTAGTACTTGTTTCTTTAACACATATTACATTAATCATACATATGTTTTTTTTAGGAACGGACATTGGGTCGGCCACCCACTTTTAAAGAACTCTTCCTTGCAACCCACCTCACCAAAGAATCCAAGAAAAAATTTTGGGCAGGGATGTATGATGAAAGTTTGGCGGGGGCAGAATTTTGTACCGCGCGATCGAAAAAAGCATATGTAAGTTGTTTGCATCATTTTTAATATATATATATATATATATATATATATATATTGTATTAGCCTTTTAGTATAATAACAACCGTGTTGTTTATATAAATGGTAGGAGACATATGCAAGATACATGATCGAAAAGTACGGGGAAGACGTCACTCAGCATCCGGTGGGAGATGCCGACTTGTGGTAGCGTGCGCAGGGAGGGAGCGGATTCGGGATCGGGTCTTCGGATCGTAGTTTTGTCATTACCGGCACAATGTCTTCATCATCCTGGTCTGCCTCTTATGCTGACTACCAGTGCTCGCAAGAGGAGGTATTATTAATATTATTTATTATTTATTTTTTATCATTATTTATTATTATTATTAATGTGTATGCATAGGGGTGGGTTTCTAAATTTAACTAGGGGTATTCAACGTCGCGCGTTGCGGGACATGATGGTGTACGGTTATAATAACTACATGTTTTCATATAGTAAGCCGTTGCGCGGCCGGGGCTTTATGAACTAAGGCGCAAAGCATACAAACGTTAGATGGAACCCAAATTCGTTCCAAAAAAAGTCGTTTTTTTACTTTTGTTGACCCGAACCCGTTTGGGCCAACAAAAGTCGTTTCTTACTGTAACTAGAGTTAAATAAACAAAAATAAAATAAATAAAAATAACAAACAGAACTACAAACATTTTTCAAATGGTAATATTTTCATTTAAAAGTTTCTTAATTCGTAAGATTTTATCACAAGCAAATTTATTTTCTTCTGTGAAAAAAAAAACAACACAAAATTTCTTCAATGGCATTTGCAAAAGTCACACAGAAATGTAAAACAATATACTTGTAAACAACACAAGTCACAATATGAATGATATCAAATTACACACATATGTGTGTGTGGTTTATTTATCTATATATATTTCTTGAAATATAAAAAATTATCATCTTTTGTGGAAGGTTGACTGGATTCTTTTCTTGACTCCATTTTAGTGTGAAAGAAGACCCAAAGGGTTTACAGGGACTCACTACATATATATGCATGGTGGATGCATATTGTATATATTATATAATATATAATATATAATATATAATATATAATATTTAATTTATTATGAAAAATATTAAAGTGATCTGAAACATTCTATTGATTTACATCATTTATCTGACGAATAAAGATGTTCTCACATTGATAAATTATCTTTTATAATATTTGTCTTGTGTGGCCGATCACCGTACAAAATATATGTACAATAGTTGAACTGTAAGTATAGTGTAAAAGATGTGTAAAAGATGATACTTGGATAAAACTCTTTTTTTGTACCGAACAAAGATTATGGTCTCTTATCCATTTTGATTATAAACTTCTATATATATATGTTTTTTTTCTAATATTATGTTTGTTGTTAAAAATTATATAGGTGCGAAACTTGCAATCCCAGGTGGAAAGGTTAAATAAACGATTCGAAGAGGCGCAACAATCCCACGTTGACATGTTACAAAACCGAGTCGAAGAGATGCAACAACAAATAATGAGAGAAGATATGCAACGACAAATGGCCGAGTTTATGAAACAATTTGGTAATCCTAGCAATCCTCCACCATAGTTTAGTTTCTGTTTGTTGTCTTTTGCAGTAGAACTTGTAATTTGACAACGGTGTCATATTTTGTGGTTGAATTTGTAATTTGACAACCGTGTCATATTGTGGTTGAACTTGTAGTTGGAAAACCATGTTGTATTTTGTGGACGAACTTTAGTTCCTAATGGTATCGTATTTAGGATTCTTATTGGATTTTTTTCTGCATTTTTATTAGAAAAAAATCTGGATTTTTTACTTTTTTTATATTTTTTTTATTAAAAAGTTTTTAGTCGGAAATTGGTAGGAAGAGAAGTTAGAAAATCTGGTCGGAAAATAGTAGGTACATGGTAGTCGGAAAATAGTAGGAAAACAGTAGTCGGAAAGTTGTCAGAAAATTGTTGTTGGGACATTGTCGGAAAACCGTAGGAACATGGTTGTCGGAAAACCGTAGGAACATGGTTGTCGGAAAACAGTAGGTACACGGTGGTCGGAAAATAGTAGGAAACGGTGCTCGGAAAGCTGTAGGAAAATTGTGGTCGGTACTTTGTCGAAAATAGTAACCTCTTTTTTTTGTCGGAAATTTGTCGCCAATTTAGTCGGATACTTGTCGGAAATCTTTTCCTACAAGGCTTTTTCCTACAAACGTATTTCTGTCGGAAACTGGTCGGAAACGCCGTTTTCCGACAGTTCTCTGACAAAAATCTTGGTCGTAAACGAGACAATTTTTTAGTAGTGACATGAATAAAAGAATCAAAAATATACAATGACACTTAGTAAAATTTGGCCACATGTTTGTAATTAAGTGTGATAATCCACTACTAATAATCATATGTTTATTAAATTGTCATCACTAGTACTATTGATAACTTTTAGCCACAATTAAAAACATTGACTATTACCATAAAAACATTGACCATAAGAATGGCAAATGCTTTCTTCTCTAGATCGTAAGCTTTCTTATCTTGTTCATTCATCGCAGCCAAAGAAGTAGGATCCGATCTGGCTTCCTCAAGAGCTTCATTGTATGTAGTTGTAAAACACGTCCACAACTCCGTATTTTGAACAAGAACGTAAGTATGAAATCTTCCCTTCCACCCCGGGTAATCATTTATATGCATGAGTTTTGGTGGGTGAGTGTTGCTACCAGTTTCATTTTCGCTCAAAAGAAGACTTTGTATACTTTGGTTTTGATTTGCCACAAATGACCATTGACTTGTGGATATCATTGCGGATTGCGAAGGCATGAGAGACTGAACCCAAGATGTTGCAGAACTATTTTGTGGAGAATTGTTACTTGTGCCTGACTCTTGAATCCAACCCCAAGGATTTGTAGTCAACTTGACTAAGAACTAAGAACAGAAAATTTGTGTTGCTTCTGTGAACTTACTGTAAACAAAAAGGTTAAGTACAAAGTGTAAAGTGGTGTGGGAATCGAAACTGAGTTTGATACGAAATAGATGACAAGTAAAATAAGTGATAGAACCAGAGAGTGCTTATCCTTATCGAAATTGAACCTGAAAAATAAAGTTATCAAAACAGAATGGATAATTCCAAGTGTAACTCTATTTCGATAAATGGATAATTCAAGTGTAAAGAAACAAAAACAAGAATTAAGATATCGAAATTGATTTTTGGAAATAAAACTATGATCTATCGAAATAGAGAATAAATAGAAGGGCCATAAAGCATCGAAACAGAAGGTATGTTTTAGCAAGTGTTGTTTCGAAAAAAGGTATGTTTTGAAAATATTTGATATGTCTTTTTTCTTCAAGTTAATTTCTATTTTGACAACTTCTAGTTCAATAATTAAAACCTCTATTTCGATGTGTGTTTCGAAAACTTGTTGGAATACTTGAGTGTTGGTTCGAAATAGACTTAATAAGTTGAAAAGCTTCTGTTTCGTTGTAAAATGTTCAATTTTAAAAGTTTAGTGTTTACGAAACATATATCTATTTCGAGAATGCAAGAACAAGACAGAAAGACAAGAACTGAAACTTGCAGGTGGATAAAAAAGATTTTTGCTCCACCACCACCAGTATGGAGTATACAGGTCAACCAATGAAAATCACCCACCGGAATGTACTATTCCTGCAAGAATTCCGACCAAATTTTTCGCCGGAAAATATGAAACTCTAAAACTCAACCTCTAAAACACACTAAAACGCCGATTTTGATAATCTTCAACCGATTTAATAAGTTGTCAACCAAAACTATCACAAAACAACATCATTTTAACAAGTTTTAGCCCATTTTATCATGAAAAAGAGTGGGTTTTTAGTTTTTGAACAAGAACACCTCAATAAACACTTAAAACCACTCAAATCTCACAATAAAGCTTGATTTTCAACAAGGAATCATGCCAAAGCTCTGATACCACTTGTAGGTCCCTAGAGGAGGATCTAGATCACCTAATCCTTGTTGTTTAACACAAAACCAAGTGCGGAATCCTTGATTATGTGCAACTCAAGCCAAGAACACATACAAACACTAGAATATCCCTGTTTAATGCTCAATGTATATTTCAGCAGAGTGTTGTTACAAAGGGTTTTACAAGAATACTCTCTCTACTGAAACTGTGCTCTTTCTATGAAACAGGGGAGATTCACTACTATTTATAGCACATAGCAGTGAGTTTACAACGAATCAGGTCCCCTTTACATCGAAACATAGAGATACAACGAAACATGTCATTTTGTATTGAAACATATCGAAACAAGAATAAGCTCATCATCATCGAAAGACACTAGTCTTGCATCATCTGATTGAAATAGAATTAAACTTGAAATAAACTCATCGACATCCAAATAGGACTTGATCATTATATCGAAATAAATGGACATGAGTTATATCAAAATAGACTTGTGTCTATTTCCATGGTCATAAATGACCACACATATATCCTATTTCGATACAGCTTGATACCCACTTCAATTATCCTTTGATATATTTCGATGGCTTGTGTAAGGATTCTGTTTCGATGTATAACAACTTTCCAAAATAAGCCTGTTTCGATGTCACTATGTCTAGTTCAATTTTATATCTGCAGTCCACGTATAATAGTAGGAGGATGCTAATTATGTAGTCTTGAAACTCGCCGAACCATGACAAACCGAACTGTGCCACATCTACATGAGAAGGTGCATCAACAAAATCAAAGTAAAGATAATAAGTATGAATGTTCTAACAAAACTCCTAATTTAATCCTAACTTTAGACCTCAAAATGGTGATTTACTGACTTGGTATACCATGGGAAACTTGTGGTAACACTCTTAGAGGTTATCCAAGTAGGTAGGATGGAAGAAGGAAACTAGAAGAAAAACAGAGGAAGAAGGTCCAAAACTCACTGTTTTGGACTTGATGATTTGAGATGATTTGGGAGGTTTAGAGAGTGATTTCAGAGAGTGTGAAGTGTTTAGGATATGTAGATGAGGGGTATTTATAATGCGGTATTAGAGTTTAGTGATCTAATGAGTTAGTTGTGAGTTAGGGTGGTTGGAAAAGTGAAAACAGGACTTAAATCGAAAGTTAGTAGGAATTCTGCCCGCCCAGACACTCTTGCGGACCATAAGACTCCTTGTCTTCACTACGCCAAAATAGGGATACAGCCACACAAAAAAAGTGTGACGATATGTCTTTCGCCACACATATTTTTTTCAGGTCAAGTGTGACCAAAGGTCTAGTCATCGTAGATATCATACGGCCACACACACTTTTTAGTAGCCGTAGAACTTAAAAGTGTGGCTAAAGGGTACCAACATTTTTTGTTAAAATCTAACATTTCCTCCTTAAGTGTGGCTAAAGGATAACAACAGTCACATGTATTTACTTTAAGTGTGACCATTACGACTATATAGTCACATAAATTACCAAATAAAATTGTTTTAGCCACATCAATTAAAAAGAGTGTGGCAAAAATGGTTGTTCTAATCAAGCATTTTTCCCATTAAGTGTGGCTAAAGGCTAGCAACGGCCACATGACTTATTGTAAGTGTGACTGTTTCTATTATATAGTCACTAAAATGTTGGTATTAGCCACATTAATCTATAAAAAATGTGGTGAATGGGTTGCTAAAATCAAGCATTTATGTGGCTAAAGGGTGACAATGGCCACATGAATTTACTGGAAATGTGGCCAAAAACTATTTCTAGACACACATTTGTAGTTTTAGGTGTGGCTGTTGTCTAACATTTAGTCACACATGATTTTAAAAAAGCGACAAATGTGTAGCGAATGATTATGTATAGTCACATGTAAATTCAATAATTTTAAGTGTGGCTATTTGCTAACCTTTTGTCACACATATTTATTGTGATTTTATGTGGCCATTTTCGTGTAATTAGCCAATTTATTTTCAATTTTTTTTTTGTAAAATTAAAACGGCACCAAACATGGAAACCCTAAAACCAAATAGTATTAACAATAATAAACCCAAATCCATACATACGTTTTCAATTTAAATACTTAAACACAAACTTGTAATCAAAAGCTATCTACAAAAGTTGCAAAGGGAAATGACAATACACAAACTAAAAACTGTTTCACGCTTCTTTCTTGTTCTTGCTCCTTGTCTGACTCAATGCCACATCGACAATAGATAAACAAGATAGATCAAGCCTTGTTTACCTTTGCTGGAACTAGTGCTGCTGGGGTTTAATTCTATGCAACAGTAGAAGTTGGGTTATTGCTAGCAAGTATGCTTGCAAGCGATGTATGTGTCCAACAATAACACATACCAGCCCCATGAACAATCAGCAGCATAGTAAACCTGAAGGAATCAAAGTATGGGTCAAACATAGATCACTAATATGTCTGTATATGAGCATTTAACATCTTGACTTTGTTAAACCTGAATCACGAGCGATCCCACTCTGCCAGCACCATTTAAGACAAGAATGGATTTACCTTTTGAGAAACTGGCTCGCTCTAGACCATTATACATGGTCCCAATTGCATAGGGGAGACTAGCAGCATGCACAAAGTCCAAGGTTTTGGTTTTTAGGCCAGCAGTTTCTCTTCAACTTCAATGTACTCATCTATAGAACCCGACTGTTATGGCACACCGGTTGGGCTTGATAACCGTGCGGAGAATATCCGGCCCCCATTGACTTTCTTGCACGATTCTACACAATAAATATAATAATTAACTATTTATCGTCTTCAATACACCAGTAATAAATATTCCGCATATGCATAGATATAGATATGACATACCTCACTCATAATTTCATTAACCATTGGTTTTTAGCCTCGATCTGATCACTTGTTCTATCTATCTGTATTGTTCTCTCGATTGATGTATCACCAGAGGGCAGGTGTAGCGGTATCACCTAGATTATAATTTATGAGCATTTCACTTGCAAAATGTTTGGATGGAAAGTCTATTTTAGATCACATTTACAGTAATAAATGAACTATAAAAAAAACTCATGAAACTTAACATATCCTAAAGTGGCTAACATATAAGACTAAAGGAGAAGCTCCAAAACCTTTTAACATCTGGATTGATCTTAAAGAAATGAGGTGAGTGGCAAGCAGGTGGTGTAAGTTAAAATACAGTATATGCACCTGCATTACTAAGTGAACGAAACAAACATCATAAACCACTCAACCACCAAAGTTTGGCAATAAAAATTGTTTCAAGACTCCTATGACCGCAGGAAAGGCGCGCAAAAAGCCTGAGGCGCAGCGCAAAAGAACAGGGAAAAACGAAAAGAAAAACTGAGCGAGTATAAAAAACTGCCTCACGCGGGCCCGGGTTTTTCGGAGCTGCATTCGTGTCCGCAGGTGCGGGCACACATGAGTTCAACCAAATTCTAGCTCCAAAACTCATTTTTGCAACCCCTCCTGCGCGCAGGTAGGACTTGTAGTAAAACATGCCATAAAGCTACAATAGAGTAGTAAAGGCTTTACCTTATAAACAACCACTCACTTTGTTGCCACACCAATGTGGGACAAAGTATTTACCACCTTTTGAGACTTTTATTCACACACCCAAAACTTACAGCATATAAGTCCTAAACTTTTGCTACTAACTATTAGCTCCATGATCATAAATGACATATATAATAGTTTTTTTTAATTTTATATGTGGAATCTTATTTATTTTCAAAGCATAACATATTTTTTATATTTTTTTCTCTATGTGCGCTTTTCTTAAAAAAGCCCACGCTTTTTTTGCGCCTTGCGCCTAGGCTCCGGGCGAGGCCGATGCGCCTCGCCTGCGCCTTGCGTCTTTGACAACATAGCAAGACTCAAATGTGTATCATGTAATATTAATTTATTATTGTTCATTTATGATCCTGAATAGCTATTAGAAATCTCCTAAAATCGAAGCTATTCAGAAGACTACAATCAACACTCACTAAAACCAATTCCATAGGCTTAGGCAAAAACAAGAACAAGGATGCTTTTTACCTGCAAATCTGGCATCACTGGAAGTCTTAAATCTTAATAGGTTTCGGCACATCACGGCCTTCAACGGTAATTTCTTTTTTTGCCAGCGTGATTTGGTAAACATGCCTCGATGCAAAATGTGATACTTTTATCAGAGAACTTTGTCACATGTAATCACCCAGCCAAAGCTGACCAAATGATCCATCCCAACAAGTAAAAAGGTGCCCACATTTTAAAAGATAATTAGAAAAAATCAGATACAAACAAAAGTATCTAATGAATGAGAAATGGAACCTGAAAACAAAACCGGAGTGGTTCCATGGGTGTGCAAACGAGTCGAGCTAACCCGCGAGCTACTTAAGCTCGCTCGAAAAGAGCCGAGCTTAAATGAGTTTGAGTCCAAGCCTAAAAACAAACTTGTTTAGTAAACGAGCCCAAGCCCGAGCTTCGCTTATCGAGCTCGAGCCGGCTCATGATCCTAAACGAACCCATTTTTATATAATTTTTTAATTAATATTAAATATATTTTTAAATAGTTATAATGACTAATTATAAAATTACGGAAAAAATAAAGAAATTATATATAAAAATACTTTAGACGTTTGCTATGGGTACAAATTGGGTGAACACATGTAGAAAACAATGTTTTAAAAATGGGGTCCAAATTGTTGATGTTGTTTATCAAGTTCATGCAGGTTATACTCAAACTCAGAACTAGTCACACGAGAGCTTTATACAATGTTCAGAGTGGACTCGGTAAGCCCTGAACCAGTATCATCCACTTCTTCGGTGCTCTTAACATCTGTCTTCTGTTCCCCCGAGACCTCGTCAAGATAAGATGACCATTAAACTGCTCTAATTCACCATCAAAATTAACACCACCTACATCACCAAACTCACCAGCACTCACCTCGACACTCATGTTCACATACACAGGCGAAACCGTCATTGCCGTTACAATTACTATTACTAATGACATTATAATCAACAGTAGCAACACCACCAGCTGCATTCATACTAGAACCACAGTTCTCCTCCTCCACCTTATAAACCACCTCACTGCAAACAATTTCAGCACCATCCATCATCTTGAAACATTTGCGAATCCTGTAGCAGATTGGGATCCGAATTCGGTATGATCCAGATGCAAAAAATCAAATTGAACATAAACTGAATTGGAATATACCAGATCAAAACGACATTATAACAAAAACTCAATGTAATCTACAATATTCTAACTACCACACCCATAGATTTGTTGAATTATGACAGATTCCTCAAATATATGATATGAGGCAAGATGTATCAGTAGACCTGCTATATAGACCCCACCCTAGAAACAAATTACACAAAGGAATACAACACGAATGTAAACACGAATGCCTAATTACATCTCACTAACCTGTACAATAACGGTGTACCTCAAAAGAGCGGCTGGTAATGCAGTGTCGTTCTCTTTATAGAATTCATCGCTGTCAGATCTACATAATTCATCATCTTCATCTTCATATTCTTAGCAAGTGAAATTGTGTCATGAATCGCTGGTCTCGGAGAAATACAAAAGTTCTACATCGTCTTCCTCTGTAAGCCTAAGGTTTTTAATTTCAAAATTATGATTCTTTTGTAGGGGAGAGTTACCTGATTGCAGACGAAGTCACTGGAGCAGATGGATGAGTAGGCAGAGTGAAACGGATGGACCTGGAGGGATGAGCAGGGAGTGAAAAAATGGTTATAGACTAGTTACGGTCATGTTTTTTTGTTTTGTAATGGCCATTGATAACTTTTAGTCACACACAAAAACTTAGTGGCTAATAAACATTATTCTTTGTCACCTAAATTCATAAGTGACCACATGTATTATCTTTTAGCTACGTCATTAAAACTATACTGTGGCAATTAGCAATATTTTGCCACACTTTTCTATTATGGCTAGTATTTGACACATTTTTTAGATAATATGTGACTAAAGGTTTGGAAGATAATTGTTTTCGTCACGTGAGTTAAAAAATCGATCAACTTAACATGGCAGTAGGTCACATTTGGCCACACTTTTCAAGTTGTGGCTAGATTGGCTAGTAAATGTCACATTTTTCTCGAAAGTTGTGGCTAAAGGTTTTGAACTATTATCAAATAGTCACATTAATAATAAAATGTGTGACTAAAGGTGTTATAAAATGTTATGAATGACCTTTCGTCACACTATTTTTCAAATGTGTGGCAGGGCAATTTTGAGATATGTGTGGCCGTAGGCCTTTTTTGACGTAGTGCTTGCGGTCCGTAAGGCATTCTAGAAAACAATATTTTTTTTTCACCCTTGAACTTGTATTGCTTGCTATTTAGGGCCTTTAACTTAATGATAAACATGATTTTAGGGTTCCAAGATGCAATTTAGGCATGTAATAAGTGTGACATAAGTATGATTATAATCCGAATTCGTATAAACATAATGTGTCTTCGTTTTGTATAAAAATGCGCGTATTCGTGATTGCATGCGTATTGTGTATGCATGAATAAACAAGTATGGTATATAATGTGTTTCCCTTATGATCAAAGTTTCGGGATTAAAGAATTGAAATTGAATATGAATACAAGTTTCTAAAAAATAAAAAGTACGAAAACACGGAACGTTACATGCGCCACACACGAACTACACAGATCCCACATGCCCTGCAACTAGAATAAAAAGTATGATTATAATCCGAATTCGTATAAACATAATGTGTCTTCGTTTTGTATAAAAATGCGCGTATTCGTGATTGCATGCGTATTGTGTATGCATGAATAAACAAGTATGGTATATAATGTGTTTCCCTTATGATCAAAGTTTCGGGATTAAAGAATTGAAATTGAATATGAATACAAGTTTCTAAAAAATAAAAAGTACGAAAACACGGAACGTTACATGCGCCACACACGAACTACACAGATCCCACATGCCCTGCAACTAGAATAAAATATGCGCATATGTACACCCAAATTAGCACAAAGGCGTTTTGTAAGACAATAATGAATATGACTTATGATGTAATCATATTATTTACCAATTTAAAGAAAAACAATAATATTTAATAAGAGATAAATGCAGGAAGACTAACACACCTACAAAACTCACACATAGGGTACGTTTGGCAAAAGTAGCTGGTGGTTGTAGCTGGTAGCTGGTAGCTAGTAGCTGTAGCTTTTTAGATATATTTGGTGTTTGGCAGAGAGTAGCTGGATCTTTTAATAAAATGTTTAAAATGACCAAAATGGACATAACTGAAAAATTAAAAAGCTTGTACATTAAAAAGTTTATTATCATTAGAGGCTAAAATAATCATTTTCCACTAAAAGCTTGTAGCTCCTTCTAAACGCTACTAGTATGAGCGTTCAACCAAAAGCTTCAAGCTCTTAACATAAAAGCTTAAAGTTCTTAACATAAAAGATTCAGGCTCCTTCAACCAAACAAGGCTTTTTATTGAATATGAGATTTTTCTTAAAAGCTTAAAGCTAGAAACTCATAAAAGCTCCATGCCAAACAATATTCATTACATTTACATTTGTTGTTTTACTTTTAAACTTTTTTAAAATTGGAAAATAAATGGTTTCTCTTTGTTATATTCTCACAATAATTTCTCTTTTGTATACAAAACTCACACATGTTCTCTATTATTTTTATTTATTACATACAGAAAATTTTAGGAAAGAGAGGAAAAACAATATTCATTACAATTACGTATGTTGGTTTACTTTTAAACTTTTCTAAGATTGGAAAATAAATGGTTCGTCTTTGTTATGTATTCTCACAATAATTTCTGTTTTGTATAGATCCTTCACACCCACACAAATATACACACATAGTATGTATATGTGAAGTGAATAATTTAACCACAATTAAACATGTGAGATTCTTTAAAACACATGACGTTATATTTAAAGTCAGTTGATATATAATATTAAATAAATCTCAACAACATGAAGTTTGTTTGTTGATCTATTTATCATAACTTTTTCTTATCATTTTCTTTCGGTCAACATTTCCGGGCCAAAATGCCGCGGTCTAGCAGGCCATGCTGTATGTTTCCGGTGTGAACGTTTTAACTCTTTCTCGATCAGTTCTCTGTCTATATATACACACATATATGCATGATAACAACAACTTAAACAAACCTTGTAAGCTTGATTACTCTTTCAAGATGGCTTCAATGCGCTTTTTTTCTTATTCAGCTCTCCATTACAAAAATTGCCAGGATGTAAGTAGAGAATTTGGCATTCGCAAGCCAACATTTTCATCAAGATCCAAATCAAATGTAGTCAATGCAAAGTTTGTCGCTGAGGTTGAACCCGTCACTAGACGATCAGCTAATTATAAGCCATCATTATGGTCATCGGATGAAATTCAATCACTTTCCAGTGAATACATAGTAAGATTTCAACCTTATTTGATGTATGTGTTATTCTAATTCCTGTTTCTAGTAGTGTGTGTGTGTATCACGAATCTTCTCCTAATATTCGATCAACTGTTTAGGGAGAATATTACAAGGCAAGAGCAGACACTTTGATGACGGCGGTGAAGATGATGATGATCATACACAAAGTGGGAAGTCCATTGAGTAGCCTAGAGTTGATTGATGATTTGCAAAGACTCGGAATATCGTATCATTTTGAGGATGAAATAAGAGATCTATTGGAGATGATTTACCAGAATTACTACAAAACTCCTGACAAGTGGAATAGAATGGATTTGAAGCTTAAAGCCCTTGGATTTCGACTACTGAGACAACATGGCTATCAGGTTCCTCAAGGTACAAAATTATAAGGAATGTATAGTAGTCATTTATTTTCCATGCATGCATGAAGTTTGTGTTAGCGGAAGCCGTCATCATAATCGACATCGTTATCGTACTCGTGTGTGTTTGAACAGGGAACAGAGAAACATGAAATGGATATTGTATTGAAAATATCTTGGTGATCATCATAGTTGCAGATGATCAATTATTTATATACTAATATAACCGACAGTTGACAACGGTTATTTGCAGCGGGAATAACTGTTAATAACAGTCAACCGGTGACATTCTCAACCGCTATCACTATCATAACGTTTCGAATATTTACGACCTATAATAATAATAATTACAAACTAAGATAATTAAGTTTACTATCTAATACACTCCCCTAAACTTAATTCGGTTTAAGAGAGTTCTTGAGCACGCTTTTGTTGGCTTCGTCCAAAGCTTTTGCTGCTTGTTTGAAATCGAAACGTCTCCTTTTCTGCAGCCTCTTCATTCCATGCCAATCATTTTTAGCAAATAACTCGTAATGCTCTCCTTCTTCTTTCGGAATGCAGCCATCGCTCATTTCTCTTTCTCTCTGTTCTGCAACTATATCTTGTTTCTCGGAGTAAATCCGACTTTGGTTAATGGGTTCACCACTATTTACTGTTCTTCTTTCAAGAACATTCTGCTCGGTTGTCTCGAACTTGTAATAATACACGAGAACATCTAAATACATAGCATACATTATTCTCATTAACTCACCATCACCATAATCATAACCCATGTCTTTGGCTACTATCCGTAATGACTCGTCTCGTCTTCGTCGATGATAAAATGCCTTCTCTTTGAATTTATCATAATGCGTCCATGAATCTACCATGAATTGTTTTGTGATGCCGAGTAAGGTAGTTCTGAAATTTTCGATATCGGGATCGCTTAATTTCCAATCTGTTGTTGCTAGTATCTTTTCATCCGCCGCTAAAAGTCCTGTTTCTGTCGTAATATCTTTTCTTCGCTTGTCGCTAATCTGTGCCACTGTTCTTCTCATTCCTTTTTCTTGTTTCACTGTTTCATTTCTATCAAAAACAGAGGCTACCGATTTCCTTCTTTTGATCAAAGATTCTTTTTTAATTTTCCTTTTCTTTGTATCATGAATTTTCATATCATCTATGAAGAACAATCCATTATGATTCTTGTCTATTTTTTTCATAACCGGTGTCGGTGACCGGTTATCCCCTGTGTTCTCTTCCTCTTCTTCTTTATGATCATTCCCTGTTTCCTTTGCATCTTCATCATCCTTTTGTTTTCTCTTGTGATGCTTTCGGTTAATTTCCGATTTCTCTCTTGATTCCGTATCCTTGTCGTCTTCTCTATTGTAATAACCGTCCCTGTCTTCCTGCATCTTATCGTTCAGTTTTTGAACATCTTTACAGGCCAAAACATCTCTTTCGGAATCGTCTTCCTCTCTCCGTGTCATTACTTCGCCTGCATCTTCATTATCTTCGTGACGTCCCGATTCGTATTCCATTAATGCAATTTCATATGCAATTCCATTATTGCAATCTCTTGTTTCAAGATTGCAATCGCGTGTAATCGGGGACTCATATAATCGGAGTCGCTATTTGTTTCTCGCCTCTTCCCGTGTTTGTTTTCCATCTTCTTCATCCGTATCTTCCCAGGATCACTTAATTCTGATCCTAATTCTTCGTTTTCTAACCATGCGCTCTGATACCACATGTTAGCGGAAGCCGTCATCATAATCGACATCGTTATCGTACTCGTGTGTGTTTGAACAGGGAACAGAGAAACATGAAATGGATATTGTATTGAAAATATCTTGGTGATCATCATAGTTGCAGATGATCAATTATTTATATACTAATATAACCGACAGTTGACAACGGTTATTTGCAGCGGGAATAACTGTTAATAACAGTCAACCGGTGACATTCTCAACCGCTATCACTATCATAACGTTTCGAATATTTACGACCTATAATAATAATAATTACAAACTAAGATAATTAAGTTTACTATCTAATAGTTTGGTCAATATTAAATCACATATTTAAAATTACGTTTATTTGGTTTTGCTATACATGTAGAGATATTTCGCAACTTCAAGGACACGACTCAAGATCTTAAGCCACACTTACTTAAAGATACGATGGCAATATTGAATTTGTACGAGGCTTCATATCATTCGTTTGAGGATGAAAGCATATTGGATGATGCTAGAGACTTCACAACAAAATATCTCAAAGAAAATCAAGACAACATTGATGATAGTATATCATCATTGGTAAGTCATGCTTTGGAGCTTCCATTGCACTGGAGAGTGCCAAGGGTAGAGTCAAAGTGGTTTATCGAATTATACGAGAAAAAAACTGACATGAATCCCACGTTGATCGAGCTTGCAAAATTGGATTTTAATATGGTCCAAGCTGTTCATATTGAAGATCTAAAACACGCATCAAGGTATGATTTCTAGCACATGTGTACCCAAACTATATATTAACTTGTTTGTATACACTAATTAAAGATAAAATTGATAATAGGTGGTGGAAAAGTACAAGGTGGGATAAGAAGTTGACCTTTGCTCGTGACAGATTGGTGGAGAGTTTTCTGTGGACTGTAGGTTACAGTTACCTACCTCAATTTAGTCTTGGAAGGAGAAATGTAACAAAGGTCATTGCCATGGTTACTGCTATTGATGATATCTATGATGTGTATGGTACTCCAAATGAACTTGAACAGTTTACAGATGTTGTCAGCAGGTAAAAAAAAAAAATATGCTTACTTCCTTTGCTAAAAGTTATGAGAATCAAAAACCTTTGAGAACTGAAAATTAAGGTTTCTAATTCTTAGATGGGATGTCAATGCAATCCAGGAGTTCCCAGATTATATGAAGATATGTTTCCTTGGATTATACAACACAATAAACGAGATCGCGTATAACACAATGACGCATTCAGGAGTCCTCATCCTTCCGTACCTAAAGAAAGCGGTACTAAATCTATCTTTGTTAAATTACTACAATATTATGTGTACTTATTTTCTTATTGTGAGATGGATCGATATTGGTAATATTGTAGTGGACAGATTTATGCAAGTCATACCTTATAGAAGCAAAGTGGTACTATAGTGGACATATGCCAACACTCCAAGAGTACTTGGACAATGCTTGTGTATCAATAGCAACTCCATTAGTCATGATACATAATAATTTCTCAACATCAATCAGTTCTACCGAAGAGATCATGCAATTGTTTGAAGAATCTGGGAATATAATTCATCATGCAGCGCTAATCTTCCGACTCGCTGATGACTTGGGGACATCCTCGGTAAGTCTTTTCGTTAGTATATAACCTCATTGTTATTGGGGGGTGGGGGGTTTAGTTTTTTTTTTTTTTTTTTTTTTTTTTTGGGGGGGGGGGGGTGGGGGCGCTTAGGTTTTTGGGTGGTGGTTGGGTGTGGAGTTCAATGTTTGTTTTAAGTTTATTTTGATTGTGTTCACAAGTGGTTCTCACGATAAATGGTGGATCCCGCATCCTTTATATATATATATTTTCCTTTCATAATATTTCAATCAAATTTTTTGAATCTGTTAATGCCAGATAATTTTAATAGCTCTACATACTTCTTCTTTCTCTTGTTTGTTTAAGGATGAAATGGAAAGAGGGGATATTCCAAAGTCGATCCAGTGTTACATGTATGAGAATGGTGCTACCGAAGACGAAGCTAGAAAGTATATCAAAAATTTAATCATGGAAACATGGAAGAAACTTAACAAAGAACGATCTAGTGCTAAATCTCAGCTTCTACGGGGGTTTATTGACTATGCAATGGCGAATGTTAGGATGGCACAGTTCATGTATGGTAAAGGAGACGGACATGGTCATCCAAATGTGATTAAACCGCATGTATTATCATTGTTGTTTAATCCTCTCCAAGGGATTTAATTGTCATAGAGATCACATGTATTTTCGTTGTATAAAATAAATAAGATTTAGTTGAATTAATGGATTTAAGTGGTGAACAATATTGTCATTTCAATTCATGACATTTTTGTAACTGCTGAATGCACCAAACTGATACTCAGCAGCAACATTCCGGGCAACACTTGTTGCACGCCCAGCCGCATCAGATCCTGGGAACCCTCGGACGGTCCCATACCATCCAGTTGATGCGCCCTGATCCAGGACTTAAAAGCCACTAACGAATTTAAAGTTCTTGTATGTGTAACCAACAAAGTTGATATCTTTGGATGAAAGCATCTATAAATGATTTAAGCAAAACCATGTGTAAAGAAAAGCAATAAAAAAAGATAATGTAAATCTAACAATTTACATATATGTGTATGGGTCTCTCTCTTTTACTTCCTAAAACCACCATGAACCAATTTTATTTATCGTATTATGGTTGTATTTAAAGTTTAAGTCTTACTTGTCCATTTGAACTTCAACTTGTATACTAACTAGTAAATTGCCTGGCGAGTTGCATTTCGAAAAAATCTACGTCAAAACATAGATCAATTAAAAGTGTACGTAAATATATGCATAAAAACATGTTATGTTTGACCAGACTCATTCGGAAAAAAAATTACGTCAAAACGTAGGCAAACCGAAAGCATATATAATAATAGGCATAAGAACATATGATATTTGATCCGATTAATTTCCGGGAAAAAATTTACGTCGAAACGTAAATCAACTTGAATTTATCCCCACATGTGCATAAAAATAAACATGTAAAACCCGATCAGTCCACACCCAAAAAAGTGGGGTGTGTAAGGGGCTTGGCCAGGCCGGCGTTGGGGTGCCATGTGGCACCTAATTTTTTTTATATTAATCATAGAATGTAGTAAAGTAATTTGAAAAATACATATTAAATAACTACAATACAAAAATACATTACATTATCAAAAAAAAAAAAATCAATCATTTTTATCTTCATCTTCATTGGAGTCGAATCTAGGAAGTGTTGAAACATGTTCTATCAAATTAGCTCGAAGATTTGAATTTATCTGTCTTGACTCGATTTGATATTGGTTTTGCGTTTTTTCTTCGTCACTAACGTCTTCGTTATTTGATTCGGGCTCCTCGCCATAATATTCAACGATTGCACGCCTTCATCCTCTTTAATCATGTTGTGTAGAATGATGCACACGTACATCACGTTTCTTATTTGATTTTTTTCATACAATCGACATGGCATGCTTAAAATGAGCCACCTTTTCTACAAAACACCAAATGCTCGCTCGATGTCTTTGTGTGTCGCGATCTTAACTTTGTTAAACTTTATTCTTCTAGGATCTAGGGTTCTGTCTCTTGAAAATGATTTCACAAAAACAGCATATTCAGGATAAATTCCGTCAACAAGATAATACCCATACTTGTATTCAACCCTATTTACAAAAAATGTTCCTTTCGGTCCAGTACCATTTATTCGATCATTGAAAATGGGCGAGTGGTGTATAATGTTTGCATCGTTATGTAAACCAGGCATACCAGAATGAATAGGTGATGCAACTGCTTCAAGCATCACAGCCAGCATTCCATGATATCCACTTGTGTGAGAGCCTTGCCATGTAGTTGGACAAATTTCCTACTCCCATTTCATACAATCTAAACTACCGATCAGCATCCTGGGAAGACCATGATATGTAGCGTGATATTCCAAAATTTGTTGCATATCACTAAACAGCGATTTTCTCAAGTATCTTTTCATATATAGTTCAATGATATTCGCACAAAAATTGTGAAGACTTACCCTAGCCACTCGTGCCGACATTTTTAAATAGTCGTCCATTTGTCGAAACTATTGTCGTAAGCCAATTGTCTTAGGGCGGCCGTGACCTTTTGCCACGTGGTAAATCCTAAATTATCACGCGCATCGGGTCTTTGTCGAAAAAAATCACCATTATCCTCTAAATCCTTTGATATTCTTAAAAATAAATATCTACTCATACGAAAACCACGCCTAAACATTCTTTCATCATACGTTACAAATAATCACTTACCAACAAATCTTTTTCAGTTTCGCGTTCACGAACAATATACTCCTCCGTTTGGATTGGGAAGTCCCTTAATTTGCATCGCCAATAATAGCTTTCACCACCATCGACACGGTTGATAATAATAATAATAATAATTCCGCCCCATCGTCTAATGAGGATGACAAAACAAATTTCTCATACGAATCGCTTGAACTTGAAGAAGCCATTATATATATATATATATATACACACACATAGGTATATAGGTAAAGAGTACGATACAAATGCCCTTATCATACATTACGTACGCTACAATCTCAGCCGTCAGATCATCTCCCCGCATTGAAAATCGCATGTTGTTTTTTTTGTTACATTTTCGCATGTGATAAATTTTGATGAAATCGCATGTTGTTTTTTGGTAACAATTTCGCATGTGATAATTTTGATGAAATAGCATGTTGGTTTTTTGTAACATTTTCGCATATGGTCACATGCGAATTTGATAATATCATGCGAAATCCAAAGCAAATGAGAATTCCAACATGAATTCCAAATGCAGTCACATGCGAATTTAATAATGAATTTGATAATATCATGCGAAAATCCAAATAAAATGAATTCATGTATCATGCGAAAATGATAATTCTACTATATTGAATTCATAATGCAGTCACATGCGAATAACTTAATAATGAATTTAATAATATCAATCCAAAACAAAATGAATTCGCACGTACGTCTTAATATTTTTTTGTTTTTTTCAAGAAAACAAATCGCATGTGTATAATCTGTGTGTGTTACTGTTCATCTTCTTCCCCAAATCAGTAGTTCTTATTATCGATATCGCACCAAAAGGAACGAAAGGAGGTTGGGGAAGAAATTTTTTTCAGGTTTTGAATTTGATTTAGGGTTTGATTTTGAACTATGATCGGTCAATTACAGAGTTTTATGACCTCGCAATGACGTTTCTAACCTTCCTGGTATGATTTAGATATATTAAAATGATTAATTTAATCATTTAAATTAGTTTCGCCCGCGTTTGATCGATTGAAGATCGTACGGCTGAGGGCATCGCGTACATAATGTAGGATAATAGGTATTGTACGTTAATCGGCCTCTATATATATATATATATATATATTGGAGTTTGAAAGTGGTTTTTCAATTTTTGGATGGTAAAAATGAGTAAGAAATAAAAGGTTTGTGTAGGAAAAAATTGAAAGATTTTTTTTAAATAGTCGTTGGCCAACAACTATACCTAACGGCTAGCCAAAAGGTCATCAACACCCAGCCAACCCAACGCCCACACCAAGCACTATTGTCACGCTAAGCGGACAACGCCCACTAAAACGCCAACCTGGGGTGGTGTACCCGGTGTTAAAGGGCCAACAACGCCCCTTGGCCATGCCCACACCCACCAGTCATTTCTGAAAATGTACAAAAAAATAAGCACGAAAAGTATAGTAAATTGCCCCGGGCATTGCAACGACTTTCCGATAAAGTTTACGTCAAAAGTAGGCTAACTGAAAACATACATAAAAATAAGCACGGAAACATATTATAATTGACTCGACTCATTTCTAAAAAAAAATAAATAAATATAATTTATCTCAAAACGTACATAATAATAACCAGAAGAACATATTATATTTGACCCGATTTATTTCTTGGGAAAAATTTAGGTCGAAACACAAACCAACTTAAACTTATACCCAAATGTACATAATCATAAACATGTAAAACTGGATTACAAATCCTTTAAAAGTTAAAGGGTTGTAAATGTTAATGCTGAAAGTTTAGGAGTAAAAGTATAAAAAAACCGAAAGAACAAAAAAACAAAAAGACAAAAAGACAAAAGAAAAAAATTAAATCATTGTTCACACCAAGTTGATAATTATAGTATATATAACATGCTATGAAAGGTCTAAGGAGTAAATATTTATAAAATTGTTGTCAGGGTCCGTCTCTAAGCATGACCAAAGAAAGACCGTTATTAGTGAAATTCAAATGATGGCCCTACTTTTTATTTCGTTTTACGTATTCTTGTAGTTGTTGGAGTTTATCAATTCAACATACCTTTTAAGATGAAACATATATATATATATATATATATATATATATATATATATATATATATATATATATATATATATATATATATATATATATATATATATATATGGGAAGTTTATTTGAGAAGAAATTTAATGTGAGAAGAAAAAAAAAAGAAAAGGGCATAATAGTAGTAAATGGTTAAATAGTTTATAACTCCTTCCATTAATTATGTTATCTCTAATTAATAAAACAAATAACATTTTATCTTACACTTTTCAAAATTTATCCTACATGTATCTTACACTTACCGAAATTTACCTTACACATATCTAAATTTATCATACACATTTAAGAATCTGTCCTACACATATACGAAAATTTATCATACACATGTCGAAAATTGTTCTTCACCCAAAATTATTTTATCTTGAAAAAAGTATATTTAAAAGTGAGTTACAAGTTTAATTAGTTAGCAAATTAATTGCAATTAGAAATTACCTATATGCCCTTATTAATAACATTAAATACACATATTAAATGAAGTAAAATGAAGTATTTCTATTGGTTTAAAACTTATTGTTTTTATTCTTACAAAATTTTTCTTCTCATTTGAACACTCCACTATATATCTATATATATATAGGGGATGTTTCAAATGAAAACCACTTTTATTGTGAAAACTCGAAAACTAATTAAAAAAACCTAAAAAACACACAAAAATTTTTTTCTTTTCAATCTTTTTTATAAAAATCGCTGGTTTTTATATATAAAAAAACTTTTTTTCAAAAAAAAAAAAAATTGTGTAGTGCACATGTGTAATAATACACATGTGTAGTATTACACATGTGCACTACACAAAAAAAAAATTTATATAAAAAACCTGCGAAATTTGGTTTGCAAAAAAAAAAAAAAAAATTTGTATGTTTTTTTGGCTTTTTTTAATTAGTTTTTGAGTTTTCACAATAACTAATGGTTTTCATTTGAACCTTCCCCTATATATATACACACACACAAACACACACACACACACGCACACACACATATATATATATATGTGGTCGGGATTTAGAGAAAACGGTAGAAAGTGTGAGAACGGTGAGAACACTTATGGATCGTCCGATTAAAACAATCTATGGACTAGATTGGCGCGGTGGCGTTTTCGTAAATAACATTAATTTTACTACGTGGACGCGCCTCATTAAGGGTAAAAAGTTCTTTACACTTCTATACCAAAATGCCATAGTGATGAATAAAGCGCCATTACGGACCAAAACACATCCCTATATAAACAAAAACATCCCAGACATAAAAACACACCCCCCAGAACCTGAAACGCCATATTTTCTACTATATACCATTCATCTTACCAACGCCAAAATCCCCAAAACATCAAACACAACTACTCAAAAAACGCCATATTTTCTACTATATACCATTCATCTTAGAAAACGCCAAAACACTCAAACATTAAAGATTCCAAAAAAATCGACGGTTCTTTCAGATACACTATTTCCTTAGTTAAACGCCAAAAATGCCAAATATCGTTTCTTGTATATTCAAATATTGTTCTACGCCAAAGTTTCGGATAATGCATTCTTCCCTGGGGTGCTGTGACTCAAATAACATTTTGTTGCATGAGATGGACAAATCATAAACAAAAACATGCTGGTGTCAGACTTATGTCATTTTCTGTGTTTTGTTATTGATGAATATTATAATGGCATCAAAAGACGAATGACACTGATGAGTTGTTTCAAGATACATATTCAAACAAAAAATTTATGTCATTTTGTTTTTCCAAACGACCACAAAAACACAAGCATGGCTAAGCCAAACCACCAGCGAACATGATTCAAAGAAGAAAGAGACTGATGACAGTGAAGATTTGGAAGATGAATTGTAACAACCCGCACGTTCGTGCGTTGTTACTACTCGTTAAGCCTAGCATCAGAGATTCAGATCATAATGTAACTATATCGCATACATCGCTATATCACAATATTTTTCGCATATTATCGCATATTTTATCGCTATCACATCACATTGTACTTGCTGACAACCACGAAGATGTCGAGTGAGGACCAGTTCTACCCTCCTTGATAGCCGTGATGTGTCGCACTGCAACTCAGCACTCAAAAACGCACATCGCATCACACATATTAACGTTCACGATGACGTTGAGTGAGGACCTATTCTACCCTCCTCAATGACCGTGAAGCGTCGCAAAGTAACGCATATTCGAAACGAAACCCAATTATTGTATCGCAACTTTGGAATATGGATATGTATATACGACCCAACGTAGCTAATTATAATAAATATATGAAAATGTGGATGAGAATGTGTAACCAAACTATCGCAACGCTTAACGATCGAAACGGAACGCCAAAACTCAGCTCGCCGGAGGCGTTTGATCGAATGGCGCTCCGATCGAATGGCCATCTGATCGGACAGCCATCCGATCGGACAGCCCATCCGATCGGACAGCCCACCCGATCCAACACACCACATCACCTTCTCTCCTCCCTTGCCTATAAATACCCCCTCACTCTCATCATTTCCCCTGATGTGGAGCTCTTACTCGACCAGCACGCCTTGGGGTCATTTTCTCTCGGTTTCTCGCGATTCCGGTAAGATCTTAACCTAAAACTTGTACTTCTATGATCTACACTCAATTCTACACCTCTCTATCTTTTAAAAATCAACTTCTAAACGTGAAATCTACCAATTTGAGGTATTCTAAGATGATGTCATGAAGAGTTCATATGAACTTCAAAGTGTGACCTCATTTCACCATGAACGACTCAGATCTGAGTGATTTTCACATGTTTTTATAACAAGCTCACCTAAAATCTATGTATCTAATCAAAGTGTTGTGTGATTTCGGGTTAAACATGGAAAAACCGTCAAGAACGGCCACATCTGATGGAACGGGGTGGTTCCCGGCCGTTAGAATGGGTCAGATTTGATGGAACTTCAGTTGTTTTACACGATGACACAACGTCTCAGTCAATTCACCTATGTTCTTTCCAAAATCCATCGAGTGTGACTTAAGTAGGACGTTGGAATCGGACTGCTGTCCGATTGAACAGCAGACCAATTCCAACCGTCCGACCGGACTGCTGTCCGATCGGACAGTCCACTCAATTCAATGTTGTTCGAACGGGCTACTGTCCAAACGAACTGACTATCCAACCCAAGCCATCCGACCGGATTGCCATCCAATCCGATTGCCCCTAGATCTTTTATTCAACTTTTCACCGTTTAACGCACCGCGCCTCGCTTACGCTACCATTCCATGTCTAGGCTAACTCAGACGCACTCTCAATCGATCCAATCAAGTTGTGTTCTTGATGAATACGCACTGTGAGTATACTTGAACCTTTTTTGCTTTTGCACTTTTGGGTGTAACATATGTTGCTATCAAATCAAATCACATCAATTGCTTAAACTATTTATCACTTGCAAATGACCAATGTGCATAGTTATACGTGATGCAAGTTACATATGTGCTAAGACTTATACTCGTGACGTCCCACCATGACTAGTATAGTACTATTGCGCCCGACGGGGTCTAGTTTAGCAATCGCGATCGAAGCTCGAGGACTTAGCTGGTAGTATCAGTTTTGTGAGTATATATGTCGTGTATTACGTTTATGTATGTGGAAATTCGCAGCTTTTATCTATTACACTATTACATATCAAACCTGTATACTCTCCAATACTTTTGTATTGACATTATTTTAATGTATGTTGCAGGTTTAGTCGCAGTCTACATCAAATCAAGCTAGGAGGTCTAGAAACTCAACTAAAATCTAGGTTATCAGATTTGTATTGTTCGAGAGGACAAGAAATCTGTGATAACTCATGTGATTGTACTGATTGTTAGTATGGGATAACAAATGTAATAAATACTGTCGCAATATAGTTGTTATGGATTCTCTTAAGCAATCTGATTCGCCTAGTGCCGCGCCCCGATGATTCCGCCATCGGTTGGGGTGTGACAGATTGGTATTAGAGCCATAACTATAGGGAATTAGGTAAAATTTTGTGACTCGACCTAGTCCGGGTCGACGTCTTAGAATTGACCTAGTCTATAGTCTAAGTACCCACGGGCCGACTCGTGCGAACTTTGTAGGATTGCACGGGCCTACTTTATACTCTCGTTTGAATTCGCTAAAAACTACTACTTCGTGTGAACAAAGCATCCTACAATTTCACGTGAAGAGCCTTTCCTTAGGCTAGAATATTACTTAGCCTTTCCTAAGGCCAACACAATACACACGTTTTCGAAAATATTCGCATAACACAACCGGGTGATCTAATCGGGACTAGGTGTGAAAACCAAGAACTCTCGATAAGATTGCTCACTCAAAGCATTTTCTAGCACGAGAACCCTTCGTTGAGTTAGGAGTGACATCCATATCTCGACAAAGGTTTCCATTTCGAAATCTAGTAGAACTCACGAATTTATTCGAAGAACATAACCACAATTAGGAACGAAGTTGCTAAGTCAGGGGTGAGACCCGTATCATAACAAATCGTTCCACTCTCTATAAAATGGTTTTCAAAAAAGCACTCACCAAGGACTCGACTATATTGACAACTCAAGCCACGCGATGACTGGGAAGACGAATGCCATGCGCTGCATCCCAGTGGAAGCATGAGCCTTCTAGGTCAACGCGTGCACAAATTTGTTGGGTATAGTTGGGTTACCTTGGGTAGTCGACGCCTAAACACCCGAGGCACTCCGATTATTTTACTAAGCCTACGACTCGTCGGTTTTACGCTTTAGTGAACTTAATTACGCTTTATGGGTTTATTATATGCCTTATCGATTTCTCGATTTATCAATTTTCGCCCCTTGTTTTACAAAACGCACAACTCGCACAGCCATCGCAATCTAAAACGAAAACCGAATGTTCGCAACAAAACTAATGTCTAATTACTCGCTTACGCTCTCGCTCTCTCCCTCTTCATCACGTCCTCGCGCAATCTACACCGATATGTATGTGGGTAAGCATAAACTACAACTATTTAAATGTACAAAACGAATCAATTGTGTGAGAACTTAGGAATCTCGTGTCTCCTATCTGGCTCCTATGTGAAATCTATTATATTAATCGCTACAAGTTTGATCGCGCTCAATCGCATTGCAAAACTCAAAATCATTATGATTGAATCTCATTCCAAATCTCTCTCTGTCTAGATTCCTTCCAACGACTCTACCTCAAGACGAACAGCTAGGAGAAGAGCCAACCGAAGCGCCGATAAGAGGATTGCCTCGCTTGTGGCCAAGGAAGTGGCCAAAGTCATTCCTCAAATTGTCGCTCAGGTGCACTCTCTCAGCAACCCTCAAACCTCGGAAGACTGCAAGACAGAAGCGCCGCAATCTGTTTTCCTCTACAAACACTTCAAAGCCTGTGACCCGATGGAGTTCATGGGTGAGGGAGGTGTATCCCAACTACTCCAGTGGTTTGATTCTATCGAAGTTACCCTTCCTTAGAGTGGGTGTTCCGATAGTTTCCGTACTACCTGCGCTACCGGAGTATTTCAATCACGAGCACTCGACTGGTGGACCGCCGAATGTAACAAACGTGGGATCTCCGCGGCCTACGCTCTCTCTTGGGATGAGATGAAAGAGCTCATGAAGAAAGAGTACTGCCCTCCCCATGAAGTCCAGAAGCTAGAAGACGAATTTTGGGAAATCAAACAAATCAAAGGTGACAATGCTGGCTACACTGCAAGGTTTAAACAGCTTAGCATAATCTGCCCAAGTCAAGTCAACACTTCAGAAAAAGCCATCACGAAGTACATTCGCAGCTTGCCTGAATGTGTGGGCGATTTTGTCGAAGCTGCTAGACCTGCTACCATCGAAGAAACCTACCGCGTGGCCACAAAAATCAACAACAAACGAGTCCTGGACGGATTCTTCTCCAAGAATCCTGTCAAACAAGCGCATCAACCAATCGTCATCGATTCATCCGACGATTCTTCCAACAATTCTACCGACGATTCTTCTGAAGATTCCCCCGATGATATCTCCAGCGAATCATCAGACGAATCTGCCGACGACACTACATCATTTTAGGAAGCTCAGCCCAGCCGTAAACGAAAGACCATGAGCCCAGACTCTTCAATAACTGGACTGTCGCAACCAGAACCCCTCCACGCAGCTCCAGTTCACTTGAAACGCGCCTACAACGGAGCTCATCCCCTGTGTTTCACGTGCACGTATCATCACCCGCCAGAAGCTAACTGTCGCTATTGCGCAAATTGCAACTGGTATGGTCATCTTACGCAGCACTGTCGCACGGGACCGCAACCTTGAGGAATTTCAGCAACAACCGCAGTCTCCCAGAAGTACTCCACAGCAACGTTATTTTGCTTTTAATGTTGTTGAAATAATACGACTCATCGCCGTCAATTTCTTGTATGTGTGGAAACTTATTATATCTCTCGAAGCATGTGGATTCTATTTCTCTCTTATACTCGCGCACAATCTATATGCTAGCACTATGTATTATATAATGTATTTTACCCCCGCTATGCGTTCTTGAGATAAGGTACGATAAACGTGCAAGAATCAAATTAATCACGGGTGCACACGGGATTACTTTGGTTAGTGCACGGAGATCGTAGTGAGTTTCAATGATGCCTTTACGTTCAGGGCATGGTTAAGCGTGGTGGATACGCCGCTGGTGCTTCCTATATATAAGCGTCTTGACCATGTCTGACAAAGTGTGACACCTAGTCACGGAACAGAGGCGTATGGTTGAAACATGATGGTGTTTCGCCATGCTAACCGAAGTTTTGTGAAGAAAGTGCCATGTGGAGTTGGAACGTAGACCTATTGTACTATTGTGGTTATTTTCGATACACTATACTACATCGCAAGGCGTAACAATCTCAATCGCAACTCAAGCGTGTGATCGCAAGACTTTTCGTAAGTTAACACTCTCGCAATTGCATTATCGCTAGAATCTACCTCATAATCGCTATCGCTTATTATGGGTATTTCGCAATCTCAATCGCTTATTGTGTGTTCGCTCAATCGCTTATTGTGTGGCTCGAAATCGCAATCGCATATTGTGCGTATCTCGCAATCCCTACTGCTGGTTATCGCTTATTGTGTGAATCGCTATCGCTTTTGGTGTGCTCTCGCTTAATCGCTTATATGCGTGTACCACTTGTTATGCATCGCTTATTACGTGTGTATCGCTCTATCGCTTATCACTTACTGGGTATCGCTTGGTGTGGATCGCTTATCGTGGATCGCTAGACGAGTATCGCTAATCACTCGCCGCTTTTCGCTTTAACGCACTTCGCACCTACCTCATCGCTTCGATACTCTTATCGCCTATCGCTATCGCTTATCGCTATCATTAATTTGTGTTGTCTGTGTTATGTTAGCACACATGACCTCGCTTCACGGAACAAAACTCATATGTTTAAAACATGGTGGATACGCCGCTGGTACTTCCTATATATAAGTGTTTTAGTCATATTAGCAGACTTTCGTGGAAAAAGGCCATGTGGGGCTTAATGTTAGTTAAAATTTGTGGCATCGTTAAATCTAATCAAATCACATATTCCCATCGCTTGCAACGCATCGATTGTCGCCTATCGCTCGACGGTTGTCGCTATCGCTCATCGCTTATCGCTTATTGCTTTTCGTTTATCGCCGTTGTCTCCGCTTATTATGTTGTGTTATGCTATCAAGTTTTCGCGTATCGCTTATCGCTTGTCGCACTCGCTCGTGTCACTAAACTTAGTTCGAAAATGACTTCATCACTCAGTTCGCCTTCCAAGACTTGATCCAACCCTTTCTCGTTTGGATCGAGTCATCGCAATCTGTCTGTACTATGTCGACACGTATGACACTTCCTCACGAGACGGAAGCCACATGGATAAAACATGGTGGATACGCCGCTGGTATTTCCTATATATAAGCGTTTTTGCCATATTGAACTTTCGTGGAAAAGTGACACGCGGGGCCGACCTTAAAATTTAAATTTTTGGTATTATTAACAAGCTTTGTTTACACAAAGTTTAAACCGACCCTTTTTCCCATAATACTTTTTCTAAAATTTGATCAAAACCTTTATACAAAACGAGATTATCTTGTAACGATGGTGTGACAATCGACTTAAATTACTGCCGCGTGACGAGAAAATTCTGTAAAACGAGTTTTAAACACCATAAAATCTTTTAGTAACTTAATAAAACCCCACTTATAGCACTGGTGTGAACATCGAAACAGTTTAACACCGCGTTGTGGGAAGTTTTTCATAAACAAGTTTCTTCAAACCTTTGCAAATTAATCAACTTTTCGAGAATTCAAAACACTTTTGGATCGCTTTTTGTGTGTGTTGCCATCTTTTGTATACAAATCGCCTTACTCGCTGCCATCGTTGGTCATCGCAACGCTCTCGCTCGTCGAACTTCAATCGATCGCTCGCTTATTTTGACGCGTTTTGATCGCTACTCCCACTCGCATCAACCCTCGCAACCCTTCTTGTGGATTAATTTCGGGACGAAATTTCCTAAAGCAGGGGAGACTGTAACAACCCGCACGTTCGTGCGTTGTTACTACTCGTTATACTCGTTATGCCTAGCATCAGAGATTCGGATCATAATGTAACTATATCGCATACATCGCTATATCGCAATATTTTTCGCATATTATCGCATATTTTATCGCTATCACATCACATTGTACTTGCTGATAACCACGAAGATGTCGAGTGAGGACCAATTCTACCCTCCTTGATAGCCGTGATGTGTCGTAGTGCAACTCAGCACTCAAAAACGCACATCGCATCACATACATTAACGTTCACAATGACGTTGAGTGAGGACCTATTCTACCCTCCTCAATGACCGTGAAGCGTCGCAAAGTGACGCATATTCGAAACGAAACCCGGTTATTGTATCGCAACTTTGGAATATGGATATGTAACAACCCTCACTAAAATTAATATTTAGTATGATAATTATGCAATAAGGAGACCCTAATTAAGTTTAGTATGATTAATTAATCAGTTAATCAATATTAATTAAGCTAACAAGATTAATTAAGCTAAGTAAGGTCTATTAAAAATAGATATATATGGGTTCGTATAAGAACGTTTAATATTAATAATAAAATATATTATTTTATTTTCCTTACTCCGTTTTTAATGAAACTTAGGTTAAAACGTAGATAAAAATATGCTCGTTCTAAAGACATATTCGTCGTTTTATAAAACGTTATATTTTAAAAGTTATACAAGAAAAACGAGTTAAGCAGCTGAAATAAAATAACTAAGCTAGCTAGCTAGCACGTCAAGCTAGCTAGCAAGCACGTCACTTAGTCCCACATCGACGAAATTATGTTGAGGTGCCTGCCTGCTTGCTTACTATAAATAGGAAGCTTAGGATTCATTTTTCTTTGCTCATTTCTCTTCTTCTCTCTATACGTTGGTGTTCTAACCAATAATCACTCGATCGCTATTACGATTAAGTTTCCAAGCGATCAATATATCCAAAGAATGTTTAAGTGCCGCCCACATTGGGTTATGCTTTATCTATCGTCGGTAATCCGATGACTGAGCCGAAGCATTGTACTTTATCGTTGTCGATAATTCGATAATGAGCCGAAGTATTATACTTTATCGTTTGTCATTATTGATAAATGAGCCGAAGTATCGCACTTAGACATTCATTAGAAATTGATCTCGGGAAATTATCGTAACTGCTGTATTGATCATTAACCCGGTTTTTATGAAATTCGTTAAGGTTCGAATCTCATAACTACCGTTAAGGTTTGATTTGGGTTTTTACACCAATACGTATTCCATTCAGTTAAACTTACCAAAAATACTCCCAACTACACCCTTACAATCAAACAAACTATTAAATCATCAGAAGATCCAGAATAATAAAGTGCATGCTTAATTATCGGAAGAAATAGAATCAAGAAGTTGTTAACTCAATCCTACATGCTGATTTGTGAGTCATTCCCTTTTATAAACTCTTTTCTCACAGTTTGTGAGTCATTCTCTTTTTATCAACTGTTTTACAATACTCCAAATCATTTTTCAGAGTTATAATTACAGTGATTAAGTTTATGTAATCACCAAATTACAGCCGGTATGTGGGGTATTGTGCACAGTATTGTTATTATTGTTTCCTTCACATTAGGTGGGCGAGCCTAATTGTGACATACGTCACTCATTGGGCCAGCCAATGGTGATATGACCACAGTCACAGAGCTGGTCTGTGACAAATACCTATTCTTGAAATGTTGGTTGATAATAAACATATGTAAAAACCCTTAATACTGTAAATTATAACAAATGTATCATTTTCAGTAAAATGAATGAACTCACTCAGTATTTCCCGCTGACAAAATCTTTTTAAAACGCGTTTCAGGTAATTACAGTAGATTGGAGTAAGGATTGGATCCGACACTGAAGGACTTCAAGAAGTGGCTTATTTTCAAATTAAGAAATATTGTTTTTATTAAAAGCTACCTTTGTAAAACATGGAATTTAATCCATCTTTTTAAATAAAATCCGGTGTTTCTAAACTCTGATATTTTTCCTAACTCACGGTCCTGATGAAATTTCCGCTGCAATATTTTTCTAAATAATCACCGGTACCACTGGACTGCTCACGACACCGATTCCGGCTAGATGGGGTCGGGGGTCGTGACAGAAGGTGGTATCAGAGCTAAGCCACTACTTTAAGCCTATAAGTGTTGTGATAACAATACTTAAGCTTAAATATAAGAGTTAGGAAATTGCTATTAACTTAACTGGTAGCACATCTGATAGTATTTAGACTTGAACATAAGAAAAGATGCCTTAGTATAAGCTAAGCCACTTGTTTACGCAAATAGGTGTTATAATAATACCTAAGCTTAAACGGAAAATTAGAAACTTAATATTATCTGATAACATTCTAAATGATATTTAGACTTGAATTTAAGAATTTTGCCTTAAATAAACTTTAAGGAAAATTACTTATATAAGAATAATGTAATGGATACTGGTATGTCATAAGAATGACGGTTAGCAGGCAATAGCACTTAATTGCTATTTATTCTTGCTTATTGATATTATTTGGTCTAGAATAAGATATGTTATACAAATTTCCTTGATTCTGGATAAAAGTCCTAATAAAAGAGACACTTTTAAAATCTTGAAAAGATACTATTTATGGGAAATAGAAAATTTTCTCCGGTAAAACTGGGTATAGAGTAGCAGACTCTCCAGCTTGTCCGGATATATTGAGGTTACCTCTCCGGCGCGAACCGGGTAAGATGGGGTATATAAAATGTCAAACAAGTGACAAGATTTCCCTAAATAAGTATCATGGCCTGATATCAGACTTGTTTTTGAAAATAAGAATTTGTTAAATACACTAACCTTATAAAGGGTATGTATATTACAGCATGTGAAAAATATGATTATATAGATATGTATATCTACAAGAAATTTCAAAAGCCATAACAATTGATAATTAAGGATAAAGCACAAGTATATGTGTCAATAATAAATCTAGATTCCTTTATCAAAAAAATCTCTTACCTATATCGATATCAAACATTATTTTGTTTGATCATCTACCTCGTAACTCATGCAACAAAATAATACTGGAAACCCACTAAGTTGGGACACCATCAAAAATATAAGAATTAACAATACGTTACCATAAATTATTAACGCCATAAATTATAAACGCAAGTAAGAAGCATGTCAAGTTGTGCTAATGCACAAGAAAACACATGAAACTTAAAATTATACGTTCACAGACATCAAAGTATATCACATACCATTTCCAAGGCAAGACCTTTGAAAAATATAAATTAGGCACGATGACACCAATATTAATTCCGTCGGTAAAAGTACTACTAATCAAAAAGCGGTATTTTGCCACATGATTTTACAAAACAATCAAAATCTCGCTGAGGTACGTTGGAACAACATTTCACAAACATCGGTACATAGTTTAACCTGAGTCATAATTATTAGTACTACAAAAGAAGTCATATAGTTTTGCACATTCCCTATTTCATTTCACTTCATTCGGCATTCTCTGATAATGTCATTTAACAAATAGTTATCACACGAAATTCCAGATAAGAAGTTCTTATATTTCTTTCGTTGCAATTCTTCTGCCTATAAATAAGTTGACTTTCATGTTTCTACTTCTTTTAATGATCATCATACCATAAAGATTTCTTTCATAGTAGCAAATATCAATTCATTTCATTTCTTGGAAAATCCACACGATACACATGCACTATTTGTTGCGCATGTGGTTCATTTGAGTTACGAAGACCATAGGAAAGTTCCATCCCAATTTGTTGTTTTATCAAAAGTTCAAATATCGTTCCGCTATACTTGATCTTTGCATTGTAAACCGCGTTTTACAAAGCAATAACTCTTTAATATCGATATCGAATCAATGAATTTATTGAAAAACTCGATTTTCTTTTGAAAGAGATACATGGTTTCTTTGTGATCATGTTTGAACTTTCTTATTAAAACTCGTTTTATCCAAACCCAGTTAACTTGCTCGCAATACGTACTCAATTCGAAGTCCCATATGATGGATTGAAACCATCATATTCAAAATAGTCCTAACAAGCACTTCAATTCTCTTAAAGCATAATATGCTTGTTTAGTCTTCGAATTCATCAAATCATCTTTTTGATCACGATCACTTTGTGATGACATTTTCACAAAATTGAAGATTGCGCTAATCTAAGATTTAATTATTTATTTATATTGAATCCGCTTTATTGATTTATTTTATAAAAGCAATCTTAACACAATTATGTGCTAAGATAATGATCCACCATTTCATGTCCTAAATTCCGTAGTCCTTACAACCAATCGAGCCTTTCGTGATATTTCTTACCTTATCATCATTAATCGAAAAACGTTGTATAAACTTAATTGATTATATATAGAAACTTACAATATAGTATTTCTGTAATTAAAATTTTTGCTAAAACCATTAAGGTAAAGAAATTATATTTTTACGTATAAAATTTTGTTTAAAATATATTCTCATTTAAGTTTATGCATTTATTATTGGTAATTAATATTAGTTTTATTATTAGTAATAATATATTGATAGTAATAGTGTTAATATTATTTTTAGATACTAGAGTTATTATTATGGGCATGTATTGAATAGCCTAGCCTTAATTAGGCATGGACTGGCCACCTATGCTTAAACAAGGCAGCACTAATCAATATCTGACCATTATAATGACTAGTTAATAAACTAAGTCAACATACTTAATTAATAAATTTCAATTATATGTAAAAACATTTTTATATTATATATAGAAATATATATACTTCGTACTGTAAAGAGAAAACATATTTTCATAAAACAAATAAAGAGACGAATAAAATTATCTAAATAATCACCTAAATATTCATAAACAAGACATATTATAAATAAATTTTTGGTTAATATTTCACAACTATTAAATACTTATAGAAATATTCCTTTATAATATGTACATATTAAAATATCAAATGTCATTTACGCAAGCCAATATTTAAATAAACATTTATTATTCTACTTTTATGATTTAAAATACCCTATTATAAAATCTTATAGTTAAACATACTTGATTTTAAAAATAATAATCATAAGTTATAGAATATTGGGTAAACCAATTTATAAAACATATATCAGTATATTGTCAAAGTTACCACGGGTTTTGATATTTTAAACCTATCTATATTTTATTATTCTACTTTATGATAACATAAAAAGGAAAAGATATTTAGTAAATCAAAATATCCCCTATCTTTAATCAAACATTTTGATTAAAATCATCCGAATATAATTATGTATTCAGACAAAAAAATATACTAACTTTATTGTCTTTTCATGTATTCTTACAAATCACTCATCTCAGCACATTGATTTTCTCGTATCGTAATTCAATATTTGACGAATTATTTTCATATTTTCATTTCATTTTGACCCAGTCAATCTTAAGTCTTCCTTAGGTACCAATCAAGGTAAAGTTTTCTTCTGACAAAGAATTTTACTAATTCCAAAAAGTTCTTCACATTCATTTTTCTATAGATCATATATCTTTTGGCTTGAACCCAATCACCTTGAAGAACTATATCCTTTTATCTCATTCGTTTAAACATTTCATCTTTTGAAATATCTAGATTCGCTTCCTTGAAACTCACAATTTCGAAAACGGTGAATTTATTCGATCATCATTATTGAATTCTTTCAATCACTACAAACGCTTTGTAGCATCCGAATAGAGCTGTAGCCTGTGTTAAACCCTATTCATGAGTCATTCGTTTGATTTGTCATATTCTTGGTACAATTATGTACTCAGATTACAATACACTAAATCCTGTTGTCCATTACCATTTAAGTAAACAATACTGATTTTCGGATAATCATTAACAAATCATTTCCCATACTTCCATTCACAAATAAATATTTATCAATTTCAGAATCTCCCTCGATTGATCAAAATAAGTTCATTTCGGATATTGAATCCAGTTGTTTCTATAAATCATTTTTATTTTCAAAAACACATACTCCTCAAAATATCTTTTGACTCCATTCCACGATACATTGCTTCTCCTAATTAAAAGAAGAAACATAATTCCAAGAAAATATCATCGTCCAAATCTCGAGGACGAGATTTTTATTAAGGTGGGGAGAATGTAACAACCCTCACTAAAATTAATATTTAGTATGATAATTATGCAATAAGGAGACCCTAATTAAGTTTAGTATGATTAATTAATCAGTTAATCAATATTAATTAAGCTAACAAGATTAATTAAGCTAAGTAAGGTCTATTAAAAATAGATATATATGGGTTCGTATAAGAACGTTTAATATTAATAATAAAATATATTATTTTATTTTCCTTACTCCGTTTTTAATGAAACTTAGGTTAAAACGTAGATAAAAATATGCTCGTTCTAAAGACATATTCGTCGTTTTATAAAACGTTATATTTTAAAAGTTATACAAGAAAAACGAGTTAAGCAGCTGAAATAAAATAACTAAGCTAGCTAGCTAGCACGTCAAGCTAGCTAGCAAGCACGTCACTTAGTCCCACATCGACGAAATTATGTTGAGGTGCCTGCCTGCTTGCTTACTATAAATAGGAAGCTTAGGATTCATTTTTCTTTGCTCATTTCTCTTCTTCTCTCTATACGTTGGTGTTCTAACCAATAATCACTCGATCGCTATTACGATTAAGTTTCCAAGCGATCAATATATCCAAAGAATGTTTAAGTGCCGCCCACATTGGGTTATGCTTTATCTATCGTCGGTAATCCGATGACTGAGCCGAAGCATTGTACTTTATCGTTGTCGATAATTCGATAATGAGCCGAAGTATTATACTTTATCGTTTGTCATTATTGATAAATGAGCCGAAGTATCGCACTTAGACATTCATTAGAAATTGATCTCGGGAAATTATCGTAACTGCTGTATTGATCATTAACCCGGTTTTTATGAAATTCGTTAAGGTTCGAATCTCATAACTACCGTTAAGGTTTGATTTGGGTTTTTACACCAATACGTATTCCATTCAGTTAAACTTACCAAAAATACTCCCAACTACACCCTTACAATCAAACAAACTATTAAATCATCAGAAGATCCAGAATAATAAAGTGCATGCTTAATTATCGGAAGAAATAGAATCAAGAAGTTGTTAACTCAATCCTACATGCTGATTTGTGAGTCATTCCCTTTTATAAACTCTTTTCTCACAGTTTGTGAGTCATTCTCTTTTTATCAACTGTTTTACAATACTCCAAATCATTTTTCAGAGTTATAATTACAGTGATTAAGTTTATGTAATCACCAAATTACAGCCGGTATGTGGGGTATTGTGCACAGTATTGTTATTATTGTTTCCTTCACATTAGGTGGGCGAGCCTAATTGTGACATACGTCACTCATTGGGCCAGCCAATGGTGATATGACCACAGTCACAGAGCTGGTCTGTGACAAATACCTATTCTTGAAATGTTGGTTGATAATAAACATATGTAAAAACCCTTAATACTGTAAATTATAACAAATGTGTCATTTTCAGTAAAATGAATGAACTCACTCAGTATTTCCCGCTGACAAAATCTTTTTAAAACGCGTTTCAGGTAATTACAGTAGATTGGAGTAAGGATTGGATCCGACACTGAAGGACTTCAAGAAGTGGCTTATTTTCAAATTAAGAAATATTGTTTTTATTAAAAGCTACCTTTGTAAAACATGGAATTTAATCCATCTTTTTAAATAAAATCCGGTGTTTCTAAACTCTGATATTTTTCCTAACTCACGGTCCTGATGAAATTTCCGCTGCAATATTTTTCTAAATAATCACCGGTACCACTGGACTGCTCACGACACCGATTCCGGCTAGATGGGGTCGGGGGTCGTGACAGGATATGTATATACGACCCAACGTAGCTAATTATAATAAATATATGAAAATGTGGATGAGAATGTGTAACCAAACTATCGCAACGCTTAACGATCGAAACGGAACGCCAAAACTCAGCTCGTCGGAGGCGTTTGATCGAATGGCGCTTCGATCGAATGGTCATCCGATCGGACAGCCATCCGATTGGATAGCCATCCGATCGGACACCCTATCCGACCGGACCGCCCACCCGATCCAACACACCACATCACCTTCTCTCCTCCCTTGCCTATAAATACCCCCTCACTCTCATCATTTTCCCTGATGTGGAGCTCTCACTCGACCAACACGCCTTGGGGTCATTTTCTCTCGATTTCTCGCGATTCCGGTAAGATCTCAGCCTAAAACTTGTACTTCTATGATCTACACTCAATTCTACACCTCTCTATCTTTTAAAAATCAACTTCTAACCGTGAAATCTACTGATTTGAGGTATCCTAAGATGATGTCATCAAGAGTTCATATGAACTTCAAAGTGTGACCTCATTTCACCATGAACAACTCAGATCTGAGTGATTTTCACATGTTTTTATAACAATCTCACCTAAAATCTATGTATCTAATCAAAGTGTTGTGTGATTTCAGGTTAAACATGGAAAAACCGTCAACAACGGCCAGATCTGATGGAACGGGGTGGTTCCCGGCCGTTAGAACAGGTCAGATTTGATGGAACTTCAGTTGTTTAACACGATGACACACTGTTCAGTCAATTCACCTGTGTTCTTTCCAAAAAACCATCGAGTGTGACTTAATCAGGACATTGGAATTGGACTGTTGTCCGATCGAACAGCAGACCAATTCCAACCGTCCGACCGGACTGCTGTCCGATCGGACAGTCCACTCAATTTAATGCTATTCGAACGGTGTCCGAACGAACAGACTGTTCGACCTCTATGTCGTCCGAGCGGACTACTATCCGAACAGACAGGCCATCAATTCCAAAATGCCATCCGACCGAACGGGCTGCTGTCCGACCGAACAGGCCATCAAAGCAATGCAGTTCGACCGGACTGCTGTCCGATCGAACTGACTATTCAACCCAAGCCATCCGACCGGATTGCCATCCGATCGGATTACCCCTAGATCTTTTATTCAACTTTTCACCGTTTAGCGCACCGCGCCTCGCTTACGCTACCATTCCATGTCTAGGCTAACTCAGACACACTCTCAATCGATCCAATCAAGTTGTGTTCTTGCTGAATACGCAATGTGAGTATACTTGAACCCTTTTTGCTTTTGCACTTTTGGGTGTAACATACGTTGCTATCAAATCAAATCATATCAATTGCTTAAACTATTTATCACTTGCGAATGACCAATGTGCATAGTTATACGTGATGCTAGTTACGTATGTGCTAGGACTTATACTCGCGACGTCCCACCTTGACTAGTATAGTACTATTGCGCCCGACGGGGTCTAGTTTAGTAGGGCTGTTCACGAGCCGAACCGAATCGATCAGACCTTTGCTCGTGCTCGGTTCGTTTACAAACCGATCCGAACCGAACCGAGCGTTTTTTCAACCGAGCCAAAGTCGAGCGAGCGTGTTTCGATCCGAGCATTTTTCGAGCAAACGTCGAGCGAGTATCGAGCGTCGCAGAATAAACAAGGAAAGTGACAATGGGAGTGCTAGTTATTAGAATAAAGTGCAGTTTTCATCCTTGATATTTCATCCAATAGAACACAAGTAAAAATTTAACAAATAACAAGGAATACAAAAACACTCAACTAGTTCTATCGAGATTAACTAAGCGAGAAGATAAATCGTCGATCGATTGAAACATATCCTTGTTCTATCGGAAGTTTGAAATTGAATGAATCAATTGAAGCAAAACCCTGACGAGTTGGCGTATTAGCGAGTGGCGATAGAGAAATCGAATAACGATGGCCAATGGGGGCTTTGATATGTTCTTGCACTTCTGAATCAAATAGCGGGTTGAGACTTGAGTATTGATTGACGACGCTTCACATTTTAGTATTTGAAATTTTGACCCAATTACTCAAATGGACATTTAAGTATTGGATAGTGGACAACTGGTATTGAATTTCGATTCTAATTACTTAAAAATGAGCTCTATTTGGATCTTGGACCAACCGTTGTTAATGTTGGTCTGTGGTCATTTCATTAAAAATGATACACACACAAACACAAATATATATGTATATATATATAGGGTTGAGTTCATTTCAGAACTATATATATATATATATATATATATTAAAAAATAAATCGAGCCAACCGATCCGAACCGAACTGAGCAGACCTTTGCTCGTGCTCGGTTCGTTTACAAACCGAACCGATCTGAACCGAGCATTTTTTTAATCGAGTTGAATCGAACGAGCAAATTTCGATCATTTTTCGAGCGAGCATCGAACGAGCGTCGAGCGCCGAGCAATTTGAACAGACCTATAGTTTAGCAATCGCGATCGAAGCTCGAGGACTTAGCTGCTAGTATCAGTTTTGTGAGTATATATGTCGTGTATTACGTTTATGTATGTGGAAATTCGCAGCTTTTATCTATTACACTATTACATATCAAACCTGTATACTCGCCAATACTTTTATATTGACATTATTTTAACGTATGTTGCAGGTTTAGTCGCAGTCTACATCAAATCAAGCTAGGAGATCTAGAAACTCACCTAAAATCTAGGTTGTCGGATTTGTATTGTTCGAGAGGACAAGAAATATGTGATAACTCATGTGATTGTACTGATTGTTAGTATGGGATAACAAATGTAATAAATACTGTCGCAATATGGTTGTTATGGATTCTCTTGAGCAATCTGATTCGCCTAGTGTCGCGCCCCGATGATTCTGCCATCGGTTGGGGTGTGACATGAATTGTTTCTATTTTTATTTTTTTAATTTTCTTTTTCTGTTGTTTGTTATGTATTTTTCAACTTAGAATAAAAAAATAAATTATATTAATAACACACCAAACAGTCATAATGCATGTGAAACGCCATAAATGCAGTAAAAACGCCAAAAACTCACAAACTATAATGAAAGTAGTTTGCAGAAGTATTAATTAATAAAAGCTAAAAATGGAAAAAAAAACGCCAAAAACTTCTTAAAGCCATTCAAAAACGCCAAACTTGGGAGATGAAAAGTCTATGACCCTAAAAACTCATTTATTATAAATAAAATCCCGCTTAAACTAGGCGCCAAGAACATCCTATAAGAGAGACGTCTCTGCACAATCAACTGATCACAAAACCAAAAACAAACGCCATATTTCCTAGAAACCATTCATTTTAAAAACGCCAAAAATAAAAGTTAAAAAAGGCACAGATGCAGAACCTCGATTCTTCTATATTGAGTATTGATCTGAATGAAGTTTCACTGAATGGATTCTTCTCTGAGTTGGGTATCTTTATAATCTTTTACGGAATGAGATGGACAAATATTCAAGAAAAAGAGACAGATGACACTGATATGACATCATGTCACTTTGTTCCCGATGGATATATTGATGGCATGAAGGGATCAATACATTAGAGCAGGCGTTGGTCTTTAACATGTCATCAAACAAGTATATATCCACCCACCATAAAGGATGCCACAAAAAATAAGCATCTTCTAAAGACGGCCGTTAAAGTAAGGATCTACATAAGGTATTTAAAAACAGGTTCAAAACGCCAAAAATGTTAAAGTAGAAGAAGCTGATGACAGTGAAGATTTGGATGAGAAATTAAATTATAATTTTTATTTTTTTTTCATTTTCTATTGTTTGTTATCTAATTCTCTGTTGTTTATCATCTAATTCTCTACTAATTTAAAAAAAATTGAGAATAAAACGCTAAAAACTACAAACACCAAAACGCCTGATAGTGTGAAAAACTGTGAGAACGAATGCTAGCAAAGCACGATGTTGCTATATAAAACACCAAAAAACGCAAACAAAGTATTACTGGAAAAATCAACACTAATTGACAGATGAAAATTGAAAGAAACAGTAAAATAAAGAGACGGTATCATTATTGCCAAACATTTATTTATATTAAAAGCCACTACATGAAAAATTGAAATTTATTTATCTTTTCAAAACGTCATAATTACCTGTCACATTATAGGCCTGTATCCTACATGGCAAAACACTTGATATAATGAAATCAAGAAAATTACTGATGCTTTTTACATTAAAGGATTAAATCCTGATCTAAAAAACAATAAAAACGCCAAAACAATACTTAAAACGCCAAAATATTTACTGTGATTCTGATCTAAAAACAATAAAAACGCCGCGTATTTATTAAACGCCAAAACCATGGAAAGATGAAGTGACACGCGTTTAAAAAAAGAAATATGAAAGGACAAAAAAGCCCCTCTACCATTCTCTAAGCGGCGTGACACGTGTTGGGCCAGGAAGCGTTCTCAACGTTCTCACACTTTTGAGCATTTTCTCCTGATCCCGTTTCTATATATATGGGTTCTGGAGTGAACACTAGTGTATTTGTGAACTGAGTGAACAAATCTTGGTCATTGATTTATACTTATGTATTGATAATCAAGGGAAATGATTAGTTCACACAGTTTGCTATCAAGGGGGTTGTTCACAAATGAACCTAACCCTTAGGTTCATTTGTGAACAACCCCCTTGATAGCAAACTGTGTGAACTAATCATTTCCCTTGATTATCAATACATAAGTGTAAATCAATGGTCAGGATTTGTTTACTCAGTTCACAAATACCCAAGATTTGTACGCTTCAGATGCGTCGGCAGTGTACGCTTTATCAGCGTTTGGATTTTGTTGATTAGTCAGACGGTTGAGAAGTGTGGCGGTTTTCTTCTTCTGTGTCTTCTCATGGTGAGTTTTAAGTTTTGGGTTTACTTGTTTCTCAATATTGTTTTAGTTAGGGCACAATGTGATGGCGTGTTTTATGATTAACTGATTATGAACTGTGTGTGTTTTTTGTGATTGGGAGATTAGGGCCAGAATGTTGATTATGGTTAGGTTTCGAATATTGCTGGTTTGCACAACGTTGTTTACGAATTTAGGATTTTATTTTATCCTCGATAGGGAAGACTATTTGCTTGCTAGTTTCTCATATTTGATAAAGATTGCAGTGGGCTGTATCACCTTTGATGAACTCTAACAAGCCTGCAAAGAAATCAAAGTAAATGATGTTCATTTACAAGAAATTATAAAAGAAATTGATGAGAATAATGCATGTTTTCACTACCAATATATCATTTACATGATTTAGTATTCATTTTGTGTTAAAAGACGGAGACTTTTGAGAATTTGTGTTGAAATCTCTTGTAATGTTGACTTGCAGGATGGCCGTACAGATTATAATAATTTGTAGTAATGGTGCACAAATGAAGCGCGACATAGACAGAGAAGCAAGCAATTGAAGGATGATTTTAGTGTCGGGTTAAGGGAGTCAGTGCCAGTTTTTTGATATTATTTGCTTTCATTGTTTCGATATAAATGGCACATCGTAACAAGTGTTTTAATTCATACACGGGGCACAAACATATACACTTATTGACGAGTTTTATAAAATGTTTCATAAGGTTTGTCACTATTAGCCCTGGGTATCGGTTACCAATTAGGGCTGTTCACGAGCCGAACCGAATCGATCAGACCTTTGCTCGTGCTCGGTTCGTTTACAAACCGATCCGAACCGAACCGAGCGTTTTTTCAACCGAGCCAAAGTCGAGCGAGCGTCTTTCGATCCGAGCATTTTTCGAGCAAACGTCGAGCGAGTATCGAGCGTCGCAGAATAAACAAGGAAAGTGACGATGGGAGTGCTAGTTATTAGAATAAAGTGCAGTTTTCATCCCTGATTTCGTCCAATAGAACACAAGTAAAAATTTAACAAATAACAAGGAATACAAAAACACTCAACTAGTTCTATCGAGATTAACTAAGCGAGAAGATAAATCGTCGACCGATTGAAACATATCCTTGTTCTATCGGAAGTTTGAAATTGAATGAATCAATTGAAGCAAAACCCTGACGAGTTGGCGTATTAGCGAGTGGCGATAGAGAAATCGAATAACGATGGCCAATGGGGGCTTTGATATGTTCTTGCGCTTCTGAATCAAATAGCGGGTTGAGACTTGAGTATTGATCGACGACGCTTCACATTTTAGTATTTGAAATTTTGACCCAATTACTCAAATGGACATTTAAGTATTGGATAGTGGACAATTGATATTGAATTTCGATTCTAATTACTTAAAAATGAGCTCTATTTGGATCTTGGACCAACCGTTGTTAATGTTGGTCTGTGGTCATTTCGTTAAAAATGATACACACACAAACACAAATATATATGTATATATATATAGGGTTGAGTTCATTTCAGAACTATATATATATATATATATATATATATATATATATATATATATATATATATATATATATATATATTAAAAAATAAATCGAGCCAACCGATCCGAACCGAACTGAGCGGACCTTTGCTCGTGCTCGGTTCGTTTACAAACCGAACCGATCTGAACCGAGCATTTTTTTAATCAAGCTGAATCGAACGAGCAAATTTCGAGCATTTTTTGAGCGAGCATCGAACGAGCGTCGAGCGCCGAGCAATTTGAACAGCCCTATTACCAATTATTGGATGGGGTGGGAGTGGGTTGGGGTATGTTTGATATGTTGTGGGCTTTGGGTCTTTTGGTTTGGGCTGGAGATATAAAGGGTTGGCAGGTAGTTGACATGTATAGTTTTTTCGGTTGTTTTTTGTGGTTCGTTCTTTTTACCTTCTTATTTGGTACGTTTTCAATCCTTAAACACTTTTTAATTCTTTTATTGTTAGATTGTTGCTGTCAAATGTATCTTCTAAGCCCTTTTTTCAACTTGGTTTACCGTTTTCAGATTTTCAGTCGATTTCATAGAAACTAGTTTAATACCCGTCCGATGGACGGGTTACGTTGATGCATTATATATCAACAATATGAATTATTGAAAGCTAACCTATATTAAGTATACACAAAATTAAACAGCATGACAAACAAAAGCACCATTCTTTAATTTATAAAAGGAAAACGAACGTCAACAGTTTACAACCACAAAACTATAAAGGGAAGAGCAAAGAAAGTTATTGCCACTCTGTCAAGCAATGACCATTGAAGATCATACAAGATGGTATCCATAATAACCCTTCGGCCAAAACTACCTATGGATCTCGCTAAATAATACAAACTCTTTTATTATTATAATATTTGAATTAAATATATAAAACACATAACGTCATAATAAAGTTACGCATCTACAACATTTGAAGAAGTTCTATAAAGACCAGTCCACACATGTATAGTGGCTAGAGTTGGTAGGCGTTGCGTTTAAAGGACATAATGTCAATTATAATTCTAATCAATCATTATTTAATCATAAATTCATAATCTTGAATGTCTACTAACATTCCTAACATAACAATTTCAAAATCTATATATCTCGGCACTTTCTTTATGCGTGTGGCCATCTCAAGTTAACTATTTCACATTTATACAAAAAATTATGTTATGTATTAAACTTATATATCAAGATTGATCATACCACTTGAACCACCATTTATTTCTGATAAAAATCCTATAAAAACGATTAGAACATGATTCCAAGTTAAGGCTCATGCCCGTCACAATGGCAAAACTATCTTTCTTTGCATTCTAAACCAAAATAGTATGGTGTTTAAAGACCCGGTGGCATTAAATTATGAAAAATATATGATTTTTTAACTGTAATTCACTAAATGAAATGTAATGATTACCTGCATAACTTTCTCCCGTTACGAAAAGATCCTTATGCTGATATTGAGGAAATTTCAAAAACCATATATAGAAAAAGAAAAACCAACCCTTTTTTCCTGCATTTTAGATGGCAAGAAGATGAAGAAAAGAACTTTTAATGTCCTTTTCGTTTTAAGGTATAAACATTAAAAAGAACATCTTTTTAAAGTTCCTACAAGAGGCCAGCACCATAAATACATGTTATGACATCAGTCAACATTTAACTTCAAACTAATAACTTATTGTAAGTTAAAAAACGTAACATAACATTTTACTTCAAATTAATAAACTTGACCGTCATCTACTCTTTAAATCGATTGGGCTTCTACAAACTCCTCAGCCTCGAGTGCTAAGACATACCTGCCATTATCATAGTTATATATAAAGAGTCAACTTCATATTACTTGATAGTACAACAATCCCATATCAGTAGTCAGATACTATGATAAAATGAACGAAAGAGTAGTTAATAAAGGTCACCACAAGGGCATTCATAAACCGTTGACCCAAGTGAACCACCCAAAAAAGTGAGTCAACAGGTTCAGTTTATTGTTCCGCTTCGGCAGTTTAACTACGAGTACTCGGCTCACAGTTTCTTCCTATTTTTTATGAAAGGGTCCACGCATAAGTTAGTTAAAAAAGTAAATTCTGAAAATGATGACCACCCTTTTCCAATACCTTAGTTGGTGTTGCTACAATCACCATCTTGCTATTTCCATATTCATCACCAGTGATTTCACATAGTATCAGAAGCAATGTGCAGCAAAAAAACAAAAACAGTAACTGGAGTGGAAACAACAAAAATAATAAATAGATGTTGTATTACCAATGTTGCCTTTTCTCTGTGAACTCTAATTGACATATGTACTTCAAAACATGGCATTCTTCTTGATATTTCTTCTTTAAAGCCTCATGTTCCTCACCTTATAGCCACATCATAATAAGAAACAAAATTAGCAAACATGTAGAGAACCAAGAACAAATTGAAAGCATAATCAAAGATCTTACCGAGACTCCAAAGGGATGTTACAACCTCGGATCCAAGAAAAGAACCAACAGTCAATGTTTTAACTTCATACGGACTGCAATTTCATCTTTTTCCAAATTCCGAAACAAAATATTTGCTAAAACTTATATAATCAAGTATAAGAAAACTAAATAAGAAAATTGTTTGAGTAACAAAAAGAACAAAGGGTTTGTAATTAATACCATCACTTACTTGCTTTAGTATTCAAATCTGCACATATAGGAAGGGCTTGCTGCTCATGTTCAGACTGCACTTCACTGTTTGCATTCAATGTGTGCTGAAATTGAAACCGGAAGCACAAAACATCCAATTTGACAACAATTAATTACAAAGAATATAACAGCTAACGCGTTTTGTCTTACCTTGAGTTTTATTAATGATAATAAGAAACACATTGAATATGATTAAATAACTATATAATTACAATGACAATACCCAATTGACCCGTTCAACCCATTTTCATTTTATCAAATTACTAAAATCCGTTTGACGGATTAGAAGGATATCAGAAGTAAAAGTGAAGGATTGTTAAAAGAAACAAAGACACGAGAAAGTGTATAATGTGTACCTAATGTAACCTTTGCTTCTCAACTCGTAAGCTCTTCCATTTGACCCTATTGAGCATTGAGAGTTAAAAGCTAGAAACAAAAACCAAAATGAAACTATGTAAAGATTGGAATTTTGAGAGAAAACCTGAGAAATATATTTGTCCACATCAATTCTCTTAAGGAACAAAATTGCATCCCTTGTGAGATTAGCTACTTGATCACTAACCACAACCCCATCACCAAGTTCTACAAGGAGCCTAACCTTAATGAAGGGATCTTCGGCCGGGACAATATCCTAAGCGACACATGAATCATGGTTAGATTAGATTGCAATACTTACAAGTTAAACAATATGAGGGCATCCAATAATCAAATTAGACATAAATTTAAAAGATATTGAGAATGCATAGGAATCTAATCTTCAGTTCTCCCAAATTAAAGACAACAAAACGGTGAGATTGCAAATTCAATTTCAGATTAGGTTACCGAGATTCAACAAAATACGAACCATAATCCCCATTTTTGATCGAGAAAGCTGCGAGATAAAGAGTTGAGACATGACCGGCGAACGTCTGGGTGATGGATCCGAGTGGGTACGTACTGATCGGAGGGATATATCTTCACCATCGCTAGAGAACTAAGTCACGCTTGTGACACATTTGGAAGTAACATATGGTGATTGAAACCAAGCCCTAAATCACCATCTTGGAAGTTGCGGTAAGGATTTAGTAATATATCTACAAAAGTTGAAAACAATCAGTAAATAATTTGGAAGTAACATTCGGTTCATACCTTCCATTATCATTGTTTTATGAAGCGACCAGAGAATGAAAAAATGAAGCTCCACAACCCTAACGTCATAGATGTTCATCAACCCTCCGGCTCCGGTTATCAATTTCATCGGCGGCGATGATGAATTCGTGGAATTTGCGGTAAGGATTTAGTGATATATCTACAGAAGTTGAAAACAATTGAAAACAATTGTAGATTTTCAAGTTAAACACTCTTTATCAATATTGACGTTACTCGTGAAGCTGTTCGGATTATCTGAGACGATGCAGAGGAGAGGAGACCATCGACAACTGCAACCCAAGTTTAGGTGATAAAGAAGGGCGACACAAGTTTAGGTGTTTAGAGAGGAAACAACCCTAAAAATAAGAAGTGGGAGCGGGCTACTGAATCGTTGATAACTGCAGAGGAGAGGAGACTATCGACAACTGCAACCCACGATGCAGTTTTATGGAGAAAATGGGCAGGAAAAGGCGGAGCCTGAGAAACTGCCGTGAACTGCTATGTTAGCAGTTAAAAAATTGGAGTTTAAAGGGTCAGGATTTTATCTTGACAAGATCTAATGGTCAAGAATGATTAAAAAAACAGTTAGACTTAATGGGTTCCATATATATATATATAATTAGGGCACCGGTGATGTTTCGAGACGTGGAATGCGAGATGGTTTGAGATCTGGAATTTGGTTTAGGTTTTGGGGTTTTCAGATCTGAAATGTATATGAGATGGGTTTTAGTTCTAAAAAGGGTTTTAATGTGTGGCTTAAGTTGTTTTAGGTTTAGATCTAGAATGTATAATTTCACAAATTGGTACCAACCAGTACCGGTCTCGTACCGGTATTTTCGGTACGGTATTCGGTTCGGTACCACTTTTTCATGAAAATCGGTATCGGTATTTTCGGGATCGGTACCGGTTCGATACCGTGTTCATCCCTAGCTAAGGCTTTAGAATGGTACAAAAGTGGTTTTATGAAGTTGAGGGGGTGAAAGGAAAATAAAGGGATTGGATGGCATAAAAACAGGTGTGTGGCTGCACTTTCGAGCCCATAACACCATTTTATAATTGGATACTTAATTTGCAAAATGTCAAATTAGTTAAAAAAAACCATACGATTCCTCGTTTATTAAATTCCTGTTATTATTGTTTGGTCAAAGGAAAAAAGTCATCTTGGAACAAGTATTGATGGGTTTTTGAATAGAAGGCTTTGAATTGAATGGTTTATAAGGTGTGTATGATGTGGGGATGGAAAAACTAACTAATGGATGGAAAGTTGTAGGTCCTAATACGGATCATCGGACTACGATGATTTCTTGTTTCGGATGCCGTAATGAGTGCGAAATCCACATTACGATACAAACCAAGTGAGAGAATGAACAATACGCAAAGATATCAATGATTAAGGTTCCGTGTATTGATTTCGCCAGAGTTTCGGTACAAGATTCGACAAATACAAAGCTCACCGGAATTCTCTCTCTCCACTCTCTGTCTCTCTAACTCTTGCAAGCTCTCATCGAAACAGAGCCTTAGCTTGTATTTGTAGTCCATACCAGCAGAGTTTACAACGAAACACACACATATACGAAATACAACGAAAGACAAACAATGACATCGAAATAGAAAGGTGTTGGTCGAAACACAATTGAAATACATTCTCTTCTATTTCGATGTGTATGATCAATCTAAAAAGCATGCTTCTATTTCGAAATAGGCATGGCACAAATAAAGAATCGAAATATACTTATTAAATCAAAGTCTATTTCGATTAATTAAATGCTTTTTCGATCATGTGCATGTTATTTAGATTTAGTCATGATGACATCATGCTGATGTCATCATGATGCAACTCTTTTGTTCGCGTGTCGTCGTGTTTCGAGTGTCGTTCTTCTTGTCGCATGACGGAGGAGAGTCGCTACACCACTCTTGAACTGAACCGAAACGAGCCACATCCACACAGAAGTGCATCAACAAACTCCCCCTTGAATGTTGCTGGTGATGGTTCGTTCCTCACGCTGTAGGATCTTTAAATGTCTTCACGTGTCACAATCAGGAGGTGCATCAACAAACTCCCCCTTGAATGTTGCTCATCCCTTTGGTGTTGATGAATGGTCAACTGCAACTTGATCATTTTGATCATCTTGATCCATTGATTGCATCCATGTCGTGTCGTCACTCTGCAGCTTGTCATCTGACACATTCTCTTTGCCTTTAGCTGGACGAATGCCACATCTGCACACACAACATAGCTAAACGCGTAATGAGAACAATCGCTAGGGATATAATCAACCTTAGAGAATTTTCAAACGAAAACCTCACTAAGGATTGACTTTCAGCAATATAAACAGACGACACACAAGAGACCAACTCTCATTCAACTACCAACCGCAGCACTTGAATTTTTTTTTTTAATATTGTTCAATTTTAGATCTTTAACTTTCAAAACTTGTCAACTTCGACCATTATAAAGATGCGATTGTTTTTCTGCTTTCAATCAGGGTTTTAGGTGGGATTGATTTGAGTTCCAATATCAGTCAATCAAAAATAAGATAGAAGTAAAATCTTTTTGGCTTCTATAAAATTTATATTAAAAATACCTAAAATCTTTTTAGTATTTTTGAATATTTTAAATGTAAAGACGGAAAACAGTAAATAAATATTTATAGACATTCTTTTTGCGAGTTTCGGGGGTAAGAAAATTATATCAGTGTACGGTCATGCCAAAACACCCTTGTTGTTCAATTAGTTAGCATTTAGATCAGTATCCTATAATGATTATCGATATTGTTGTCCACTTAAACTCAAAAATCAGATGTAATCATATGACTAGGGGATACATTAAGGTATGATTTATACTTACCGACCTGTGTTCATCCACTCACGACACATTCCCGTATCAAGGTATGCACGAGAGTTCATCTTACTGGTGAGTATACCATTTATCATCTGTTTTAACGTATATGATGTGAGATACTCACTTATTTGAGGATGAATACAAGCCCTATGTGATAGAATCACTTATTTATGGAGAATTTGATATTCAATGTGTCACACCCCCAAAATCCACAAGCGGAGTATCACCGCAGGGAGCGTGACTGACCAGGATCAAGCCACCAATCATATTGAACAATATAAGTAAGTAAATAAAACCCAACACAAACAATATAATTGGTGTCAAACAATTTAGCAAAGTCTAAGTTAACAACAGAAGCATTAAGTTCAAAACCAAAATATAAGTTTAAAGTTTCATAAAGTTTCTCATGAACACACAGCGGTTCATGTCCCACAACGACTCCTTCTCCAATGCAAGCTCTAGCAAATAACCTAACGACCTGCAAAGCATGTAGTAGCATATCCACAAAAATGTTGGCGAGTTCATAGTTGGTTGTCTGTTTTAATGTTGTCCCAAAAACCATAAGTTGTTAAGTTGTTTCGAAAACCAAAAGTTATCCAGTTCCATGTTCCCGTAACCATATACCGTGGGGGCTACCCCATGTTGTAAACCACTAGACCCGTTACCATATCGACTACTGACTTAAGTCATGTTTGAGTGCCCTGCGTCAATGTCTATCATCATTGACAAAGTGCCCAAGTACTTTAGTCCACTCCCGTCCTATGCGGCACGGTGTGAGGCTTGTCAGACCTAATAGCGCTATTTAACTAATGACCCGTTCTCCAATGGCCCAGCGATTAAGTCGATATAAAAATGAGGGACTTCATGATAGAGTTGTTGTCTAGTAAGTTTAAGGTTGTCCTACCCAAGGAGGACCGAGGTACGTATTCTACCCAAGGAGAATATGCAGGTTGCATCCTACCCAAGGGGGATAGTTGTTATTCCTTAACCCATTCCCAAACCATCGGGAATCCCATGCTTTGTAGAAAAGTGTGAACTCACCTTTGGTTGCTTGATTGGACTCTTAAAATAGCTAACAGTCAGGGTTGGTCAATCACGTCCTAGTATAATTACCACTTAGTCCGTTAGTAGTTTCAAATAGAGCACAAAGTTCCTATACGCATCTACCACATAACATGCACTCACTTTAACAGTTCACACCCATATATACATTCCACCTATAACTACTCAAGAGCAAGCATACGATATTTGACATAACACTTTCATTGACATATGACAAGTTGGATCATTATCAGATAACATAACCGACATTTAGACACACAAATCACTATTTATATTATTTCAGCTTTAACATCCAAAACTGGGCTATTTTCGGGTATTTTAATAAAATAGTTAACTTATTCCAAAAATTCCCAAAATTTTACAGAATGTTTTAAACGGTCGAAGTATCATTGTCTAAAAATCTTGGGATCCAATTCATTACCAATTATTTTATAAAAATCATTTACCGGACTACAATCAGATTCGTCACTTTCTGACTGCAGTCCACGGAAAAATTCATTTAAAATTCATTAAGTCCGATTAACGATATTCCAGTTGGAGAATTACAAAGACACCGTGGCCATCTACTGTACGAGTTTCATGACCTAACTCTATCCAGATTTAAGTTATGACGAAAAACATAACACACATTTTCTGCAGAAAAAACGCAGCTTTTGCTGCTGTACAAGACGGACCTTTAAAAATAGCAAACGACCTCGAAAAAATATGATTCCAGCGCTATTTGAATCGCTTTTCGAAACGTATAATTTAGACTTCAGGATATCAATTTTTTGATTTATAACGGTCCGTTTACAGCCAACTGAAGTTGGTTATTTTCATCAATCAGCATGCAGTTTTACATTTAAACGACACCAAAACGCGTGTAAACAACCCCGACTCTTCTTAATAACAACCAACAGCAGGCTAATCATCAATTACCATCTAACCATATCAATAATCATCAAACCCTAAATATAAACATCATGATTTTTACCAAAAACGCAGCCAACGATCATTTACGCATGCATATCATCGATTAGTTCAAGAAATCGCACACTCAACCGAAATAAATCATGCAATATCAAAACCCTAGCATGTTAACTAAAAATCACAGCCATGTTTCTACAAAATCACACCAAGAATCATAATCCACATCAAGAATACTAACCTTGGAGCAAGAGAAGGGATTACGAGGAAGTGAAACGCGAATCAAGAAGCCGAATCAATAGCTAGGGTTTGCGCAAGAGAGGGGGGTATCCTGGTCGACGATCACAAGGGAGGGGAGTATTAGGGTTTTGGTTTTCCTTGATCCATGCATACGTATATATTAAAACTCAAAGGAATTGGGCTTAATGGGTTGCAAGGAACAAGAGATGTGGGTTGGGCTTAAATTTTCGCACCAAGGGGAAAGGGAGTGGGGTTTGGCTTGTTTGTGGCGCAAGGAAAGGGGAGGGGTGGGTTTGGGTTGGGTTTGCTAAGTGACGGTTTCACAAGTTTCGTGAAATAACTAATTAAACCGTTCCGTATCGCAAAGCAATATATTACAATGCTTCGTTTCACAAAATAACGTATTCCAATATTTCAGTTTCGGGTTTCGGTTTCACATAACTCACATTACACATTACCAAGCACACAATCGTCCTAATAAAATAAATCACCAAATTCAATTCGTTTAACGTACAAGAAATTATAAAGTAAAACGAAATGTTCAGGAATTTACACGAGTTGTCACACAATGCATGCAGGACACGATAGTAAGTTCGTGAACAGGTTAGTACCATGATACCGACAAAGAGACGAACTTGACTCTCGGATGATAGATGTGATTTAAAATCACTGATTCGGGGGTGAGTGTGATATTTTTATCACTTATTGATACTCGTATGCAGCATGTATTATATACATGTATGTATAGTATGTAAACGTATGTATGGTATCAAGGAAGTTCTAGACTTGCGTCCCCGTCGTATTCGGTTAAAGAAACAACCGTGATACCCAGATGATAAACAGCATAAAGACCACGTATCTCAGAACCTCGGCAATCTATCAAACGAAATTTCGGTACCAAGACCATATGCCAATGAGCGGTTCCCACACGGTGTTCAGTCTGTTGTGCTTATATCAACCTGCACACTTTAAAATGATTGTGAGCCTACCGATACATCATTAATAGAGGTACTTATCGTTTTCATTTTAAGTTCGAAGAGGTTTCGACATACCACTAATTTACTATCATTTTCATTTTTTCTCGCCAGGAAACTCATTTATGTTTTTCTCTTATTTTTGTCCTTTTTGACGTTTTTTAATGTTTTTGTATTTTTCTGATTTGGATTTACTCCCCCTAAAATTCAAAAAGTAAATTTGAACTTTTCAAAACATCTTTTTAGATTTTCTCAAGAAAAATATTCACAAAAACGATTTCCCAATGTGGATTAACTCATGTATTACAGCGATGCCATTTACCAAAATTAATTTAATCAATAATGATTTATCGAATTTTGGAAAAAATAAGTTGGCACGTTGGTAATCGGTGTGGAACAAAACAACTTTGACGAGTTTCACATTGAAACAATCACGTGTGAGGTGATATTCGAGATTGATGTGTGAAATATGTATTAATTAAATTCAACAAGTATTAAAAATTGGAAAAACCCGTAAACCACACACTACCGGCAAGTGTACCGGTCGTAAGTAGTAAAACGAGTAAGTCCGAGTATCGAACCGTGGACACAATCTAGCGACTCTTGATACTAAACCTCTATCGACCCCTAGCCTAATAAATTGGTTTTGTTTTGAGAAAAATATTTTTAAACTAAAAAGCAATTTAACTAAATAGACGATTAAATAGCAGCAAGCGCAGACAACTAGAGACTGGACTGAAACTCAAGTATGGGAAAAATAGGTTACCTAGGTAAGAATCCCTAGACTCATGAATAAAATCCTAACCTTGGTTCTGAATGAAGACTCTGCCTAACCCGATAAACCCCTGGAAGGTAAACCAAACCTGACAGTATGACAAGTGATGAAGTGCTAAAATGGACTGACTCGAGTTATCGACCACCAAGTCCCACAACTATTAGGTATTAAGTAATTTATTTACTAAAACCCTCAAATTATGAAGCAGAAATAATTAAGAACACCGAGACCCTAGGAAACTCTAGACGCGAATAAACAGATGAACCCGAGTTATCGGCCACCCAAACTGTCAAACAACGCCCAGCTAATAGCCTAGCAATTCTAGATTAGATTTCTCACCTCTAGAAAAGATTGCATGTTTTAATTAATTGGTTTTAACAATTATTAAACTTGAATTAGATTTCTCACCTTCAAGGTCTAGACCGAAAGATTAACAACCTAGACTGACTCCCGGCTCTAAAGTATATTTCTAAGTATCTAGAGCAATGGAACCAACAAATAAATTATCAAACCAATCAACACCAACACACAAATAATTAGAGTCGGGTTCAAAAATTATAACATGTAAATCATCACATTCACTCAAAACCAAAAGTCAATCATTCAAACAATCATCTAGTTCATCAAACTTAGGCAACCATAAAGAGTTTAGCTATTCATAGTCAAGAACGAAACAAAAATAAATTTAAAGCAAACGGGTCTAGAAAACATTGTCAAATATTCAAGTGCTAATAAACTAAAAATATAAAACATAGCATCTAACCGAAAGCTTTAATAATTTTAAATCTTCTTTGACTCCAAGCTTCTCCCTTCCAAATTACTCTTTTTTTTTCCTCTTTGTTCAGCACCCTTGCGCTCCTGTTGTTGTCGAGTGAATTCTTGCGTCCGCTCTACTCCTTTTTTGTCGTCTGCCTCTGTTGTGTTTATATAATGGCTTTCTCTCCAATTAGGGATTTTTGCTTTTGATATAATATTCAAAGGCTAATTCTATACACACCCCCTCTTCCTGATTATACCCCCCTTTGTGAGAGGAAAACTGTCGGTCCCACGCAGGCCCCACCTGTAAGTATGTGAGAGGAAGGGGGTGAAAAAAGTAGATAAGGGGGTGTAGAAAGTAGCACCCTATTCAAATGGCACATGGGCTGGTCATGTCCTTCTGCGGCCCCACTTAAATGTATTAGCCAAGCCCTCCTATTACTTGCGGCTCCCCAATGTCTTCCGTCTTACTTTCTAAGTATTCGAATATATGGTCCCCCAAAATTGCGTTTTGTGTGGCCCAGCTCAAGACTTCAATTAAGTCCAATTGGTTTTAGTAAATTTGTTTTTGATAATGCTACTTTGTGTCCACCATGACTCGTTGACCTTCACAAATTTATTAATTGGCTACTGCCAATTATACAAATGAATCCCTCATTAATATGGCGACACCAATTCATCCACCACTGCCAATTATATTATTACTAGGTTAATGCCCGCGTGATGCGCGGCTTCATCCAAAACCGTATTATTTACTTTGAAATATAATATTTTGTACAAAGGCATAAAAAACTATTAAAATTAATATATAATCTTATATTGTATAACAAATCTGTAAAGTTTAGTAATATGTAGTCTTGTACTATTGCATAAAAAATTCTGTTGATCAATATACACTGGTGGAGTAAAAAAGAAATTATCAAAATATGAACCAAATGTTATAAAATGTGAATGTAATATATGGATGAAAAAAACAACATTAGATAAAAAAAATAATATCATCCAAACACTTGCTAGTTGCTTGAAAATCTTGACAATTTGACAATTTGAAATCATTCGGCTTCTTCTTGGTACCTAATATAACCAAAATTAACCAAACACATAATGAATCTAGTGATATAAAAGAATTGAATTTATAATTGTAAAACATCTATGAAATGAAAGGTAAATAAATAAAAAAAATTAAATGTTGCAAAAACTTACATATCATTTTCCAAAAAATGGCAGCTGAAACCTACATTTCAATTAAGATGGCTACACAACTGATTTAATCCTGAAAGTTAAAAGAAATAATAAAACGGAAAACTTTAATATTCAAGAGCAAGTAATCAATTCAAAATAACAATAAATCAAACCTAAAAGTTGCAGCATAATATAACCAACGCGACCGAGCACAACCCAGGTGATCACTTGTACACATCAACCATCAACTTGAATGATCAAATCATATACCCGACCCGACTCAAATGACCAGTTGTCCTCATCAACCATCAATCCGAAAGTTCCATAGTGATATATAACCAACCACACCAGGATAACCAGTTATATCAATTAAGCATCAAACAATCAATCTTTCCCCGTTTAGTACAAACAATTATTAACAGAATAATCTAAACATAAAAACATATAAAATAGATGACAAAAATAATATACCTTCTTTAGTCTTTTTGAAAAACTTCATAATTTAGCAAATCATGTGAATTAGTCAAGGTATAAAATAAAACATCTAATGTGATCAAAATTGAACCGATCAATTTTCAAAATCAAAATAAACCTAATTGATTCTTAATGTAACAACACATACAGGGTCATTCAATACATTTCAAATGACACAAGTTCATGTAATAATCTGTTTTGTTATGAGGCAAAAATTAAAATGCAAATGGACTTGTTTTAACAATTTAATTCACTCAGAAGTATTCATATCTCCATCCAACTCTCTATTTCTTGTATATTCAATATCACAAAGATACAACTCTCTCTTTCTTCTATATTCATGGTGAAGTTGCAAAACATTTATATTGTCAGATTGTCAGGCTCAGATTATGAAAAAAGATGACAACACCATGGCTGCAAGAGAGGTTGCATGAACAACTGCCATCCTACAACCTTGCCATACCATAATGCTATCTTCATTCAATTTTTACTCAGATCTACAAAATCATCATAGCCTTATGTTCAAAGTACAATGCACTTCGAATTAATTTTTATTCAACTTCACAGTCAACACTAAATGATTTGCTTAAGTATTTCAAATGATTTCAAAATGTCAAACCTCAGTTATTCACCCAGACGTCTGCTTCATCATAGTTTTAGTCTCAGGTGAGAAGCATCTCATCAACATCATTGACTAAATATCCCTTAGGTGTCATCGATCTAATTATCATCAACCAAACATCGATTACACCCAACGCCGCCTAGAACAGCCGCAAACGACAGCCAGCAACGATTAGGTCATCTTGCAACAACACAGCAGCTCTAGCCATCATAGCCTCAGATGACAAAAACATCTGTCCTGATCAAAACTAAATAGATCAATTTTCAAAACAGTATTTCAGATGAATAAATCCTAATTGAATATTGATGTACCAACACATACAGGGTCAGTCAACACATTTGAGATGATACAGGTTCAGGTAACAAAAAGAAACCCTCTGTTGTAGAAGCAACCAGTGAAAGAGTTTTCATGGAATTTTTAAGAGGGGTCGGTGACATTGTCGAGGAGTGTAAGGAAATGCTATCACTTAGCATTGCCTGACACTCCTCGACAACATCACCGACGCCTACATGTTTCAAACAAAACACTCTCACTGGTTGCTTCTTCAATAAAGGGTTTCTCCTTATTACCTTGAACATGTATCATCTAAACTGTCTTTGACACATCCTTTGTGTCTTCCTCTCTTCATTAATAACTAAAAACATGACACGTAGGCAAATAGAGGTCATCCTGTAATCTCCTTTAATAGATAGTATAGATTCTGAAAACACCACATATAATCAAAATACAAGAATTAGATGTATAATTTCTAAAATTAAACAAATTACTAAAAAAATGTAATAAAATTATATAAAACGAATCAAGGCAAAAAGGCACTAAATAGACACATTCAGCCCTAATTCAACATATTAGTCATTCAAAATATTCAAAACCAACTATAGATGATTGAAGTCAAAAAAATATCTATAAGTGAATAAATTGAATGAATTAAATGAATATATATGCAAATTTCGTTTAATAATTTTTTTCAAGTTGAAATATCAGTTGAAAATTATAAAAATATGTTACCTAAGTTAAGAAATTAGTATTTTTAGAAATGGATTGACATTTCTAAAAAAAATGTCAAAAACATTAGGCACCAACTTTTTCGTATACCTAAAAGGAATGCATGAAAAACAATACAAAATGAAATACCACCATAAAAAATTACCAAATCTTATACATCAAATTTAATATTAAAAAGGTAAACTCAAAATGTAAAACAGTTGAAAATTCAGGTTTTTGACCAACCAAAGAAAAGTAAAAAATTCCATATAATTTAGCATACGGTTGTTTAGTTTTTTTGGTAATATATTTGTAGTTAATTTAGGATTTTTTTTACTAAACTTAATTGATTAAATACAAAATATTATATGTCAGAAACGATTTTAAGAAATTTACATATATAACTTTGAAAATTTGTTTTTAGTTTACAAATTTATATAAAACAACCTTAATAATGTTCATTAAAATAAAAAAAAAAACCAATTTGATATAAATAAATAATTAAACTGTATGGAAAAAAATATTTCAATTATTTTAATGTACAAACCTTATTTTATTTCCTTTATCAATTTTTATTTCACTAACCAAACCTTTTTTATGTATAAAATAGCAGCATATTTAAAATAAATTTCCAATTGTAGATATTGAATGAAGCTTAGGAAAACTCTGAATTGATTAAAATGAAACGGTTTTATTAAAAAATTAATTATAGTCAGTTATACAATTTAAAAAAGGAAACAAAATAATATCAAATTTTTATTTTACGTAAATCTTTAAAAAACTGACGGTTTATTATAATAATATTTAATAAAATAATAGAGTTGGCACTAATCAAACGATGTACTTAAATGATGTTTAATATGATAAATACTTTACTTGTTTCCTAAATTAACATACATACAATTTTGAATCACTAACTATTTCAAAAAAACATAGAATATTAACCACAAACATGTAGCAAAACAAATAACATTAACGTCTACCAATCTATAGTCAAATATGTTCAACAACTAAGCTCTTCGGCCACACATAAACGGCCCAAAAAAACTGTCAGCAACTTCTACCATCACATATGTTTAACGTGACAACCACACCAAAAACCTACCATTAAATGTATACTAACGACCACATCTTGAAAATAGTACCAAAACATACCATGAACCTTCACCAAGTCAATTATAAAGCAACATACCTTTACTTTTAACAAATACCATCTGAAACGAAGAACCGTATACCAACCATTTGTCTTTAACAAACTCCCTCATACCAGTCACATTAAATCGCGGACAGCCTTGCGAAAACTCCTTACCAATAGCTACATCCCATGTTTGACCAGTGTTGTCCTTAATGATTAAATCCATCTTTCGATCTAAACCATGAGTTTGAGCCCACTTCTTCTTCAGACGCTACATATGAGAATATAATAAATGTTAATAATAAATACCATTAAAACTGTTTTTCCTACAACTAATGATTTAAACTGGATTCACTTAACATACATTAATGGTATGAAGAAGTAAATAATACAAACTTACGTAATGATTGTCAACAACAAAAGTAACAGGTACTTCGTTATCAACACTCTGTTCAAATACAGGTCCAGCAACCGCATCAGGTACCTCATCATCAGACACTTCAATTACGCCATCAGATGGTTCTTTTTTGATAACAGAAAGTTCAGGCAGGTAAGTTAGAAAGGCAGGCTTACAACAAAAAACACTCAATTCAAACGTCTTACGATCAATCATTTCAAATACCAACAGATGATCATCAGTTATCGACATCTCTTCCTTGATCCGACTCCAACCTGTGGTGATATAAATGTTATGGTCTAAAATTTCCATCTTCATAACCCATTTATGGTTTCCAACAGAACGAATCAAAACCGGATCAGTAGGACAGATATTCAACATAGAGTGATGAACAAACAACCTGTTCATGATCTTCTCAAAGAATAAAACAGTATCAGGATCAATGCTATAGCCGAAATCGAAAAAAACGAATTAACGCAAAAAAAAAATTAAAAACGTAATAGTTCAATTACCATGCAGTCTTCTCGGTCTTTAAGATCATTTTTAGGTTTGTAGTAGAAGTAGTTAGATGGTGCTAGAGAAATGTCTTGATAAAAGTGGAATAGGCGGAACAAAGATAAAGCTTCTTCATACTGATAAACAACCCACGAATCGTCCGGTAATTTCAAAGATGAGACAACATCAAACCAGCCATTGTAAAAAAAATAGTTGCCTGCAAGCTTGAACACTTTGACTTCAAAGGTCCTCCCATCAAGGGTCCTGATGATTGCATTTTTCTCTGGATAACCAAACTTCGTAATCCAGTCACCATAGTCAGCAGGAAGTTTCTGCAACGGAAAATATAAGTATCGTTAAATGCAATTATAATAACAGTAATCACAAACTGTTATGTGAAAACATCTTAAATTTTTTTTCTTTAAATGATTATAGTTTCAACACTCACCAACGATTTTCTATCACACTTCCACACACGCGCAGCGAATCCGTACACCATCTCGCTTCCAAAGTTGTTGTCTTTCACACCCCCAAATTGTATATCAAAACAGGTACATGTAACAAATATAGATAACAAACAACCATCAACTTTTAAATCAAAGAAAATATAAAACAATATCAAAATAAATTAGGTAAACTTCATGTGTAAATAATTACATCAACATACAAACAAATCGGCTATAGAACAGAATATATAAAAGTGATACACTAAAGATTCTTTATTGCTTTCTACAATCATCATCAATCAATCATCGTCATCATCTATAAAGCCATACAATGAAATCATACAGATTAAAAAATTAACAACAAATAAGGTATCTAGAACCCTAACTTTCCAAATAGATACACATTTGACTAAAATCAAACAGGGGTTAAATCACATACGAAATCGAACCCTAAATCATATGAACCCTAACTACATAATCAAAACCTGTAACAAAATATAAAACTGCTATTACATATTGAATTCATGTAAAAATCAAAAACATATAACAAAACAACAACAAATCAAATTTCAAACCCTAAAAAATAGGGTTAAGTTATTACAAATTGAATTCATGTACAAAATCAAATATACACACACAACAAAGTCAAAACTGCTAATAAAAATCAACAAATTACAATACATGAACAAAAAAATTAAAACACTAATACACAAAACATATATCCGTCCAAAATCAAAATCGGCTATAACAGACCCTAAATAAGAAAATGTACACCACAATAACATCAATCGCGTATGATAATCTAACAAACAAAGAATCTTTCAAAACCATTGAATCTGAAACATCCAATAAAATAAAACGAAATCGTACGTAAAGATGGGGATATCTGTTTCAAGAATCAGTACCGTCGATGTAGACTATTATCTAATGAACAATGATATATTAAAACCATATATCAAACTGTATGATACTGAAAGATCTGTAATGAAATCGAAATGATAAAAAAATATGTATAAACATAGTAAACAAGCCACTAACGTGTATCATTAACAAATACACTCAATACAACATAAATCAGCCCCAACACAAATTATTACACTATGATTATTCCAAAACCCTAAAAACTACCACCTCTTCACCAAATCGGCTATAGAACAGAATATATAAAAGCGATACACTAAAGATTCTTTATTGCTTTCTAGAATCATCATCAATCAATCATCATCATCATCTATACATCAATACAATGAAATCATACAGATTAAAAAATTAACAACAAATACGGTTTCTAGAAACCTAACTTTCCAAATAAGCACAATTGTTCAAATACTTGAGGTTATAACAATGGATTGGAAATCTAAATAAACAATCCAGCAAGTAACGAATGGAATCACGGGTGAAGATACAAATAGATACACATTTGACTAAAATCATATAGGGGTTAAATCACATACGAAATCGAACCCTAAATCATATGAACCCTAACTACATAATCAAAACCTGTAACAAAATAAAAAACTGCAATTACATATTGAATTCATGTAAAAATCAAAAACATATAACAAAACAACAACAAATCAAATTTCAAACCCTAAAAAATAGGGTTAAGTTATTACAAATTGAATTCATGTAAAAAATCAAATATACACACACAACAAAGTCAAAACTGCTAATAAAAATCAACAAATTACAATACATGAACAAAAAAATTAAAAAACTAATACACAAAACATATATCCGTCCAAAATCAAAATCGGCTATAAGAAACCCTAAATAAGAAAATGTACACCACAATAACATCAATCGTGTATGATAATCTAACAAACAAAGAATCTTTCAAAAACATTGAATCTGAAATATCCAATAAAATAAAACGAAATCGTATGTAAAAGATGGGGATATCTGTTTCAAGAATCAATACCGTCAATGTAGACTATTATCTAATGAACAACGATATATTAAAACCATATATCAAACTGTATGATACTGAAAGATCTGTAATGAAATCGAAATGATAAAAAATATGTATAAACATACTAAACAAACCACTAACGTGTATCATTAACAAATACACTCAATACAACATAAATCAGCCCCAACACAAATTATTCCACTATGATTATTCCAAAACCCTAAAAACTACCACCTCTTCACCAAATCGGCTATAGAATATAATATATAAAAGCGATACACTAAAGATTCTTTATTGCTTTCTAGAATCATCATCAATCAACAATCATCATCATCATCTATACAGCCATACAATGAAATCATACATATTAAAAAATTAACAACAAATACGGTTTCTAGAAACCTAACTTTCCAAATAAGCACAATTGTTCAAATACTTGAGGTAATAACAATGGATTGGAAATCTAAATAAACAATCCAGCAAGTAACGAATGGAATCCGGGTGAAGATACAAATAGATACACATTTGACTCAAATCATACAGGGGTTAAATCACATACGAAATCGAACCCTAAATCATATGAACCCTAACTACATAATCAAAACCTGAAACAAAATAAAAAACTGCTATTACATATTGAATTCATGTAAAAATCAAAAACATATAACAAAACAACAACAAATCAAATTTCAAACCCTAAAAAATAGGGTTAAGTTATTACAAATTGAATTCATGTAAAAAATCAAATATACACACACAACAAAGTCAAAACTGCTAATAAAAATCAACAAATTACAATACATGAACAAAAAAAATTAAAACACTAATACACAAAACATATATCCGTCCAAAATCAAAATCGGCTATAACAGACCCTAAAAAAGAAACTGTACACTACAATAACATCAATCGCGTATGATAATCTAACAAACAAAGAATCCTTCAAAACCATTGAATCTGAAACATCCAATAAAATAAACCGAAATCGTATGTAAAAGATGGGGATATCGGAATCAAGAATCAATACCGTCGATGTAGACTATTATCTAATGAAGATTGATTATACCTCTTCACTAAATCGCCGATTTGATCTAGAGGATTTGATTTACTGCAAGATTAGATCTAATTAAACACTATAATCGATCATAAATACTCGAATTAGAGATTACCGTATATGATTTGTCTTCAAATCCGTTGATTCTTGATCAAAATTATTGGCTCCTCTGTTCGCCGTCTTCGTTCAGAGAAGAGAAGAAAGAGAGAACGAAATAGGGTTTTGAGAGGAGAGAGAGAGAGTTAAGCGTAAATGAGAAGACTTGGTTCAATCCTCAACTACGAGGTGTGCCACATAGATGCTGACATGGCTTGCTGAGTTGGCTTGCACTATTGGGTGACATGTGTCCCCCAATGGTTTGCTTTATTATATATAGATTAATATACATCCTTTCCCATGTTATAATATAGAGATTAGTGGACTCGCTTCAATCACGAAAAATGGCTGCAATATTTATTCGGTTCCTGGCGGTATACTCTACTCAACTAGCTGGATACTTCTTTATTACTCTTTTTTGCTCCATTTACACCAGGACCTAACAAAACACAAAATAATGTAATATAATAATAAAACTAAATAAAAACAAATAAAACTATACAAAAATTATACAATTTACACGGGACAAATATGTGTATTTTACCACACATCAAATATCCCCACACTTAACCCTTTTTCGTCCCTGAAAAAGACTTATGCAAACGGAATCAGAATCAGGATCACTGGCTTCAAAAACTTTAAGTTACTTATTTAAAAGACTTCAAACGTTTAACCACGATTACCGGTATAATTTTCCACTTAAACCCAACCACCGACTCATCAGGCCCCTTTCATGTAATTATTAGGTTCAAGTGATTTCATCTAAAGGGTGTCACACTCAAGGTCCAAAGATCCACCTACTCCTATCTCAGGCTTATAAGGAAAAGATTAAAAATCTACCATCTTATATAAATAACCCTTATGTATTTTTAAATTAAATTTTTGATGGAATGATGGATGATGATGAGCTTTAACATTTTTTTCATGATCAACTCATAGGGCATTATCACCAAGTCGTTATCCCAGTGGGAAACACCTTAAGTCTCACATTTTTTTAACATCCACCTAGTGGGTATACCCCACCCGAGTCACCATCTCAGTGGTTAATACCATAAGCTTCAGTTTATATTGATAAAATAGCTCAAATACATGGATGATGGAATTTTTTTTAGGCGCCACCAGAATCCGGATTTATTCTCATAAAAAGGATAAGGTGTGCCAATTTAATTTAAAATACTTATAGGTTATTTACTTATAATGGTTCCTTTTATACCCTTGACAGTTTCAGTTTCTCTATATCCCCTAAGATGAGAACCCACAAGACTTAATTATTTAACATTTAAGTTATTCTTAAACAATCTAGGGAACCTTCTAAACCGGCTGGGCCTAACAGTACATCCCGAAAAATACGTATTTCGTCTCTTTTTTTTAATCTCATATATATAATATTTTGAAAACCAGAAATCCCAATTTTTCTATCATTTTCCAGTATTATTTTGCAAACGTCATTTTCAGGAACATTTTCTATTTTTTCATTTTTTTGGATTTTTAGATTTTCAAAAAAAAAATTAATTTTTTTGGATTTTTCAAATTTTTATGACTTAAAAACTAAGACCTAAACGATAGTTTCCCATTCCCACACTTAAACTCTACATTGCCCTCAATGTAGGATGGAAACCTAACTCTTGTCCAATCCAGCTCGATCGTATAGCATTTCGGTCGCGATCGGCTCTGACACTGACTAGTACATTTGGAAAATTCCTTGAAATTTGTTGTACAACTCCGAAATCACCCGAATGGAGATTGAGTACGGGTGGTACATATTCAAACCTGCATAAACAAAAACAAGAAAAAAACAAAGCAGTACCGACTCGACACAAAACTGACTCAAAAACACTAACTAAGACTCAAAATAAAATAAAACAAATACGAAACACTACAAAAAAAATATACAATTCTACAACAAGTTATCATAACTCACGGGGGATCATAAAGATCAAACTCACCCCTGAACCTCTCACTAGGGCTTCTAAAACAATCACTCATACCGAAACCCTTCTTTCTCCAAAAGTCGCCCTCAAACCAACTTGACTTATGCTCGCTCGTGGGGAATTTATACCTCGAGTTACACACTAAAATACCATCCCCACACTTAGTTTCCTTCACACCTCCCAAACTAAACTCTCCCCATTCATCTTCCTTTCCCGAACTCCAAGACCTATCCTTAAACTCATTCTCACCCCTACTACTTCCACCTCTTCCTTAAACCTAACATGCTTCTCCTTCTTCCTATCACTCTCCATTCTAACATCTCTAATTCCCTTTAACTCTTGCCTAATTACCGAGGGCGTTCCTACCTTCTCGGAATTCTTTCCATTAACATGGAATGTAACGGTGTCATCAGTGACACCAAGAGTTATCTTACCGCCTTGAACATCTATTATAGCTTTCGCGGTAGAAAGGAATGGACGACCTAAGATGAGTGAAACACAAGAGTGTCCACTAGGATCCTCGTCCATGTCTAGAACAACAAAATCAGTAGGAAACACAAACTTACCTACTTTTACTAACATGTTTTCAACTATACCTCTAGGAAATTTCACTGAACGATCGGCGAGTTGAACATTCATGTAGGTCGGGGTAGGCTCTCCTAGCTTAAGCTTCTTAAACATAGAATATGGCATCACATTTATACTAGCTCCTAGGTCGGCCAAAGCAGTCCTAAACTCATAACCCTCTATCTCATAAGGAATTGTGAAACTTCCTGGATTTGGCAACTTTGTGGGAAGTTTGTTTGAGATCACCGCAGAACATTCTTCGCTCAATGTAATAATAGAGAGATCCTCAATTTTCTTCTTATTGAGCAGGAGTCCTTTGAGAAACTTGGCAAATTTAGGCATTTTAGCCAAAGCCTTAAGGAAGGGAATGTCTACATGGAGCTTTTTAATCATCTCTAAAAACCCATTATATTGAGCAATTTGCTTCTTGTTCAAAAGTCTCATAGGGTATGGAGGAATAGGCTCATACACTTCAACCGGTTCTTCTACATTCTCATCTTCCGGTTCAACCACCTTCTCAACTACCTTTTCCAGTTCTACCTCTTTCTCAACAACCCTCTCAGGTTCTATCAACTTCTCTATATCAAACCCCTCATCAACAGGTCCTGTGCTCCTACCACTACGTGTGAACACGGCATATAACTGGGCAGTAGGGTTAAGCTGGGTGGTGCGAGGGAATGTACCTGCGGGCCTCTCAGTCATCCTACTGGCCATTTCTCCTACGGTTCTCTCTAGACTCTGTATGGTTCCTGGCGGTCTACTCTACTCAACTAGCTGGATATTTATTCGGTTCCTGGCGGTCTACTCTACTCAACTAGCTGGATATTTCTTTATTACTCTTTTTTGCTCCATTTACACCAGAACCTAGCAAAACACAAAATAATGTAATATAATACTAAAACTAAATAAAAACAAATAAAAACTATACAAAAATTATACAATTTACACGGGACAAATATGTGTATTTTACCACACATCAGAGATCAACGTGTCTGGCCAAGGAGTGCTATACAAGATGTTAGTAATTCGCAAATCAGCTTAAATATCGACAAAGATACGAGAGATTAGAAAATCAAAACCGTAATCTTGCAACTGCTTCATGCAATAACAGGTATCTGAGTGCTCCCCCACATTGGATATCTACCCGGTGTGGACTTCAAGATCAATTTTGTAGGTACCGTTAACGAAATCACTATTAGCATTTAAGTCGAAGTTATTAATATTAGGGTATAAACGACCGGTGTCTTAAAAACCCTTCAAATAACTGAGCATGTGGGTAAGCTTGTACACATCATCATTGGTCGATCCATACATGCTGTCTTCCACATATTTTTGCACCAGTAAAGGTCTTCGTCTTCCTCATTGAGAAGTAGTGTGCGGTTGCTCAATCCACTCCAAGGTATCCGCACACCCAGTTGGTTTGTTCAACAAACAATTTTTCTTCAACACACCGTAGAGAAATGTACACTGCACGTTCATCTTGAAAGTCTTAAACTTCTTGTGAGAAGAATACGCCTTGAATCTTTGAAAAGTTTCAGACGTGCTGCAGGCGCGTACATTTCATTGGAATCTTTCCTTTTGACCCGATCAAAACCATAAGAATCAAATTTTGGCACATTTTCCATCGTGTCGAAGTTTTCAACTTCTTTCGTCATCATTCCTTCATCGGACATTTTCTTCTTTTCTTCTCTCCATCAAAGGCAACAATATTCTCCTAGATTTAACATTGTGTCAGAGGCTCATGTTGCCGATCAGGTGCTGGATGCTCCATTATCAATAATCCTACGACTATCAATAGTTCCTTTTGGAACACCCTGCACACTCACTTAAAGATCAGTTGGAGAGGGGGGCCTAAGCCTTCGTTAACTTGGGTCATCCAGCATCATCGAGAATTGTGACTTCGATTTCCCGATGATTCGGAATTGATTGATCTCCCCCTGAAACAATTACCAGTTTTGGTTTCCAAATCTGTGTTTGGGTGCCATTTTTAACATTTTGTTTATCAGATTGTGTTTGGACAACCTTCGGTTCTAAAACCTTTTCAACTTCATTTCTTTGTTTCTTTCTTTGTTTCATTTCTATTTGTTTAACAAGAAGAGTGTCCTGTTTTGGTGAAACAGATCTTGTATGGTAACGTTTACCACGGGGGGCATCAAACTTTTCCTTTCCTTTGGTCAGATATGGACAGTTTCTGACAATGTGTCTGTACTCACCGCATTCAAAGCATGATTTCCTCTCAATAAACTTTGGAGTATCAGGACAGTCAAAACTTGATGATGAACTTCGTGATCTCGAAGTACTTGGTCCTACATAACAACAGTTTGTGTGTTGTGTGTAGTTGTTCTGACTGTTTCTTTTTAAAATTTGAACTTGTTTAACAAAATCCATGTTGGATTTGTTTTTGAAAGTTTCAATTTTATCAGTCCCCCGAGACTTCAAGAAGTTTATCTTTTGAAACTTCATCTCGTCCTGAGCTCTTTTGCCCTTTCTCTTTCCTTGATTTGCATGATTTTGCTTTTGTTGATCTGAAAGTTTTCGATTTCCACATTGTTTCCGAACTTTGGCTTTTGGGATAGGAGCACCCTGAGTTACCACAACTCTCGGGCTCGACTTTCCCAAAAACTTACTGGTTGAATCCTCAAACACTTTGTCAATCAATGGTTGCTTGACATTTTTGATTGGGAAAACCTTATCTGAATAGATTTTATCAGAACCAATCAACGTGTAAAGAAAGTTCACGCTATCACACTTTTCAACATAAGCTTCAGCACTCTTGACAGGAGCAGTCACACACGGTTTGGTTGGAGGATCACAGAGAATATGATTATCGAGAGGTATGTGTGTCTCTTTTGTCGCCGTGTTTGACTGCTTATGTCCATCCTCATTCGACTCATCGTCCGAACTATCACAATTGTAACACCTCGAAAATTCATATCAAATTAAATGGCAACACGTGTCCAATCAACTCTCACATATGCCAAGTTATTTGGATGAGAGGGACTAAATGTGTAAAATAGTGGAAGATTGTATGTGGAGGGACTAATTGTGTCAACATACCAAAAATTTGGCCTCTAAGTGACCCTTATGGACGGTAAGGTAAATATTACATTGTTTCTGGCAGTCGGTTACGGACCGAATGGTTTATTACCTTACGAATCGTAAGGAGTTTAAAAGAGTGGGCGCGAAGGGTCCTTACGGACCATAAGCTGCCACCCCTTACGGACCGTAAGGGGTGTAGCGAGCAGAAATGGAAGTCTGCCATAGCAGCCTGCATGTTATGCCATGTATTCGTGAAATGCCACACTAAATCTGGTTCAAACACATCACAACACACCTGGAATCATCTAAGGATCAATGCCAACACTTGGCATGATCCTATGATCACATTTCAAGTATAAATAGACCCCATAGTTCATATATTTTCCCTGCTCATTCATACTTTTTCTTCTCTATCACTCTTGGAGATTGCTCCTGATCTATAGAGGCCTCCTACTGAGTTCTTATTCCTCCTAGAACACTTGTAAGTATTCTTTCATAGCTCTTTTCTTTTCTAGGCTAAGTTATTAGCCGAAAGTCAAGAAAAATGACTTTTGCTTTGACTTTCGGTTAAGACCGTTACGGTCAAGCCAATGTTCGAATCGACCATAGCTACGGGATTGTAATAAGGTAGGTAATAATCCCCTCTGAGGGAACCTCCTGAAGATCACGTTAAGTTGGTCAAATGACGGGTCAAAGTTATATTAAAATGAAAGTCAAAACGCAGTTTTTCAAAAAATGTATAAAATGAAATTCTAAGTATCTAAACACATATTTTTAACATTATATCAATTGATATAACATATTAGAACATGTTAAAACATGTTCAACACATCATTTCCCGCTTATAGTCCGGTTTGCAATTGAAAGTCAAGCAGTTTGACTTCTGCTTTGACTTCCAATTCTAACCCGTTTTAGCTAAGTTAGCTACTAATTTGAAGTTGCATTATGATCATATAATGTATGGAATAACCCTCTGAGGTTATACCATTTGATCATAATCAGTTGTCGGTTTTATGCAAGTTCATGTATTATGCCTTAAAAATACCGAAAATGCCCTTTTGAGCATAAAATGGTTTTAAACCGTAATGAACTTACAATTTGGAATACTTACTGATGTGGTAACATATTAAACATGTTTTGGCATAATGAACTTGACAATGACTCATCCGATCACCTGATACTGCCTATGCGCATACGAATTGGGTCAAATTCCTTCAAATTCACTTCTAATTAGAATGCGTTATTGTTTGCCCCATATTATACAATTCATAGTACTTGTGAGCGTTCAATCACATTCTATCAGGTCACCGCTAATCTAGCCAACCGTACAGTTTTTATATTAGTTAACCGGTCCAAGTCTATGACTTGAATAGGACCCGTTAACATTCTAGTGGATTATTATTCCATTCATTCCAGACTAAGGGCGTCCAGGAAATTGCAACCTTGATTAGTTGTTTTGTTTGAACGGTTGTGCTTATATATATATATCTTTGGATTGTAAAGATTTAAGCCAGGTAAATACTCTTAACATATTTTCCTTATACGGGCTTGGGTTACGGTAAATTATTACCGCTTGATCGGGTATGGGATCAATGACCTATTATGCCGATTAACCCGTTTTAATACGTATTGCTTGATAACTTAAACATTGGGGGTTAATGTGACCATGTCCTGGATATCCTCGGCTCATTTAATTGCAAGTGACCACGACTTAAGCACGGGGTGTAGGCATACACCCGACAGATGCTAATGCTATGGTAAAATATTTTCTTACCATTTTATGGGGATACCCTTTATGAGTTAAAGTGGTGTGTCGGTTAATCATGTCCCGGAGTTTAGTTCTGGGTCCCATATATATTGACAAGCATGTAATATTGATAACAAGAGATATAGTTTGTCCCAAGTTATTTATGAAAATTGATATAACAAATGGTATATAAAACCATTTTTCAAATATTTTCAAAATGTGTCGGTTATTTGTATTTACCAGTGTAAACTGACGTATCTTCAAAAGACTAAGCGCATGTTGCAAAGTAAGTAAATAAGCTCGAAGTTGTCCGGTAATTGCTTAGTGGAATTCGCAACTCCATGCAAGAAGCCTAGTGGTCTTTTATGTAATTATTTATTATCCGATCCGCCTGTGGATCTTTTAAACACTTTGGTTGTATATTATTTTGAACTTTCGGACAATTGTATTTTGTAATAATTATTTTATACTCCCAAGACTTCCGTTGTGTTATTGTGAATATTTATATCAATTTGTCACATATACACCCCAAGTCTGGGCCACCGGGAAATCACGGTGTGACAATAATCCTCAACAACGACTGGATGATCCTGATTTTGTGCGGTTGTGGAATCTTTGACATCAGCTGATTGAGCTTGATTGGAGGATATGTCCTTTTTGAATCTGAGTCCAGTTGCGACTTCCTCGATGTCTAAAGAAACCAATGGCTCAAAATGAGGCATATCCTCCTCATCAGGCAGCTTGGGATAATTGTGTCTTATCGGCGGAGGACACTTTTGATACCCAATGCATTTGACATTACCTTTCTTCTTTTGTATGTCTATAATGTGATCCAACACGTAACGCGAGATAGCTAGCTATCCAACTTAAGTTGGATCGCATCAATTTCACACTTTACACAGGATAATTCCTTTTTCGTTTCCTCGAGCATGTTAATGTAATTGTTAATGGTTGTTTGCTTTCTCGAAACAGTTTTCGTTAACTTATAAACGTCTTTCTTTAAGGTTTCAATGATGATTTTAAATTCCTTTTCATATCGTTTTAAAACCATGTCTCTGTGCATTTTAAAAGGTCGACAAACAAGTGTTGATTGTGGTTAAATGCGAATTCAAATTTACTTTCTAACTCAGACCGTTTACCTTCTAAATCAGAACATTTATTGCATTTAACACACTTAGAACAAATAGAGTTATCGACACTTACCTGACTGGATTCATCCTCAGACATCAACCCATTTGCCTCAGAATCAACAACCTCTCTCGATGGACCTTCTAATCCATCCGCGCTTGAACTTGAATATTCTTCATCTGAACTCCCGCCATATCCGGAACTATCATCATTTCCTTGCTGGAGACTCACCATCATTGACATTCTTGACAATTTCAACATAAAACGCTTTTCTATTAAATGAAATGGGATTTAAAAACAATAGTGGGTCTTAAAAATATTATGTTGGCTTATAATAAAATATGATGGATCTTGAGATAGTGGGCTTTAAATTTAAATATTAAAGCCTTCGATAGTTTTAATAATGGACTTAGAAAGTTTAGAGAAGAATTATATGGATATCTAAAAGTGGGCTTTTAATTAACATTACACGATTCTGCTGGGATGAGCTCTAAGCAAAAATGATGTGAGGATACTAAATAGATGATGGTGGGCTGGTCAAATTAGAAATATAAACCAACCCAAACAAACAGGCGAATGGGCACTTAAGTGATATGCTACAAGTAACTACAGTGGTCTGTTAAGTTGGTGAACGTTGATGTACACAATCCAAATAGTTATTTAGTAATTGCTGAAACACATTGGGCCTTTTGTTCAACTTCTGTTTTATGTGAGCTTGATTGTGGGTTATCATAAAAACTGGGCTTGAAATAATCAAGAATGCCGGAAAAAATGGTGAATCGTGTTTTAACTTCAAAAATCGACAGAAAATGATATTTTCGATTATCTTCAGCTGTTTTAACAAGTTTTAACCAAGAATAAAATCAAATAACATCCGAATCTGAGGTTTTAATTCATAATTTTTTAACACATAACCTGGGTTTTAAGATTTTATCCAAGAAAACTTCAAAAACCTCTCAATAAACCTCACCACGAACTCGGTTTTCAACAAGAAATCGAGCCTTACGCTTTGATACCACCACTTGTAGGTCCCGATATGGATCGTCGGACTACAATGATTTCTTGTTTTGGATGCCGTAACGAGTGCGGAATCCACGTTACGATACAAACCGAGCGAGAGAGAATGAACAATACGCAAAAATATCAAAGATTAACGGTCCAGTTGGTCATGACCAACTGTATTTATTTATTTACTTTCTGTACATTCATGACCAACCGGTTTGTTAACTATCTTAACTTCAAAAACCTCTCAATAAACCTCACCACGAACTCGGTTTTCAACAAGAAATTGAGCCTTACGCTCTGATACCACTTGTAGGTCCCGATACGGATCGTCGGACTACGATGATTTCTTGTTTCGGATGCCGTAACGAGTGCGGAATCCACGTTACGATACAAACCGTGCGAGAGTGTGAACAATACGCAAAGATATCAAAGAGGATGGTCCAGTTGCACAACGGTTCCGTGTATTGATTTCGACAGAGTTTGATTTAATAAGTATATCAAAGATTAAATCAAACTCCGGGGGCAAAAGTGAAAGTGCACTAATTTTAACGTTATCTTACTAATTTCGTGAAAATAACGTTAAAAGAGGGGGATGGTTAATCATGGATCATGTGGTGGCGTTGATAGCCGAAAGACAAGGGGGTACATGCACTAATCGGCGTTTGTCTCAATTGCTGAGTATTATGTGTCTTATGTCCAAGGCTTGATGCAAAACTACTACCGAGCCGGTGGTCTCATTGGAAGCAGCCTCTCTATTCCTACGGGGCAGAGGTAAGGTTATCTACATCTCACCCTCCTCAGATCCTACCTTAGCTTTGCTATTGGTGGGATATACTAAGTATGATGATGATGATGATGGCATCACGCGGATTTCGTGTACTAGTTGATATTAAAATAAGATGCTAATTGTTTCTTCCATCATATCCGTAAAACACTACTTTTTAAGAACATGGTGCCTCCTAATAAGGGTACATGGGACATGGTTGTTTTTAAATTACACTAACTAGGGCTGTAAACAAACTAAGTTCGGCGAAAAGTTCGTTTAGTTTAATAAATGAATGAATACAAACAAGAAATTTTGTTCGTTTAACTTAACTAAAGGAACTAACATGAACAAATGTTGAGTTCGTTCGATTCGTTTACGTTCGGTAATGTGCTCATTTATGTTCATTTGAGTTCATTCATTCAAAGGTTTTTATATGTTGTACGTTTGTTTTATTGTTTTTTGTTTTTTAAAAATTGAAAATATACTTATATTATATGCCTCCCCCAACATCCCGTATTTAACCATTTCAATTTCAGTTTGTGTTAAAGCTCAATAAACTTCTTAATTTTGTGTTAATCATGAACATGAACAAATGTTGAGTTCGTTCGTTTCGTTTACATTCGGTAATGTGCTCATTTATGTAACGCTTCACTTTTTGGTATTTTCCTTATAGAAAGTCTGTTTATATTTCTATTTTTAGAAACTTGTAATTTCTTTCTATTCATATTTCTTTTTCAAACATTGTAATCCGAGGCTTTGATCATAAAATAACTCCATCATTTTATACATTGTGTTATGCATACTTGATGCATACTCATTACATAATTGTGATACGTGCAAACAAATATACATACTCGAATACGCAAACTCATACTTGATATACTTGCAATCTTAGTTTTTTTTACATGCATTTTATTTTATACATCATACATATACATTACACTTGTATGCTTAAAACACTTAAAACCGGCTAAAACACGCAAAACAGACAAACTTGAACCTTTGTGCAACTGGACCATCCTCTTCGTGCGAAGGGATGCCCCCACTCGCACGAAGGGCCCACTCGTCCCAACCTCAACTCGCACCAAACACTCCTTTCAATCTATAAATACAACCCTTCACCCCCCACTTCGCACCTTCCACTCACCCTGAAATTCTCTCAACTACTGACTTTGTGCACGACCAGCAGAGCATTCCAGCAACTCCTAAGTGAGTTCAAACTCACTTTTTTTTACATTTTCATACTTGTTTCTTCTACTTTCCTTCTACCTTTTTACTTATCTTCAAATCTTCAACATTTAGATAATCTCTAGAGAGGATTTCACATACTTACTTGGGCAGTCTAAGGTGAAACCTCATCACTTAGAGACCAATGTGAAGACCTTAAACTTTTGATTAAAGCTTTTAAAACATTTTCTGTTCTGAACTTGGCAGAATCAAGAACCTACCGAGCTCAAAAGCTAAGTCTATAGCTGTGGGTTAGTCTTGAGGTTGATTCCAGCCAAGAAACGAGGTTGTTCAAACAAAACCGAACCAACTCGTTCCAAACAGGGACCATTCGCACGAATGAACTTAGCCGAATCGTGCGACTGAGCATCGCACGACTGGCCAGACCAATCGCGCGAAGGACTTCTGTTGCTCCCGTTCTGGCATTTCCTAAGTGTTGAATGACTATCTCAGATCCTCGTCTTCAATATGGATGAATCTGGGTTTAACAGAATTGTGAACTATGAAAACCTTGGTTTCCAATCTAGTTCCACCGCCTAACTTGGACTTGCAAACGAACACCCAAACAGTCTTCTAGACCCAGAATAAGTTAACCCCGCTTCACCTTCAACAATTGCCATGTTGGGAATGACACGCCTGGGTTGTTCTTGTTCGGCTTTTTGGAATTTATTTATTTACTTTCTATACATTCATGACCAACCGGTTTGTTAACTATCTTAACGAACTTGTGCTTTAGTGAAACATATAATGAGGTTTATACCTCCATACATGACTTCTGTGAACTCTATGACTCACTTGACTGTTAATAATATTACCATATAAGTATCATATATAAATCTTAAACCGATATCAGAACGTAACGTTAACTGATTAATGGTTAAAATGTCTCGAACGGGAACTCTCGCACAAACAGGCTAGTTCGCACGAATGGGAATATCCCATTCGCACGAATGGACCTGTTCGCAAGAATAGAGTAGTTCGCACAAGACAGTGTTTTGCACATTCAGTTTTCCATTTATCTCGAATCTGAGTTCCTCGTTGCTGATTTTATTGGGAAAAATAAGACCCATGAAATCACAGTAACTTAGTGTCACGACGAGTGCTTAGACGGGATATATTTTCGTATTTTTATACCTATACTTTCATACTTTAATCCAAATCCGAATCCTCTGTTCAAACTCCAAATGACTCACACCTTCGTTTGTCCAAATGTAGGGCGACCTCGGTGTTCCAGTGCCCTCAAAAACTTCTCATATTACGAATTAATAAACGAAGATTTGCAAAACCATAGGTATACTTGAACACCCTTTTTACGTTTTACACTTTTGGGTGCAACATGTTTACATATTGAAATTTACACAATCACACATACTTTATGCAATCTCAAACAGAAATTCATACATACATGCTTAATACGTTATTCTCTGATTCATATGTGTTGGAACATTCTTATGTGGTATACTTGTCATTAACTTCGTACAAGTCTCCCCTTAACATGTATAGCGCTATAGGAGTAACACACCGCCCGTAGTCTTGTGGTCATGTTAAGTTAAAACAGAATGGTCCTATCGTTGCTATGATAGGATTACGCTAGCGGTAATCTTTGGGTTGACATTTATAGACATATGCCAATTCGCATGTTAATCTTAGATAACAATTATGCCATGTTGATTATTTAAACTCTTTTTATAATTATGCTATTATTAAACTTGTATACTCGCCAATACATTTTCTATTGAACTATACTCTGAACATGTTGCAGGAGCTTGATGACGTTGACGTTGATGAAAGTTAGTAGGGTTGACTAGATACACATGTTAGAAATCTAGTTAGATTGTTGTATTTGTTTCGAGAACTATGTTGTATTTTATTTCTTGTTGTACTCATTGTATTTCGAATTAACTGTTGTACTTTGATTTTAATTGTTGTACTTGAATTATTATTAATGAAATGAAATTGGTTTGTTAATTATTGACGCAAATAGTATTATGAAGTGTTGAGCAATCTTGTCCTCGTCCTGATCCGATGTTACGCCATCGGTTGGGGTGTGACAATTTATGTCTCCTCATTTATGTTCATTTGAGTTCATTCATTTAAAGGTTTTTATATGTTGTATGTTTGTTTTATTGTTTTTTTTTTTAAATTGAAAATCTACTTTTCTTATATGCCTCCCCCAACATCCCTTATTTAATCATTTCAATTTCAATTTGTGTTAAAGCTCGACAAACTTCTTAATTTTGTGTTAATCATGTTTCTAATAATTATGTCATCTGTGTTTGGATAATTATGCTAAGTGCTTATTTGTTTTTTTGTTGGATTCTTGGCGATCTTTGTGTGAATTATGAATATTTTATTCTAAAATGAAAATATGTTCGTGGATGTTCATTTGTGTTCATAAATTTTGTTTGTGTTTGTTAATGCACACATGAGCATTTGTTTGAATTCATTTGTGATTTGTAAGTGTTTGTGAACTCATTCATTTTCTAAATGAAAATGGTCCCTCACTTTAGATCCTAAACTTTTGCCTTTTTTTTCATTTTTTAACCAACCAGGTTTATTATATGCAGTTAACTCACATTTTTTTGCTTTGTCTTTCTTTTCTGTTATAAAATTTAAAATGTTATGTTTTATAAAATCCTAATTGTACCCTTGTGACGTGTTTGCGTTTTTTGTAACTTTCATTCAAAACAAAGTTTTGTGATAATGTACGAATAATCAAAATACAAATGTCGTCAAAGCTACTTTAAGGTTTCTTTTTTTATAGTTTAGTTTTCCTTTTACAACCTTTGAAATATGGTGTTTTATAATTAAAATTCATTTCTACATGCTTATTTTTATCTCAATGTGATTTTTATAATTAAAATTCAGAAATTATTTTTTTACCTCAATGTGAATTTTTTTACGCAATGTGAATACTAATGTACACGTTGTCAAATTTAATCCATTGAAATTTTAACATCTCTATAACACCATGCGGATTTTGTGTACTAGTTGATATTAAAATAAGATGCTAACAGTTTCTCCTATAATATGCATAAAACACTACTTTTTAAGAACATATTAGTCCCCTAAGAAAGGTAGATGGGTCTTCGTTGTTTTTAAATTACACTAACTTTTTATTTGGAGTAAATTACGATTTTGGCCTCTGTGGTTATATCACTTTTACCCTTTTAGCCCAAATTTTTTTTTTTAACATCTGAGCCCCCAATGTCTTTTATTAACCCTTTTGGCCCCCAACACTAACCCCATCCGTTGAATGTTAGGGGCCAAAAGGGTTAGAAAAAAAGACGTTGGGGCCAAAAGGGTTAGAAAAAAAGACGTTGGGGGATCAGATGTTAAAAAAAAATTGGGGCTAAAAGGATAAAAGTGATATAAGCACAGTAGCCAAAATCGTAATTTACTCTTTTATTTGATTATAAAGTACAAAATTGGTGGTATCTAAAATTTTTATTATATAGAGATATAACACTTTAAATTTCCGTTTTGTTTTTTAGATAACCAGGTTATCACACGTGGCGCACTTACCTTCTTCGGTCTAGAAACTTATAAAATATATTGTTTTATAAAATTTTGAATGTACAATTGCTACTTGTTTATTTTTATCATTGTTTGGACGTAAATTTATTAAAAATCGAATTGTCCTGATAATATACAAGTAACTGAAGCACAAAAGTACAAGCTATCAAAGTTCCTTTAAGGTCTTATTTTTTTTTACTTTTTTTCTCTCCTGTTGGTGCATATTTGTGTGTTTGTTACTGTACGAATAGGCTAAATAGAGTGTGTGTTATATATGTACATGTTAGATAGTGAATGCATGAGTGTTGCGTTTGATATGTGACATACGTTGTGTGATGTAGAACGTATGAGTCACACATTAAGTATTGACTAATGCATGTGCACGCGTAGAAGTTTCCAACGTAAGAGTCTTAGACAATATATAGAATAGACATGCATAGGATAGATAAGTTTTAGAAAATTTTAGATTTGAGAGGTACTTATTTTTATGAAATGTACAGTTCATCAAATCCAAAACTTACAAATTTTAACATCACCACCCAAAAAATGATTGTTTCACCTAGGGTTGGCAATTTTACACGAATACACGACACGAACCTACACGAAGCTAACAGGTATCGTGTATGGCCTTAACAGGTATCGTGTACCAAACACCAAACAGGTAGACACGAGATTACCTGTTAATTTTCGTGTATAAATAGGTTAAATACCTGTTTACCTGTTAATACCCGTTAGTACACGATAAGAAATTAAATTAAATAAAACTCATCAGCCATGTGCATGTGGGTTCCTTAATTCCCTTCTATTTTCATTCCTCATTCAATTCAAAAAAAAAAAAAAAAAAAAACTAAACTCCCTCTGTAACTCTCAGATAGCATGTCGTGTTCGTGTTTTTGTTCATGTTAACAGGTAATTTTCGTATATAATAGTCGAACAGTCGTGTTAACAGGTATTAACAGGTAATTTTCGTGTATATCGTGTCGTGTTCGTGTTCGTGTTTGAAAAAAAGGACACGATAAGTTATCGTGTCGTGTTCGTGTATGGGATTTCGTGTATCGTGTCTTATCGTGTATGGGTATACACAATATGTCGGCCCTAATTTCACCCACTAATTGACATTAGATAAATTGACAATTATTTGTTACATATTTTATATTTTCCATTAAACACTACTTTTATGGTACGTAGTACTCCAGGTAATATTAACTTTTTATTTAAAAAAAAAAGTTAAATGCTACATGGAAGTCCCATGTTGTTTTTAAATTACACTAACTTTTTATTTGGGAGTCTCATCTTCATTTTAAATTTTAAATCTGGAGCAGATCTATTAAGGGCTCTAGGGTGTGCGAGATATTCCTGAACTTTTTGGTAGATTGCAAAATATCTTTGAATGTACAGTAAAAGTTTTTTTTCACAATTTTATGAATTTACTGTAAAATTTTCTTTTATATACCCGTTAATTTTTCTTTCTAATCTGCCACTATTTTAAATTACAATAACTTAGGAATCTTATGTTCTTTTTTGGCATATAAGTTCTTTAAAGTTTAGGAGCAACAGATATGTAAGTCGATCCAAATTAGCTAGGGAGCACTTCATGGTCATGGGTTCTTGGCACACTTGACAATGGGTAAGCTTATATTCAATTATATACAATAACGTATAGAAATCAAGTTACAATGTGACACCTATAGATTTAGTTAAACCTTTCTTTTTACACACTAAACTTTTCACTTTGATTTTTTTTTCATTTTTTAACCAGATAGGTTATGATACGGGGTTGACTCACATTTTTCTGTTTTTTTTTATTTTTCCGTTATAAAATATAAATATGATATCTTATAAAATACTAGATGTACCCTTATGATGTGTTTGTGTTCATGTTTAACCTTCATTGAAAACAAAGTTTTGTGATAATGTACAAGTAATCGAAGTACGAATGTATAAGTCGTCAAAACTACTTTAAGGTTTCCTTTTTTTATAGTTTTGCTTCCTTTTACAATCTTTGAAATATGACATTTTATAATTTAAATTCATAAATTTTCATTTCTGAATGCTTATTTTTATCTCAACATACATTTTTACGCAAAGTGAGTACTAATGTACAGGTTGTCAAAATTGATTCTTAGAAATTTTAACATCTCTATAATAACATGCGTATTTCGTATACTAGTAGATATTAAAATGAGATGCTAATTGTTTCTTCTATAATCTACATCATACAGTACATTTTAAGAACATATTACTCCCCTTAGGCTATAGGGTGTGGTCATGACCCTCATAACCACCATGATCTTCCACGTGAGCAGCATGTCACCCACCTCTAATCCACCATCCAAACCATTAACTTAAGGGTGTGGTCGTGACCCAAGCCACTATCCCCTTATTTATTTTAGTTTATCTTTGTTTAAAAAAAAAGGAAAGGATTTTTTCTTAGAAAATGGAAAGAAGGACCATAGTTGCCATGGTTTAATCCATGCAAACCATGGTAGATCAGACAAGGGGGTGGTGTAGCCTTCCATTTATGTTCCTACGTGGCGAATTATATCCCAACTATGACCCCCACACCCTTTAGCCTTAGAAAAGTAGATGAGACTTGGTTGTTTTTAAATTACACTAACTTTTTATTTGATTATAAACTAGTGTGTTTCTTTGCGCTTCGCGGCGAGTTTTCGATGGATCCCTGGTCTCTATGACCAACCTCCCAGTCACTAAGACTGAATCCCTGGTCTCTATGACCAACCTCCCAGTCACTAAGTTATTTGAGCATCCAAATCCCTCACAGTCAATCATCCAAGTCCAACTTAATGACCTTGGAGATTTCACAAACTGTTTTTCATTTTTTGAATAAAAAATTCAAGTTTCAAATTAATAAACTTGTTTATTTTCAGAAACACGATCAGCATACTCAGATTTTGAAACTCAGCTTTCTGTCATAGGTTGTCGAAAATAAAGTAGAAATCAGAATCTTTTTGTATTTTTCTGAAACATAAAAGCAGTAAAGAAATATTTACAAACATATTTACAGACAATATTTTTGTTTGAGTTTGCGTTAGAGGATCATATCAGTTTATGACAAATCACTAGCACCGTTGAGCTTTAAACACTTTAAGTTCTAAACGATTCACTTAGATTGTTAGTATACTGATCCACTTAAATTTTTACACAAAGTTCAATCGATTCGAGATACGAGAATTAGTGTTTTAAGCACTTAACTTATTCGCGTGTCCCACCTCAGAATATACTCCCGTATCAAGATTCATATATGCAGTCTTACATGTGAATGTACACCAATGATATCTGTAAACGGGTAATGCGAGGCAGGTTAGAACTTCCGTTCAGACAAAGAGATGATGGCTGGACTTTAGGTGTGTCTCGTTTGGGAATCTTTTCTTCAACAGCATATGATTAGCATTTTTCAATGTTTCATCATTTTTATGCTGAGGGTGGGCTTTATGATTATAGCAGTGCAGAGTATTATACGAGGACTAGGCTATTGCTCCTGCAAAATCAGAAGTCCTGGTATGTCACACCCCCAATTTGCCACCTAGGGAATGTCCCTGTTAGGCGTGTGACAACAAGCTAGGAGCCACCAATTACATTGAATCACAAATTCAAAACAAAGTTTCATAAATTAATAGTAATAGAAATTCAAGCACAAGTTGTTTTGAAACCATCTAGTTCAGCGGAAGCATTAACGTATCACAATGTATAAGTTTCACACAACCAAAGTAAATAAATGTTTGATAAATAATTCAACAAGGCAACCATGACCACTCGCACCCTCCAGCCAGCAAGTTCCTGCGTTCCAAGTACCTAAGGACCTGCGAGCATGTAACACACGTATCAGACAAAGCTGGCGAGTTCACAGTTTTAAGAAAACGTTTATTACCCGTTGTATGTAAAACAGTTCGATAACCAATGCAAGTAATATTGTTAATATCTCATTTCCGAACAATGACGGCTCCTGAAATACACGACTGCCCTTCCCACGTACTCCTATCTAGTACTGGGCCAGACTGGGTCATTAGTTCACCTCCGTCCTCTACAGGAGCGGTGTGAGGGTGCCAAACCTAAGTAGCGCTACTAACTAATACCCGATGAGGGACTTACAAAAGATGATAGGTGAGATCATTAACCAATATACTCGTTTTTACCCAAAGCCTTATCCCCCCCATGGAACACCCACTGACTGTCCCCAACCACTGGGACGCATGCTCGAATGTAGTGAACTCACCTTTGGTTTGCTCGGTAAGACTAGATACCCGTTTATCAACTATTCAAACACGTCCTAGAATAGTTACCAACAACAATTAGTCTTTGGTGCACATAGTCCACATATTTCACGTACAATCAATTTATGTATTCATTGCACATATCACACAACCAAGATGCACGTAATACACCCATATAGTTGAAATCATACCAGTTAATCCAACAACCCAATATTAGCAGGTAATCACTTAACATGTGTTCGGTTCATAGGTAAATTCGTTTCATGATTTCGTTCATGCGGAACATTCAATATTTAGTCTCTCAGCACACAAGTATGTAAACAAAACATGTTAAGGATTCACTTAAGATTGGTGTAATTCACTATAACCCTTCGGCCCAAATTCACATTACAACTTCAAGCATTCTTAATACAAAAGGATAAGTGGCCCAACAGTAAAGTAAGCATGTGTTCAATGGCTTGTAAGACAAATGTTCTACTTATACCTTCGGCCCCTCATACAACAACACACACAAAAAAAAAAATAAATAATAATAAGCTGCCCCCTTGCACCAATTAGATCAAGCCAACATTTCCACCAATCCCATCCTATGACCGAATACACACAACCACCATGTTCATTCCTTTCATATCATTGGACCAAATTATATCAACACACACATTCACATTAAAAAGCAATCCCATGATTTGGATGTCTGCTATTGTATCAAATCAATTAAAAAATATCACCTACTCCTATGATGGCCGCCCACATGTCTTTTCCTTTCATGTCATTGGACCGAATTAGATCAACACACACATGCATATTAAAAAAAAACAATCCTATGATTTGGATATCTACTGTTGTATCAAATCAATTAAAAAAATCACCTGCACAACCTTCGAAATCAGCCAACCAACATGCAATTCACTTGACTTAATGCCACGTTTACAACACCCTAATTTACATACTATCTAGGCTAATAATCATGCTCTTATTATTTACTTCACATACACACACACTGGTCACATAACATAATCATTGCACATGCATGGATTCATGTATAACAACACAATTAAAGAATCACTAACCACAGTTTAATCAAGAAGGATGATGCTCGAAGAAGGGGGTTTGCGTCAACAGCCGTTCACCGAGGATGAATGGGTAAAAGATACGCTAGGGTTTTGGGAATGTATTTGTGTGCAATATTTTACATAATGGGTGTGAATATATACTAATTCCTAACCACCCAATCCTACATTTTGGGCTTGCTGTTGACCGGCCATGAGGGAGCAGCCCATACCCACTTCGGGTATGAGTATATGGGTTCATACAAGTCGGTGCGTGTGAGGGTGCGGTCCAACTAGAACTAGGGTCCAAACGTTCCAATACAATAAATGATTTTCGCTTACGCTACAGTTGAACAATAATCGAGTACACTTGAATAATAACAGAGCGAGTAACGTGTGATAAGACGCAGTGCGACAGAATAATACTAAATTAGCAGTTACGATACTAACCTCGAAAGTTCGGGTTGTCACATTATCCCCAACTTGAAGGAAATTTCGCCCCGAAATTTAACAAGTAAACATGAAGGAGTGAAGCGAGGAATTAAGATTGTTGCGGATCTTGCTCAGGTGTGACATCATCCCCAACTTGAAGGGGAATCTCGCCCCGAGATTCACCAGTTTTGCTTGATTCTGCTTTGTCTTTGGGAAAGAGATGAGGGTACTTTAGTTTCATCTGATCCTCGCGCTCCCACGTGAACTCCGGTCCACGTCTTGAGTTCCAACGAACTCTAACGATGGGAATACGACTGTGCTTACGCACTTTGACCTCACGGTCCATGATCTCGATGGGTTCTTCAACAAACTGCAACTTGTCGTCGATCTTTAACTCTTGAAAAGGTACCGTTAATGGGTCGTCAGCATAACACTTCTTCAACTGCGACACATGAAATACATCGTGAACATTACCCAGCTCAGTAGGTAACTCCAATCTATAAGCCACCTTGCCAACACGCTCCAGAACCTTAAACGGCCCAACATATCGTGGATTCAGCTTGCCACGTTTCCCAAAGCGCACAACCCCTTTCCACGGTGAGACTTTCAACATGACTCGGTCATTCACTTCAAACACTACCTCTTTGGCACGTTTGTCTGCATAGGCTTTCTGACGATCACGAGCAGCTGCCATACGTTCTCTGATTTTCACGATCTTATCTGAAGTTTCGAGTACTATCTCAGGACCCGTGATCTGACTATCACCTACCTCAGCCCAGCAAAGAGGTGAACGACACTTCCTCCCGTACAGTGCCTCAAATGGTGCCTCCTTGATACTGGTGTGATAGCTGTTATTGTAGGAGAACTCTACCAACGGCAAGTGCTTCTCCCATCCCTTCCCGAAATCCATAACGCATGCCCGCAACATGTCTTCGAGCGTCTGAATGGTGCGTTCACTCTGACCATCCGTTTGTGGGTGATAGGCTGTACTCATATCGAGACGTGAGCCGAACGACTTATGCATAGCTTGCCATAACTCCGAAGTAAAGCGAGGATCTCGATCGGAAATAATAGAAGTTGGCACTCCGTGCCTAGAAACCACCTCTTTAAGGTACACCGCTGCGAGCTGCGAATATTTATCTGTCTCCTTGATCGCTAAGAAGTGGGCTGACTTTGTGAGACGGTCAACAATCACCCATATAGTATCGTTCCCAGCCTGTGTTCTCGGTAACCCCGTAACAAAATCCATAGCGATCTGTTCCCACTTCCACATGGGTATCTCCGGCTGCTGGAGTAGACCCGAAGGTTTCTGGTACTCTGCTTTGACCCTAGCGCAAGTCAAGCACTTACTCACGTATGTTGCGATGAGAGCTTTCATATTCGGCCACCAATACAAAACCTTGAGGTCCTGATACATCTTATCGGACCCTGGGTGAATAGAATATCGTGACTTGTGTGCTTCGTCCATCACCAGCTCTCGAAGATCACCAAATAAGGGAACCCATATTCGTTCCATGAAATAGTAAATACCGTCAGACCGTTGCTCGAACTTCTTCTTGTGTAGACCTCGTAATCCTTCAGCCTCGATATTTTCTTCCTTTAACGCCTCAATCTGAGCTGAACGGATCCGAGCAGGTAGATCAGAGTGAATAGTAAGCTGCAGGGCACGGATACGCTTTGGTTTTGGTTCTTTGCGGCTAAGAGCATCCGCCACAACGTTAGCTTTACCCGGGTGGTACTTGATGGCACACTCGTAATCATTGAACAACTCTACCCAGCGACGCTGACGCATATTCAACTCTTTCTGGTCGAAAATATGCTGAAGGCTCTTGTGATCAGTATAGATGGTGCATTTCGTGCCGTAGAGATAATGCCTCCAAGTTTTCAGTGCAAAGACCACTGCTCCCAACTCCAAGTCGTGTGTCGTGTAGTTTTTCTCGTGTACTTTCAACTGACGAGAAGCATAAGCTATCACCTTCTCGCGTTGCATCAACACGCAACCGAGACCCTGAATCGAAGCATCACAATAAACCACAAAATCCTCGGTACCATCTGGTAAAGATAGAATCGGCGCGCTGCATAATTTTTGTTTCAAAAGCTGGAATGCATCCTCCTGCTTCGTTCCCCAAGAGTAAACTACCTTCTTCTGTGTTAACGAGGTGAGTGGCTGTGCAATCTTTGAGAAGTTCTGTATGAAACGACGATAATACCCTGCTAGACCGAGAAATTGTCGCACCTCCGAAGGGTTCCTTGGTGCCGCCCAATTTCTAATGGCGTCAATCTTGGCAGGATCCACATGTATGCCCATCTCATTAACTATATGCCCCAGAAAATGTACCTCCCGTATCCAAAAATCGCACTTCGAAAATTTCGCGTACAACTGCTCCCTCCTCAGAAGTTCTAGGATAAGGCGTAGGTGTCGTTCGTGATCCTCCTTGTTCTTGGAGTAAATTAAGATGTCGTCGATAAAAACGATAACGAAGTCGTCAAGATATGGCTTGCACACGCGGTTCATGAGATCCATGAAGACCGCTGGTGCGTTGGTCAACCCGAATGGCATAACCAAGAATTCGTAGTGACCATATCGCGTCCGAAACGCTGTTTTGGGAACATCTTCTTCTCTAACTCGCACCTGATGATATCCCGACCTTAAGTCGATTTTCGAATAGAAACTTGACCCTTGCAGCTGGTCAAACAGGTCGTCAATACGAGGCAAAGGATAACGGTTTTTAATCGTCACCTTGTTGAGCTCGCGATAATCTACACACATCCGGAAAGACCCATCCTTCTTCTTTACAAATAGAACTGGGGCTCCCCAAGGGGAAAAGCTAGGTCGGATGAAACCCCTATCCAACAGCTCTTGGAGTTGGTTTGACAATTCCTGCAACTCCCCTGGCGCAAGACGGTATGGCGCACGAGCAACCGGGGCTGCCGCTGGGGCGAGGTCTATCTGGAATTCCACCTGACGATGTGGAGGTAGACCAGGGAGTTCCTCAGGAAATACGTCAGGATATTCACGAACAACTGGAAGATCTTCAATCTTCCTTTCATCTGACTGGGAATCAGTGACAAGAGCAAAAACTGCAGGATAACCCTTACGCAGATACTTCTGAGCTTTCATTGCTGAAACAATGCTAACCGGGGTCCCACTGCGATGACCCTGAACTGATAAAAATTCCCCACCAGGAAGGGGAACACGTACGATCTTCTCCTTACAGAGAATCTCCGCTTGATACTTGGACAACCAGTCCATTCCAACGATCACGTCGAAGCTGCCAAGGGTAATAGGTATTAAGTCAATGTCGAATACTTGACCCAGAAGATCCATTTTACACCCAAGTAGAACATGTGTAGCTTCGATTGTTTTACCATTTGCGATTTCTACTATGTGTTTCATTACGAGAAGTGTAGGACTTAACCCTAATTGAGAACCGAACCCCAAAGACACGTAACTCCAATCGGCACCAGAATCAAATAAAATAGAAGCAATAACACCGTTCACTGAAAACGTACCAGTAACCACGTTGCCGTCGTTCCGAGCTTCACCAGCTCCCAACACAAACCCGCGCCCACGCGCGACATTACCCGCATTGTTGTTCCCGTTACTACCCCCTGTGTTCTGCTTCAGCTGAGGGCAGTCTCGCTTGAAGTGCCCCTCAGCCCCACACTGAAAACACCCCTTCTGAGTACCCTGGTTCTGCTGAGTCTGTTGCCTACCCGACTGCTGTGATGACGGCTGCTGCGCTGGAAAAGTGGCCCTACAATCCCTAGCCATATGCCCTGGTCGATTACATCGATGACAAACACGAGCACACTGTCCCTTGTGATGATAGTTACACTTGCTGCACAAGGGTAGCTTCCCTGCGTAAGATCCTTGCCCTGATTTGTTACTCGAGTTCTGATTCACTGATGCTGTCTGACTGGAATTGCGAGTGCTGCCAGTATCCGTCTTCTTCTGAGGCTGTGCAGAGTTGGACCCCTTGTCTGTATCGTTCCACTTACGTTTGCTATCAGCAGTAGATGCAGTGGAAGTAGTGGCAGCTGTGGTAGTGCTAGAGATACGAGGTGGCAATGAGTCGCTCTCCACCTCCTGATCAACGATTTTATGTGCCAACCTAACAATCTGGGTTAGGTTATTGAGGTTCGCTGCTGTAACTAAACCCTTCACCCGTGGAGGTAACCCCTTAATAAACAACTCGATTCTTCGTGGCATGGGTCGGGACAAGTTTGGACACAAATCAGCTAACTCATATGACCGCTTCACATACGCCTCGATTTCAGACCCCACCATTGTCAGATGGTAGTACTCATTTTCTAACTTCGCTATCTCATCTCGAGGACAGTATTCCTCCCTCATCAGTTCTTTAAAATCATCCCACGTAGTGGCGTTCGCCGCCTCAATACCTAGCAGTTGGACCTGGGCATTCCACCAGGTCAAGGCACCATCCTGAAGCGTGCCTGCTGCAAACTTTACTCTATCCCCAGCTGGGCAGTTACATATCGCAAATACTGACTCCGCCTTTTCGAACCAACGTATAAGTCCCACAGCCCCTTCAGTGCCACTGAAGGTCTGTGGCTTACAATCCATAAAAGTTTTAAAAGTGCAAACCGGTGGGTGAGGCTGGTTTTGTGGCGCCGGCTGACCTATTAACGAGGGAAAACAAACCAACAACTAAGACTCAAGTTTACAATTCAAAGGAAAAGAATGTCTGGTACATGTCATACCAGCCTGGTAAGCTGCCAAGGCTGCAGCCACCTGAGCGTTGAGTAATGCTTCTAGCTCAGCCTGAGTCATGTGGATTTCGCCACGCCCACCACCGCGGCCTCCATTACGTCCACCACGACGACCTCCACCACGTCCGTTCATGATTCTACAAGTATGGGAAGAAGGAACGAATTAACAAATCATTTCAAGCGGATGTCAAGTATTGCTATAGTATTCACAGTTTTCGAGGTTCTAATACAAGATTGACTAACAACGTGGGATTCCTTTTTCACACCAGTCGAGATTTACTGGGACTCACATGCACCCCACGTTGTTATTATGTGTGCACCCATAATAATAACCCGATTTGCATGCTTATCTCAGTTCCTCCCTACCCGTGTCAAAAAGGTTTCCCCAGATTCATGCAGTTCGACCGACGACATCACAACATAGAGCATGTAAGTTCAAGTAGAGCCCCATTCTTAAAACACGTAGTATGAACAGATAGCATAGTAATTCGTATTGTAATAACAAGTGTGCGTTCGAGTATGATACTAATCATGAGTATGTACTAACTATGCTATGTAATAGTAAACAGGATACGAACCTTGCTGTCTGGAGCTGAGTGTCATGGTCAATGTCGTGTCAGTTCAGTTATAGTCTGGTTTTATACATCATTTTTAAAACCAAATTCACTATAACCAGTGGCTCTGATACCAAACTGTCACACCCCCAATTTGCCACCTAGGGAATGTCCCTGTTAGGCGTGTGACAACAAGCTAGGAGCCACCAATTACATTGAATCACAAATTCAAAACAAAGTTTCATAAATTAATAGTAATAGAAATTCAAGCACAAGTTGTTTCGAAACCATCTAGTTCAGCGGAAGCATTAACGTATCACAATGTATAAGTTTCACACAACCAAAGTAAATAAATGTTTGATAAATAATTCAACAAGGCAACCATGACCACTCGCACCCTCCAGCCAGCAAGTTCCTGCGTTCCAAGTACCTAAGGACCTGCGAGCATGTAACACACGTATCAGACAAAGCTGGCGAGTTCACAGTTTTAAGAAAACGTTTATTACCCGTTGTATGTAAAACAGTTCGATAACCAATGCAAGTAATATTGTTAATATCTCATTTCCGAACAATGACGGCTCCTGAAATACACGACTGCCCTTCCCACGTACTCCTATCTAGTACTGGGCCAGACTGGGTCATTAGTTCACCTCCGTCCTCTACAGGAGCGGTGTGAGGGTGCCAAACCTAAGTAGCGCTACTAACTAATACCCGATGAGGGACTTACAAAAGATGATAGGTGAGATCATTAACCAATATACTCGTTTTTACCCAAAGCCTTATCCCCCCCATGGAACACCCACTGACTGTCCCCAACCACTGGGACGCATGCTCGAATGTAGTGAACTCACCTTTGGTTTGCTCGGTAAGACTAGGTACCCGTTTATCAACTATTCAAACACGTCCTAGAATAGTTACCAACAACAATTAGTCTTTGGTGCACATAGTCCACATATTTCACGTACAATCAATTTATGTATTCATTGCACATATCACACAACCAAGATGCACGTAATACACCCATATAGTTGAAATCATACCAGTTAATCCAACAACCCAATATTAGCAGGTAATCACTTAACATGTGTTCGGTTCATAGGTAAATTCGTTTCATGATTTCGTTCATGCGGAACATTCAATATTTAGTCTCTCAGCACACAAGTATGTAAACAAAACATGTTAAGGATTCACTTAAGATTGGTGTAATTCACTATAACCCTTCGGCCCAAATTCACATTACAACTTCAAGCATTCTTAATACAAAAGGATAAGTGGCCCAACAGTAAAGTAAGCATGTGTTCAATGGCTTGTAAGACAAATGTTCTACTTATACCTTCGGCCCCTCATACAACAACACACACAAAAAAAAAATAAATAATAATAAGCCGCCCCCTTGCACCAATTAGATCAAGCCAACATTTCCACCAATCCCATCCTATGACCGAATACACACAACCACCATGTTCATTCCTTTCATATCATTGGACCAAATTATATCAACACACACATTCACATTAAAAAGCAATCCCATGATTTGGATGTCTGCTATTGTATCAAATCAATTAAAAAATATCACCTACTCCTATGATGGCCGCCCACATGTCTTTTCCTTTCATGTCATTGGACCGAATTAGATCAACACACACATGCATATTAAAAAAAAACAATCCTATGATTTGGATATCTACTGTTGTATCAAATCAATTAAAAAAATCACCTGCACAACCTTCGAAATCAGCCAACCAACATGCAATTCACTTGACTTAATGCCACGTTTACAACACCCTAATTTACATACTATCTAGGCTAATAATCATGCTCTTATTATTTACTTCACATACACACACACTGGTCACATAACATAATCATTGCACATGCATGGATTCATGTATAACAACACAATTAAAGAATCACTAACCACAGTTTAATCAAGAAGGATGATGCTCGAAGAAGGGGGTTTGCGTCAACAGCCGTTCACCGAGGATGAATGGGTAAAAGATACGCTAGGGTTTTGGGAATGTATTTGTGTGCAATATTTTACATAATGGGTGTGAATATATACTAATTCCTAACCACCCAATCCTACATTTTGGGCTTGCTGTTGACCGGCCATGAGGGAGCAGCCCATACCCACTTCGGGTATGAGTATATGGGTTCATACAAGTCGGTGCGTGTGAGGGTGCGGTCCAACTAGAACTAGGGTCCAAACGTTCCAATACAATAAATGATTTTCGCTTACGCTACAGTTGAACAATAATCGAGTACACTTGAATAATAACAGAGCGAGTAACGTGTGATAAGACGCAGTGCGACAGAATAATACTAAATTAGCAGTTACGATACTAACCTCGAAAGTTCGGGTTGTCACATGGTATAATACCCCATATATCATCACGTGCAAAGACCTAGTATGTCAGAAATAGGCAATCTCTCAAACAAGATTTCGGGGGTTACCCATATATCCAAGAGGTGTTCCCCACGAGATAAGCAAGTATTTGATATTTAGGTTTATATCTCAAAAACAATCTACTAAACGTGTAAAAATCTACTGGCATATCATCAGTGAGACCGTTTATCACATTAAAACATTACATTTCTTTAGCGTACTGTGATTATCTAACTGATGTACTATCATTTCCTCTTTTTACACAAAAACTCATTTTTGAATTTTTTATTGTTTTTGGCTTTTTCAAATTTTCAAATGTTTTTGGATTTTCTGACATTTTCTTACTCCCCTAAAATTCAAAACATTTAAAGAAAATTTGACAAACCGATGCAAGATAGCTTCATCTCGCCATCCATTTCTGCTTTTCGTGCACTGAATTGTAGAAAATATAACATGTGAAGCAAAAATTACCCCCATGATTTACAACACATTGATATTTTACAGTTTGAAAACCGTTTTTCAATCTTGTGAAATTAATCATGTTTGTTCAGCCGTGAGGGTTTCAGCGTATTCACTCAACATATTTTTGTAAATTTTTAAATTTTTCAATTTTTAGGGTTTTGAATTATGGTTTATTAATGTACAAAAATGAATAAACTCCCTGGTTTCAGACGCAGGGACCAACAGCCTCCTCTCCTCGTGCCAGGCTGCTCCCTTTCCAACTTGATGATCGTCTGTTTTCTTGAGCACCTTGAGTTCCAGCAAACCCGACATAACTTCCATTGATTTACTTGTCGTCGTATAGCAGTGCGAACATTCCTGTCATGTGCCGTGAGGCGCCGCTATCCATTATCCATTTAGAAATGATAGACCTTGGAAGCCCCTACACACATCAAAAGACATTTACTTAAACAATGATACCCAAGATTTTTCAACATTTGGTATACTACCAAAGACAATATCATGAGCTACTTTGTCAACTTTTGGAATGTTAAAAACAACATTTGGAACATCAGATTCTGGGTTTGACTTTAGAGCTCCTTCCTTGATAGGTGGAAATTCTTTAATCAACTTATCTAATTCAAATTCAATTTTCCCATTGTTGGTTGCACAGATTTTTGGTTCAGATTTTAAAACCTTTTCCATTTTCTTTTCCTCAAAAGAATGTTTAGGTTTCACCACCCATGATTGACTTTGAGAAGTCTTTGTTTTAAGATAAACCTTTGAAGTCTTTTGAAATTCTGAAGATTCACCAATTTCAAAAGTTGATTTTGGTTTGTCCTCTGACTTCAATGATTCACCGCGTTTAAGAATACGCACGGGGGACACCATAGGTGATTTTTCTTTAACATCCTTTGAAACTTTTGTTTTTGGTTTATGGAAAACTGGTTTGATTATCTTTTTGACACATTGTTTTGCCATGTGACCGATTTCATTGCATCGATAACAGATTCTTTTGTCATATTCAACAAAAGTGGATCTGTTGGTCTCATCTCTCATATTTTTGGCTGCAATAAAATCGTCAACTGCTTGCTTACTAAAGATATAATCCTTTTCGACTTCTGTATTATTACCAGCCACAAACACTTCACTCAAATTTTCTTTTGGCTTAACTTCTTTCTTAGCCATTTTCTTCTCAAAACCAACACCTTTCTTTTTGTAATCATTACCATGTCTCTTGTTATTACCATTGTTACCCACCCGTTCATTTTTCTTTCCCGGGTTGTTTGTCGATTGTTGTTTAACAAAAGATTTTTTCGGTTTTGATAGAAACGAATTGTTATTAACTTCTGAGGGATTAATTTCCACGAGTTTAAAAATTTTTTCAACATTTTCCAAGTTTGCATTCTGAATCCGGGTACTCAAAATTAGTATACAGTTTGTCGGTTCCGGTCATTGTGTAAACCACAATGATCGAATTGATCCAAAATTTTATCTGATTTTGAGATAAACTTATTAAGAAAGTTTCCGTCATCTTCAGAATCTAGAATCTGAACTGGAATTCTCAAAATGAGTTTTAACTGTTTCGAAATCAGTGTTATCACTCTCTTCACCCAACACTTGGTCTACAACTGTTTTAACCAGTTGTGACTCGTTGTCGGTGTCAGACGGAGAGAATGTAACATCTATGTTTTCCGGTAACTCATTCTCTTCTATTCTCAATTTTAGATTCAATGCCTTCTCCACCCCGTCTGGATATTTCTGAGAATAATGATTCCACATTGGGGGTGGAACATTGTTGAAAGCTGGTTTAACTTCAGGTTGTTGTGTACGATCTTATCAATCACATATGAAGATGAAAGGTAACTGATCAACTTTTTGTCGACTCTTTCTGTCTTAATGCGCATCAGTTCAAGTTCCTTCTTTAGAGATGCAATTGTGTCCAGATGGATGTTAATCGACATTTGTTTATCCATGACCCGTTGCTTTGAGCAAATTAGCAATTTTATCATTTTCTTTACTCTCATTGGTAATCATTTTAATTGATCGTGACAGAGTGTCATAAGCTTCTTTAAAATCATTAAAATCAAATTTTAATTTGTCGTGAAACTTGTTCAACTCTTGAAACTGTTTGTCTTTTTCAAGACAATCCATGCATGGTTTTAAACAGTTTTCGCATGGCTTTTCAAGAATTGTATCAACCTTTTCAAAAACTTTTTCTTGTTTGTCATTTTTACTTTCCGATTTACCAAACTCTCCGGACTCAGACTCAGATTTCTCTCCGGATTCGGACTTCACATTTTCTGATTTGCCATCGGACTCCTTTTCAATTGACACTGACTCTTGAGTTGCATCTTTGGTCTCATTGTTATCAGAAAGTGTTTTAGTTTGTTCTACCTCTTGCAGTTTGACCATAAGAGCTTCGCCTGCTATTTCTTTCAAAGTCTCCTGATTCATTTCCTTTGAGACATCAATGATCTCTAGAACCGGAGGTTGTTCAATTTCGTACTGTGGGCAAAACCCGTAGTCGGTTCACTAAAGAAACCTGCAAAAGAATCAAAAACAGTGTTAGTAGATTTAAATGCATTAGTAATAACCTCCTGTTCAGACTGATAATAGTAAACCACTGCTGTCTCCTCTTCTAGATCTGCAAAATTTTCTTCATTTACCACTTCACTGACTTCTTCAACTTCAGGAACACATTCCTCGATTTCCGGTTCCGGCTCTTCAATAATTTCAGCCATCATTGCAAGATCACTTCCTGGAACATCTTGCTGAACATCTTGCTGTACGTTTGCAGATTTCATTTTCCTCATCTTCCGAAGTTCAAGCTCATGACCTTCAATTCTCTCAATAAACGTACTCAAATTGAAACCCACGTATTCCAAATTGTTCTTAAAACCAATAGGAACGTGCCCCACTCTTCTTGTGGTAGTGCGTCAGCCAACTTATCAACCCACTCTTCATCTGATTTATCTATACTCAAACGTTTCATCTCCACTACTAAGTGACAATACCTCTCAATCAATTCTTTCGTTGATTCTCCACAAATAGCAGTAAAAATGTCGAATTCTTTTTTCAGTAGCGCTTTTTTGCTTTTGATCATTGAAGCACTTCCAAGAAATTTCATTTTAAGTGCATTCCAAATAGATTGCGCGTCATTCTGATGCTGTAACAGTACCAAAATGTCTTCCTTAATTGCCTATTGCAATATACTGACCATCTTCTTCTCAGCTTTAAAGCTTTCTTGGTCAGCCGGAGTTAACGTGTTAAGTGTTTTAGGAATACCAGCATCATTCACAGGAACTACATACTTCGTTTCAACTTTCAACCAACATTCGAGGTGATTCGCCTGAACCCACGTGCGAAATCTATCCTGCCACCCCAAATATTCTTCAATGTTAAGCAGTTTCGGTGGTTTTTGCATGGTTCCTAGTTTGTTCTCCATATTCACATTCTGGGCTATACTTGCTGGAGTTTGAACTGTCATACCTCCTCCGAAAAACGCATTGTAAAACTCTTGATTCTCCATTTTATACTTTGAAAAATGTTTCGAAAATTTTTTAAGTTTTGAAAAATCTCAATTTCAAGCGACCTGGCTTCAACACGATCTGAACTTTCAAACGATTTGGACCTTTCAAACGAACTGGACTACACTTCAAATGTAACACCCTAGTTACTATTAAGCGATTTTATGTGTAATACCAACAATTAGATATGTAGTTAAGACTACACATACGTCGGAAATACGGGTTTATTAAAACTTTTACAAATCATGAGTTATTCTACATCACGTGATCATATGTTTAATCCTTATGTATCAAAGTCAAAACTAATGTTTTAATGGTTTTGACCCTAGGTGATTTACAACATGGCAAAGTGCGGAAGCGTGTATCTATATCGTGTTCGGTTCTTCGTTGAGCTTGATCGTCTTCCGGCATCCAAGGTGTACCTACATTTCATAAACATGAAATGCTTTAGTCATACAGGACTTAAAACGTGTCTAAACGAGTCCGAGAAACAATTGATAACAAAAACAAAAATTTCAACCTGACCTCCACCGTAAATTACGGTGGCACCGTAATTTACGGTGGCCACTGGTTTTACATGCCCATACCGTAAACCAGTAGGGGGCCACCGTAAGGCTTTTCATCTCCACCGTAAATTACGGTGGCACCGTAATTTACGGTGGACCCTGCATCCAGTTCTCCATTTTTGCCGTAATTTGACACGAAATCTTCCGTAACTTTCAAACCGCTTGTCCGTTTGGCCTACCGTTTCTTCCTACGTGTTTGTAATTTGATTCTCCATCATTTGGAGTTAAAATCCGACATTCGGCTTAACAAAATTTAAGACTTCTAAGTCTTCGGCTTATTACCCTTTATACCAAATTTTGACCCGGTTATGCATTTTATCAAACAAACGTATTTATTTGATTCCTATATTTCATACACTTCATCAAATAATTGTGATATACCATATTAGGTTCTAATCGTAGGTTTATTCACAAATTAAACCCGTTTTCACTAGTATGCTTATGTTGACCCGTTAAGGATATTTTAAGCACTTTTAAGCTCAATTTCGCTTTCATTCTAATCTAGCGTTGTAACCTATATCTCTTATCTAGTACTCTTCCATCACAACTAAATGTGTGTTGGATTTAAAGTAGATATCTATGTGTTCCGAATTTATACCTCTTGAAATATCATTTTACGGCAAAGACTCATATGGAGTCTTTTGGCCCAAGAATTACATGTTTCACTACCCGTACTCGTTCTAAACTTTTGTTTAATCATAAGACTCCTTTCCAAACAACCTCTAAGAGTTGTTTGTTCAATTTAGCCTACAAGGGCGTTTTGGTCGATTTTGGTCCTTCTTTTACAATGAAGGGCTATCACCAATTATTCGACCAAATTAGCACTTTTACATACATCATAAATAAGCGTACCTGGCTCGGATCAACAAATAGACCCGATTTTAATACCTTGCTTTATATTCGCTAATTAAGAACGATGCGAATATCCATTGGATATCTATTCCTGTAAGCATATGACTCGACAAAAGAACCATTAGTCTATATAGTCAAAAGGTGTTGTCTACACCTTTTGACCCGTTTGGCCGAATTGACCATTTATCTTTGCGAAATGATATTTATTATCATCTCCTCTACATGACTCTTCCCGTTTAACACCGTACGGTAATTTTAAATATAAACCGTGTATTTCTTTCGACATAATATGACCAATTTATCGATTTACTTCTTTTTAACCATTATTATGGTTTCTATCATCTTTGATTTTCTTGTTCCGTTCGACTACACGACGGAACATCATATTTCAATTGTTTAGATATCTCATTCATAATTTATATGATAAGAAAACATTCCACAATTTAAGACTAGTGTAAGCTATACTTACCTTGCATCCGAATTATGCTTTTCTGCCATTCTTGCTTCGTTTGACCCGCTTCCTTTCCAAGCCTCCACCTAGCTTGTCAAGCGTCAAACTATCATCATAATTCGTAAGACGGTTATATTAGTCATCATTAATTATGACTATTCCATCTTACATATTTTCTATCACAATTACCATTCGATCTTATTAATGGTCGGTTTGACTATTTAAAAGTCAAATCACCAATTAACACATATGATTGCATTATCAAGTTCACAAGACTCAATTAGGCACATTATCAACACTTAGTTCTCATTTAGGCATTTTAACAAACACCTAATGTGCATGATTTTACATATTTACCAACTAGTTCCTAACTAGTTATTTTTACCAAGATTAACATCAAAATTCACCACTATCACTTATGATCAATTACTCAAACTTGCAAATTGTTCAAGTATCTTGTTCCTACTAGCAACTATGATGTTTTTAAACATGTGTACATCATCATCTTTACTACATAATCAAAACCCACTTGACACATGAGTGTATGATCATGGATTCATAACCATGAACATCAATTCAACAAGTACATGACTAGGGTTTACTCCTAGACATAGTTTCATCACTAATTTTACCCAAACAACAAACACGCAAGTTCAGATTCGAGTTCTCTAGGTTTGCTCAGAATTTCAACTAGAGATTTCTCAAGAAATTTACATACCTCATGACTCCTTTTTCAATGGAGATCACTAATTCATACTCGGATTTTGATTTGGACTTGATTTGCCCCTTCAATTTGATGAAATTGTGTTGATTAGGGTTTGACCCTTCTTGGTCGCCCCTGAGCTCGATCCAGAACACACACTGTGTGTGTGTGTATGTGTCTGTTTGTTTTTATTAAATAACTTTTCTAGTTATCCCGCTTTAACCCCTCGTGTTTGGTTCGTTATTAAGTAGGCCACAACCTACTTATTTCTTTTAACAATTTTCCCACTTATTAACTAGGTTAAATATTCCTAGTTAACTTAGCGGGTTCGGGAATATTTATGACTAAGTTTATTTTAGGTCCCGTTAACTCGGGCCTTCTAAGCTTTTATTTCTTAAAAGCTTTTATTCACTTTTTATTTATTATTAGGATTAATTATTTAAATCCTAATATTTACCGGGTAAATTTTTACCACTAAAGGTATTTTACCCGTCTTTACTACTAACGTGGTTTGATTACCAAAGCCGTTTTCGGGGTGTTACATCAAAGACCTTGAATCAATTTCAAAAGGTCTGAAACAACAAAACCTAAACCATCTGGATCTAATTTTAACCCGTGCGACCTGATAGATTTCAAATCATGCGATCTGAATGATTTCAAACGTCTTGGTTCAGTTTTAAGCGGCCTGAACCAACTTTAATTCAACACTCAATTCTATTGGGCTGCTATTATGGACTTTAATAAAATGATAGGGCCGAGACAAGGCATGAGGTCACTTGGGCTGACATTAATCAGATGTTCTCACGTGATTGTGTTAATCCAATGCAAAGGTTCGTCAAACAATTTCTAAATGAAATGCTATTGGGCCGCAAACCTTGAATGAATGACCAAATTAATGATCACATGGGCCGAAGACTAATCTGACATACCATACAATATCTCACATGCAAATGCCGACAACTTTGATATTAATCAACTTCTGATTGGACCGTTAATCACATGCACTTAACTCATAACACTTTATGACAACAGATTATAATGTTCACATGCACACCGATTGCAATTAATAACTTTGACTGACAAAGGTTAATAAGGTTGACTAAGTGGCCCTCAAACAGCAAACTCAAACGAGCTGATAAACCCAAACCGTACGACCTGATATGTTCAAACCGTACGAGGTGAAGTCAAACCATGCGAATTGGAGTCAAATCGTGCGAGGTGAAGTCAAATTGTGCGAGGTCGTGCGGTCTGGACTCAGTTCGTACAAGCTGAGAGATGATTTCACACGATCTGGAGACATTTCACACGATCTGGTCATAATTTTCATACGATTTGAACAAAATTTCAAGTTTTGATATTTTTGTATCAGTTTCAGTGTGAATTATGGTCTGAAACTTTGAATGATTGTTTAAAATGATGTTTTACAGATAATATCAAAAATTCAGTCCATTTTGTCCGTGAATTCGTCTGAAAATCCAAGAAAGAGTAGAAGTATAGAGTTCTAAACCATTCAAAACACTGATATCAACTGATTTGACTCATCCTGAGCTCTGATACCACTTGTAGGATCGAGATTCGATCTATACGAGTCAATCTGAGTCAAATCTGGGTGTCTAGAAACGCGGAAACAGACTAGAAACCTTGCATCAGTGTTAGAATAGGAGTAGAAGAGTAGAAATACACTTTAAACAGGTTTTCCATTGATATCAGACGTTCAAGTACAGAGAGAAATCGTCAGCACTACGTGGCAAGATTCTCTGGAAAGTTACAAATGAAAAACATAACTCACCTATTTATAGGCTCACCAGTCCTCACGAAACATTTCATGCTTTCTAGCCATTTCATGCTTTCTGGCCAGACCCCACGAACTTGCCATTTCGTGCTTTCTGGCCAATACTCATAAACTTAACATTTTCAAACTATTTCATATTAATGACACGACATAGACTGATGACTCAGGCGATAGACATTATGCATCAACAAATTTCTTCCATATCTAGTACTCCACGTGACTTTAACTTTTTGTTTCAAACAACTTTTTTCTTAATATTCCATATATAGTATTCCACGTGACTTTAACTTTTTATTTCAAACAACTTTTTTCTTAAAAGTTAAATAGTACTTTATTTCAAACAACTTATTTCTTAAAAATTAAATAGCACTTTGGAGTATCAGGTTTTAAATTAAATTAACATTTTAACTCTGAGTCTTATGTTGTTTTTAAATTACACTAACTATTTATTCTAGAGTCTCATCTTGTCTTTTTTTTTTTTTTAAATTATGAGTGGATCTATTAAGGGCTCCGTGGTATTGGGGATATCCCTAATTGCAAAATATCCTTGAATGTACGGTAAAAAAAATTTTGGTTTTAAGAATTTAGGCTAAATTCTTTTCTGATAAACCCGTAAATTTTTCATTTAGACCACCGCGGTTTTAAATTACATAAACTTGGGAATCTCTTGTTAATTTTTGGCATATAAATTCTTGGGAAATTGCCCTTTAATAATCTTTAGTAGACGTCATTGACAATTGGTCGTCCTACTTTTGAATATTTCCCTTGCCAATATAACCTTTCACATATTTTTCCTCCAACGGTCTCTCGCTAAAAAAACTTAACGAAGTAAAGTTTTTTTTTTTCCGAATTACAAACAAATGTTTTAGGGCTTTTGATCAAAATGATGACACGAGTCTACTGATGTAAAACTTACCTCGAAACGGTCAAATGACTTAATTTTTGTTTATCGAAAGTTTAAACACCCGAATTGAAGCACCGTTTTCATTGTTTGGAGCACCGTTTCGCGGTAAGTTTTACATCAGTAGACTCGTATCCCCGTTCTGATCAAAACCCTAAAACATCTGTTTGTAATTCGGAAAAAAAAAACTTTACTTTGTTAAGTTTTTTTAGCGAGAGACCGATGGAGGAAAAACAGGTGAAATGTTGGACTAGCAAGGGGAATATTCAAAAGTGGGACTGCCAATTGCCAATGACGTCTACTAAAGATTATTACAGGTCAATTTCCCTAAATTCTTTAAAGTATAAGAGCAATAGATATGTAAGTCAATACCAAATTAGGGACCATGCCTTGCACTTATCTTGTAACAATAATCATGGGTTCTTTGCACACTTGACAATGGTTTAACTTATAATCAATCGTATACAATAACATATAGAAATCAAGTTACAACATGGCACCTGTAGATGTAGTTAAACTTTCTTTTTTACATCTTAAACTTTTCCCTTCGGTTTTTTTTTTCATTTTTTAACCGACCGGGTTTATTATATGTGTTCAACTCACATTTTTTTGTTTTGTTTTTTTGTTATAAAATTTAAAATATTATGTTTTATGAAATCCTAATTGTACCCTTGTGATGTGTTTGCATTCATGTGCCACTTTTATTCAAAACAAAGTTTTGTGATAATTTACAAGTAAGGGACGTACAAATGTATAAGTCATCAAAACTACTTTATGTTTTAATTTTTATAGTTTTGTTTTCCTTTTATAACCATATGATGTTTTATAATTAAAATTCAGAAATTTTCATTTATGCATGCTTATTTTTATCTCAATGTGCAAGGTGAATACTAATGTATACATTGTCAAAATTTATTCTTAGAAATTTTAACATCTCTATAACAACACGCGGATTTCGTATACTAGTTGATATTAAAATAAGATGCTAACAGTTTCGTTTATAATATGCGTAAAACATTAGTTTCTAAGAAAATATTAGTCCCCTAAGAAAGGTAAATGGGTTTTGGTTGTTTTTAAATCACACTAACTTTTTATTTGTTTATAAAATATAGAGTTGGTGATATCTAAAATTTTTATTATATATAGATACTTCTGGGAATGCTCGCGCGTTGTGACAAGTATCTTATATTCAAACAAATGTTGATGTTAATGCATGAAGTTTGTTACTTGCAAAACCTAACCTGTCACTTAAACACGACGATTAATAAATTGCTTATTCTAAATCAGTGTTGTAAAACTTGGTTCTACACGGCACTTAATCCATCATCGACAAAATATATTGTTTTCTAAACAGAAAGAAACCAAAATAATCAGGATTTTTTTTACCAGTAATGAAAAAGAAAACGGGCTTTACAAATTTAAAGCTAAAAGATAATAAATTAAGATCCTAAATGAATTGTCAATGTGGGTCCAATAATAATTGTCAACTTTTTGGTAGATTGCAAAATATCTTTGAATGTACGGTAAAAGTTTTTTTTTCTCAATTTTATGAATTTACTGTAAAATTTTCTTATAAATACCCGTTAATTTTTCTTTCTAATCTGCCACTATTTTAAATTACAACTAGTAAAACCCCCCGCGCTTCACGGCGGGTATTTAGTCGGTACCAATTCTGTTCGTAAAGGAATGACAATCGAAAAAGAAAACCCGAAAAATAATGCTTCCATGTAACTTGTAATATCACAGATTCACGGGTCTTCACAAAGTTTCCCTACAACCAACAATATATGATAATCGCGACAACATACATATGTGATGTTATGATGTAAACTTTTTTTTTTGAATATGTATCATATTTTCATTTATGAAGATGCAAGATTTTAGAAATAGCATGAATATTAATTTAAAGAAATATTTAGTGCCACATTAAGAATTTGAGTTTTATTGCAAGTGCTATGCAGCTAAGTATCAAACAATACTATAACCAATCTCAAACACCCCTTAACCTTGAATCCATTGTCTCCTTAATTATTTTTACAAAAAAAAAAAAAAAAAAAAAAAAAAAAAAAAAAAACCAAACAGCTGCAAATTCATGGATTCATAAGCAGTACCCAACTTTCAAATGACAGTACAAAATTAATTCCAAAGTTGAACCTAATGATTCCAACTCAAAAAACCCATATCAAATTAAAAAAGAATCTCTATCTAAGACATACTGAAATACATCTTTAAACCAGCGAAAGCAAATCGATTAAACATAACAGTCCACAAAAGAAGTCTGAAGTGTTACGCAGTTACGCCTATGTCAAAACAATGCCCAATAACTTTCTTACCCAATCTAACATGTTCCAGTCTTCACTAAGATAGCAATCTTTAAACAAACCCAGTTTTGAAATCTGAAAAAAGATGACGCATCAAACTTGAATTAATTTAAAAAGGAAAAAAAGCAAAAGAAGTTGTTACTGAATGGTCGACTCCATAAATTCACAATAATCAAGCTTCATCACTTTGGTTCATATACTTTTCTAATTTTAAGAAATACTTGAAAAAATATCCATTTAATAAATCTCTCCGCTTTAGAATATGAACTCCAAAGATGTTGCATCGACAAATCAATTCATGCTCACAAGTAGAAGAACATTGGTAGTTTACGGTACATCGTTAATTTTGGGTTAAAGTTCCATCATCAGCTGTACTTTTTCCGATTGTCGACCACAAATCGTACAGACATCATCCCCATCGGATAGACACAGAGAAGAGATAAAGAGAGATACGCGATGGAAAGTCCATAGAATCTGAATGAAAAGTTGTATTTTGACGTTGGTTGACGATGAGGGAAGTCGATGATGGTAAGGTCACCCTGTGAAGAGTGATGGGTGACAATCGCCACACCAGCGACGGCTAGGGTTTACAATAGACTGCAGTGGCAACTGAAACAAAAGTCGATGTCTGGTTATTAGTAGAAGGGAAGGGCAATTTGGTAATAAGCTAAATTTACTGTAGATAAGCCTCGACGCAAATTGTTATATAGCTAGAATGTAACCCACGCGCATTGCGGCGGGGTTGTGACATGTATTAGTACAATTCGGTTAATCCACAAGATATGTACAGCCATAATATATTTACCCAACTATACAAAAGGGCTAAAGAAATGGTATTCCTATGAAAAAGATCAATAATATTGCGGGAGTGATGACTACGCGAACATTCGCCAACTTCATAAGTACTACCATCTAATCTATGCTTACCGGTCAATTTATCGCAAACTCATAACAAAGTATCATAAAAACTGCATAGTAAAAGGAAAAAAAGTGAGTATAACTAAAAGCAAAATACAACTGTATCAACAAATAAGAAAGTAGCAGTTAATGAATCATACCAACACATAATCGCTTGAAGATGTAAAGAACTGGGTCAAAAAGCACTTGCTGAAAAAAAGACCAACAATGGTTTTGCATACTTGAAATGGTTTTCTCTTTTGTCTTATGCATACAAATCAAGAACTCATGTTTTCTCTTAGGTCGTCATTCAAAACAATGACTGGGCTCACTCGTCCCTCTGCTCACACTATGAGTCCATGACACCATTTCCTACATCTTTTTCGCCATTTTAATCAAACAGTTCCATCAAATTTTTGGCATTTTTTTCTATAAACTTTTCAACTTATATTAATTGCATACAACCAAAGGGGCCTATTAACAACACAAATTACAACTAATATGACCCCTACAATGATCCTTTCACATTAATATTAATCCGACAAAAAAAACATACATCTAACTCTCAGTGTAATCAAATGCAAACAGGGGACCATGGAACTACTATACCAACATGTAATTAAACTCTTTAAAAAAACACATGGAACAATTGGTGGCAAATAACAATTATTTGTAGGCTTTTGCGACATAAAATATTAATCTGACACTTGTAGTAGTGCTATTCAAGAGTAAGTTTGACCATTTGGAGTCTTGGATGAAAAGCGTCAAGAACACTGAAACTGGAACCCTAATTGCTGAAGCATACATGTTGCTAGTCTCGAAGCATACCTGTGATGGAAGTAAACACTGAAATTGGAGCCCTAATTTGCTGAATCATACCTGTTGGAGCTTTAATCTCAAACGTACCAGAACCCTAATTGCTGAAGCGTAGGAACAGGGACGAATTGCTAATGAGGTGGCTTTTAGCGGTGGGATGTAGTCTGAAGATCGACAGCTGCCGGTTATGAGAAACCGGGAAACGCGAACTGTTCCTAAGAAAGTACGTCAATCGTCGCCAGCAGGGACAGCCTCCGCATCCGATCTCTCTCTTCTCTCCGGCGGCGAGCATCTCTCACTACGCTCTCTCTCATTTTCTGTCCGATGGCTGTGTCCCTCTTGGCCGCCGGCGAGCATCTATATCCTCTGCCACTCTCTTTTATCCGGTCAACCTTCCTCTCTGTTTCTATTCAAAACCCTTATTACCCGTAAATATTTTACTGTTCATTTCCTTCTGTTATTAATATATAGAAGAATATATAGAAGAATGTTATTAATATATAGAAGAATAACTTGGGAATCTTTGGTTCTTTTTTGGCATATAAGCTCTTTAAAGTTTAGGAGCAACAGATATGTAAGTCGATCCGAATTAGGGAGCACTTCATGGACATGGGTTCTTGACACACTTGACAATGGGTAAGCTTATATTCAATTATATACAATAACGTATAGAAATCAAGTTACAATGTGCCACCTATAGATTTAGTTAAACCTTTCTTTTTACACACTAAACTTTTCACATTGATTTTTTTTTTCATTTTTTAATCAGCTAGGTTATAATACGTGGTCAACTCACATTTTTCTGTTTTGTTTATTTTCTTCGTTATAAAATATAAATATGATTTTTATAAAATGCTAGATGTACCCTTATGACGTGTTTGCGTCATGTTTAACTTTCACTGAAAATAAAGTTTTGTGATAATGTACAAGTAATCGAAATACGAATGTATAAGTCGTCAAAACTACTTTAAGGTTTCCTTTTTTTATAGTTTTTTTTCCTTTTAGAGTCTTTGAAATATGACATTTTATAATTTAAATTCATAAATTTTTATTTCTGAATGCTTATTTTTATCTCAAAATACATTTTTACGCAAAGTGAGTACTAATGTACATGTTGACAAAATTGATTCTTAGAAATTTTAACATCTCTATAATAACACGCAGATTTCGTATACTATTGGATATTAAAATAAGATGCTAATTGTTACTTTTATAACCTGCATAATACAGTACATTTTAAGAACATATTACTCCCTTTAGGCTATAGGGTGTGGTCATGACCCTCATAACCACCATGATCCTTCACGTGAGTAGCATGTCATCCACCTCTAATCCACCATCCAAAACATTATCTTACGGGTGTGGTGATGACCCAAACCACTATCCCCTTATTTGTTTTAATTTATCTTTATCTAAAGAAAAAAGGAAAGAATTTCTTAGAAAATGGAAACAAGGACCATGTTGCCATAGTTTAATCCATGCAAACCATGGTTGATGTGCGTGAAGTGTAGTATTATTTTGATGAGTATTTAAGCCCCCTTTTACACTTTTAGCCAAGTTTTAAATTTATAAAACACGATATTCACTAACACTAAACACACATATGGGCAAGTGCACCCATCGTGGACGTAGTATAGTGTTGGTAAGATACCGAGGTCGTCCAAGGACACAAGAGCTTTTAATACCGGTTTATCCTCAACGTCTAATCAAATCAAAAGGTTAGAAAAATGTTTTAAACTAAGAAAAATAAAAACTAACTAAATGCTGAAAATAAAAAATAAAATAAAAACAGATAGACAAGATGAATCACTTGGATCCGACACGTGTATTAGTATAACCTTTGATTATTTTCGCACTTTTGCACTTGTTTAAGAGATTATCTTAGTTATTGTAGTAGGCCCCTCTTTTGAAGGCGACGTTACCCTCAACCCAGTAGTTTGAGTCAGCAAGGATACAATCCTAAAGGGTCGGATTATTGAAAGATAATGAATTAAGTTATTAATGCAAATTATGGTAGGCCCCGCTTTTGGCGGTGACGTTACCCTCGGCTAAGTAGTCTGAGTCAGCAGGGATACAGTCCTAAATAGCCGGGTTATAGTATTAATAGTAGTTAACTTATGAGGGGGTCAAAGAGTTTGGATCCCCGCCATCCAATACCTATGGGCATTGAAGGAGATCCTACTAAATTTGACCCAGGTCCCAAGCAGGACCTCTAAACGCTGAACAAGGGCAAGACCCTTACCAAACCGTTCCCTTAACCCCCGACCAGGTAGCCAACATACCTCCATATAGACCGTGGAGATATGAATGGTGAAAATTGTGACAACTCGTACTTTACCGTCTTGTACATTACGTGTAACCATTGAACTAATGTGAATTATGTGATTACATTGTGTGATCGAATATTATGTACTATATGATTTCATTAGAATGTGTATGTATGTTATGTGTGCACGAGCCCAAAACCACACACTAAAACCGATCGCACAAAGCAAACCGGTCATACAAGCTCGTTTGGGCCACCTTGAAATCGGACTCCACTTGATACCCGAGTTGGGCTCGGCCCACTCCCCACTCGCAACACACAAAACCGAGTTTAGGGGTTTTGTTTTACCACTTTTGCAAATCACAAACACACACAAACCCTAGAAGCTTTGCTCTCTCTCTCGGCTTGCTTAGAACTCGACGGCAGGACCATCATCTCGATCGGATCACACTCTCCTCCTTGTAATCGGTTAGTATGATGTTTATGCTTGTGTGTTAAGTGATGTTTTGATTACATGCTTAGATCGAACCGATTAGAATTTGCATGATGATGAACTAGGGCCGGTTAGATATGTGGTTATGTTGGTCCTCGAATTGATTGTTATATAATCAGTTTGTAGTTGTGGTTAACTTAGAATCGAATGTTTAGATGTAAAGAAATCGGCTTCTATGATATATAACGACTATGTGATTGACTTGGACATAAATCGGATATATATATGAATGCATGATCTACATAAGAATCAATGATCTTGTGGTATTACCGAATGATCAAGTAATCGGCTATAGTATGCATCGGGTTAACCTGAATGTTGGTTTGTCGATGAATTGTTAGATGTGTTCATGCATGATTTAATTAGGGTTCTTATGAATTTGTGTTGCAATTGTTATGTTTGATTGATATCATGCTAATGATTTGTTGAAATTATGTTAATTGATCTGGTTACCAAACTGACCAAACTGTTAGCTGAAATCACGGGGTTTAATGGACTAAAATTATGGAAACCAGTTACACGTTCGGTTGCGACTCGGATTGCGAGTCGGAACCCCACTCGAGACCACAAACAGCACAAGCCGCAATCATGGTTGCGAGTCAGATTGCGACTCGTAACCAAACCATGATGAGCCGAGACCACTTGTTGCGACTCGTATTCAGCCGTTACGACTCGAGATCCTCGTTGCGACTCGTAACCCCGTTGCGAGTCGAGACCACCATTACGCGCACACTGTTGGGCCTTCACTGTCACGGGCCCAATGATTTGATATGGGGCTGTTTATTAATGGACTTGTATGTGTTTGCTATTTGGGCCGATTGAGAATCTGGGCTGTTTTATTATTGGGCTGCTTATGTCATTGGGCCGGGTATGATTGGACTTAGAACAATTGAATCACGCATGCTATGTCTTATCTGCTTACGTGCGTACATGATTGCCATGACTATACGTGATTACTATATACGTGCTATATACGAACCTGACTCGTATAATAACCATGATAGGACGTGGTTGACCATTTACTTGCTACTTGTACTTTCTGTGTATCTGCCGAGCAAACCAAGGTGAGTTCACACAGCCAAGGCATGGGATTCCCGGGTTGGGAATTGGGTTGGATATGTTGATGTTGAAAGAGTTACTCGTACTTACGCATTCTCTAGACTATAGACCATCGTCCTCAGGTTAGTCAGGACACGTTACGTAAAGCCTACGTAACCCAGTATATTTGCCATATGTCTCCCGGGTCGGGAGGACACGTTACGTAAAGCCTACGTAACCCAATACCATCTACTGGCTTCCAGGTCGGAAGGCCACGCTGCGTAAAGCCTACGTAGCCCCCACGCGTACCACTGTCCTCGGGGAAGGGCACGTCACGTAAAGCCTACGTGACCCTGTACGTTTTCCTGTTCTCGGTAAAGAAGAACACATGGTCGGAAGTTAGTCTAGTAAGTACCGTTAATGAGAAGCCCTCATTAGCCAGGATAAACATGGGAAGCCCCCACCTTTAGTACACACTAGTATGGGAAGCCCCCACTAGCTATACTTGTGCATTACGTTATGAACTTACTTTCTGTGAACTCGCTCAACTAGTTTGTTGATTATTTGTTGCATGCCTTGCAGGACCTTAGGTACATTATGGAGCTTGCACAGGGAGGAGCAGGTCGTTGTGGGATTTGTGTCATGAACGATATTCAAACTTATAACTAATTTGAGATTTACATACTATGCTTCCGCTACTTAAACGATGTTGGTTTTGATACATCAATCATGTCATGATGATTTACATTATCTACTTCTAATATTAATTGCTATGGTTTGATATGATTGATGGCTTGATCCTGGTCAGTCACGCTCCCAAGCGGTGGTATTCCGCGGGTGGATTTTGGGGGTGTGACAGATTGGTATCAGAGCCATTGGTTATAGAGAACTTGGTTTTAATATGGGAAAAACGTTTTTATTAAAACCGGACTATAACCAGTACAGTGCTCTCAACGATCCACAACGACGCTTCGCTCCACGTGCAAGACTCGACATCCTAGGTAATAAGGTTTATGTTTATTGCCTGTTTGCTAGAACTGCTTAGAACTTTGCTCGCATTACGCCTAGATACACATGCTTTGATTTCATGAGAACACCTATATGCCTACGCTTTTCTGTCATCGCCCTACTCGCGAACCATTCTTACGTATGCTACTTGTTACTATGAAGATCATGTCTGGAAGAATCAACATGACGCAAGCCCAGCTAGAGGCTCTCGTTCAAGCTCAAGTTGCTGCGGCAGTTGCAGCAGCTCAAGCAGGTAGTATACCCTGCAGTATAGGCACACACTAGGATCTTTAGATCCTACATTAACTCTCGTATTTAACTTCGTCCTATTCGTACACAATAGGTCAACACGCGCAGCAGCCTGTCTGCACGTTCAAGAATTTCATGGACTGTCGTCCAAACTCTTTCAGCGGCACAGAAGGAGCGGTTGGACTCCTCCATTGGTTTGAAAAGCTAGAATCAGTGTTCGAAATGTGCGAGTGCCCTGAGGCTCGCAAGGTTAAGTTTGCCACTGGCACTTTGGAAGGGATAGCACTGACTTGGTGGAACGCCCAAGTTCAGATCTTAGGGTTGGCAGCTGCTAACGCCACCCCATGGAACGACTTTAAGGAACTCATCAAGCGTGAGTATTGCACGCGTGAAGATATTCACAAGCTGGAAGACGAGCTGTATAACTTGAAAATGGTTGGATCAGAAATCGAGGCGTATACTAAACGGTCTAATGAGCTGGCCGTTCTGTGTCCAACTATGGTGGATCCTCCATACAAGCGCATTGAGTTGTATCTCAAGGGATTGGCGCCAGAAATTCAGAGCCACGTGACGTCGGCTAACCTCGAAAACATCCAGGAAATTCAGCGTCTCGCTCATCGCATCACCGATCAGGCAGTGGATCAGAATAAACTGCCCAAGCGTGTTAATGCTACTGCTAACGTCACCACCTCAGTTACTCCTGCTACATCTGGTGACAGTAAAAGGAAATGGGATGGAGATTCCAGCAAAAGTTCAGCATCTGTTCAGCCACAAGCTCAGCAGCAGAAGATTGACCACTATCAGAGTCCCAGTCAGCAATCCTCTGGTAGTCACAGACAGAGGAGATATCAGGGTAGTCAACCTAGGTGCCACAACTGCAACAGGCATCACCACGGCCCGTGTAACAAGGGTCGTTGTCAAAGGTGTCTTAAGATGGGTCACGAGGCCAAAGACTGTAGGAGTCCACGGCCTGCGAATCAGAATCAGCAGCCTCAGCAACCAGCTCCACAGAACCAGCAGCAGCAGCAGCAGCCACAGCGTGGAAACCGGGGGTGTTTCCAGTGTGGGGCTGAAGGTCACTTCAAACGCGATTGCCCTCAGTTGAACCAGAATCGCAACAACAACAACAACCAGGGCAACGGCAACAACAACGGGGGAAACAACAACAACGGCAATGAAGCTCGTGGTCGTGCATTCGTGCTAGGTCGAGGCGACGCAGTGAACGATCCCAACGTTGTTATGGGTAAGTTTCTCCTCGACAATATTTACGTTACTGTTTTATTTGATTCGGGTGCGGATACAAGCTATATGTCTGTGAAAATGTGTCAACTGCTAAAACGTGCACCAACACTTTTACCCACCAAACATGTAGTAGAGTTAGCTAACGGTAAAAGTCTACAAGCCACGCACGTAGTTCAGGGTTGTAATCTTATCCTAGCTGGTCAAGTTTTCTCTATCGATCTCATTCCCATAGTTTTGGGTAGCTTCGACGTCGTGATTGGGATGGATTGGTTATCCCAACACCAGGCAGAAATCTTATGCAGCGAGAAGGTTATTCGCATTCCTCGTTCGGGTCAGGAACCTCTAGAAGTTCAAGGCGACAAGAGTGGTGCAGTGGTTGGCATCATCTCTTTCTTGAAGGCTCAGAAATGCTTACGAAAGGGGCACACAGCCATTCTGGCTCTTGTTTCAGATGCGTCTGCAAAGGAAAAGAAATTGGAGGATATTCCAATTGTACGCGATTACCCTCAGGTGTTTCCTGAAGACTTACCTGGCTTACCGCCTCATCGTCAGGTCGAATTTCAGATCGAGCTCGCTCCGGGAGTAGCACCCATAGCTCGCGCACCATATCGTCTAGCTCCATCAGAATTGGAGGAACTGTCAAAGCAGCTACAAGAGCTCTTGGAAAAGGGTTTCATACGTCCAAGCTCTTCGCCTTGGGGAGCTCCAGTGCTTTTTGTGAAAAAGAAAGACGGTACGTTCAGGATGTGCATCGATTACCGTGAACTCAACAAGGTGACGGTGAAGAACCGTTATCCTCTTCCACGCATAGACGATTTATTCGACCAGTTGCAAGGGTCGTGCTACTATTCGAAAATAGACTTGAGGTCGGGGTACCATCAGTTGAGAGTCCGGGATGAGGACGTCTCCAAGACAGCATTCAGAACTCGTTATGGTCACTACGAGTTTCTCGTCATGCCGTTTGGGTTAACGAACGCGCCTGCGGTATTTATGGATCTTATGAACAGGGTGTGTAAACCCTATCTCGACAAGTTCGTCATAGTGTTCATCGACGACATTCTGATTTACTCCAAGAGTCAGGAGGAACACGAGCAGCATCTTCGTCTTATATTGGAACTCCTTCGGAAGGAACAACTGTACGCTAAGCTTTCTAAATGCGACTTCTGGCTTCGTGAAGTCCACTTCTTAGGCCACGTGGTAAACAGGGATGGGATCCATGTCGATCCATCCAAGGTAGATTCGATCAGAAACTGGCCTGCACCGCGTACACCAACGGAAATACGCCAATTCTTGGGTTTGGCAGGTTACTACAGACGGTTTATTAGAGACTTTTCGAAGATTGCTCAGCCGCTTACGCTACTGACACAGAAGGGTGTTACTTATCGCTGGGGAGAGCCCCAGGAGACTGCTTTTCAGCACCTAAAGGATAGACTTTGCAGCGCACCTATCCTCTCTTTGCCAGAGGGCACAGATGACTTCGTGGTATATTGTGATGCATCCATTCGGGGACTTGGATGTGTGTTAATGCAGCGCGACAAGGTTATTGCTTACGCCTCACGTCAACTCAAGGTTCATGAACGGAACTACATGACGCACGATTTAGAGCTGGGAGCTGTTGTTTTCGCGCTTAAGATATGGCGACACTACCTGTACGGTACCAGGTGCACGATTTACACCGATCACAGGAGTCTCGAGCATATCCTTAAGCAGAAGGATTTGAATATGCGTCAACGACGATGGGTCGAGTTACTTAACGATTATGAATGCGCTATCAAGTACCATCCAGGCAAAGCCAATGTTGTGGCTGATGCCCTCAGTCGAAAGGACACCTTACCAAAGCGCGTGCGAGCGCTACAGCTTACGATTCAGTCTGGCCTTCCAACACAAATACGAACTGCCCAGATCGAAGCACTGAAGCCTGAAAACGTCAAGGCTGAAGCCTTACGCGGCTCACGGCAGCAGATGGAACAGAAGGCAGACGGCGCCTATTATGTAACGGGCCGGATTTGGGTCCCACTTTATGGCGGTCTACGCGAACTTGTAATGGACGAAGCACACAAGTCTCGCTATTCGGTACATCCAGGGTCGGATAAAATGTACCACGACATCAGCACTACTTATTGGTGGCCTAGTATGAAGGCCCACATCGCTACGTACGTTGGAAAATGCTTGACCTGTGCGAGAGTCAAGGTTGAATATCAAAAACCAGCTGGTCTACTTCAGCAGCCTAAGATACCGCAATGGAAATGGGAAGAAATTTCCATGGATTTTGTTACAGGCTTACCTAGATCCCAGCGTGGGAACGATACAATATGGGTCATAGTTGATCGACTCACCAAGTCTGCACACTTCCTGCCGATTAAGGAAACGGACAAGTTCTCCACTCTCGCAGACGTCTATCTTAAGGAAGTTGTTTCGAGGCACGGGGTGCCCACATCTATCATATCGGATCGCGATGCACGATTCACATCAGAGCTTTGGCAAGCAATGCACAAATCTTTCGGCTCAAGGTTAGACATGAGCACAGCATATCACCCTCAGACGGATGGGCAGTCTGAGCGTACGATCCAAACTCTAGAAGACATGCTTCGGGCATGCGTCATCGATTTCGGCAACGGCTGGGAAAAGCACCTCCCTTTGGTGGAGTTTTCTTACAAATAATAGTTATCACACCAGCATTCAAGCCGCTCCATTCGAGGCATTGTACGGGCGTAAATGCCGGTCACCTCTCTGTTGGGCAGAGGTGGGGGATAGTCAGATTACGGGTCCAGAGATTGTAGTGGACGCCACAGAAAAGATTGCACAGATACGACAACGCATGGCGGCAGCACGCGACCGTCAGAAAGCCTACGCGGACAAGCGTAGAAAGCCATTGGAATTTGAGGTCGGGGACCGGGTTTTATTGAAAGTTTCACCCTGGAAGGGTGTAGTTCGTTTTGGCAAACGGGGTAAACTGAATCCGCGGTACGTCGGACCATTTGAAATTATAGAAAAGATTGGCAAGGTAGCCTACAAGTTGAATTTACCAGCTGAACTCGGGGCAGTTCACAATGTTTTTCATGTATCGAACTTAAAGAAGTGCCTATCAGATGAAAACCTCATCATTCCTTTCAAGGAACTTACTATCGACGAGCGGTTGCAGTTCGTCGAGGAACCAGTTGAAATCACGGACCGGGATGTAAAGGTCCTCAAACACAAGAGAATCCCTCTTGTCCGAGTTCGTTGGAACTCCAAACGTGGCCCAGAGTACACCTGGGAACGCGAAGACAGGATGACAGAAAAGTACCCCCAGTTATTCGGGAACAAGGCAACCACTACTGAGGCTGAAGCTACTACTTCGGAATTTCGGGACGAAATTCCAGATCAACGGGGGGAGGATGTGACACCCCAGGAAAATCAGTGAACAGTACGGTTTACCTAGCTTCCTCAGTGAGTGCATACCAAATTTCGGGACGAAATTTCCAATTAGTTGGGGATAATGTGACAACTCGTACTTTACCGTCTTGTACATTACGTGTAACCATTGAACTAATGTGAATTATGTGATTACATTGTGTGATCGAATATTATGTACTATATGATTTCATTAGAATGTGTATGTATGTTATGTGTGCACGAGCCCAAAACCACACACTAAAACCGATCGCACAAAGCAAACCGGTCATACAAGCTCGTTTGGGCCACCTTGAAATCGGACTCCACTTGATACCCGAGTTGGGCTCGGCCCACTCCCCACTCGCAACACACAAAACCGAGTTTAGGGGTTTTGTTTTACCACTTTTGCAAATCACAAACACACACAAACCCTAGAAGCTTTGCTCTCTCTCTCGGCTTGCTTAGAACTCGACGGCAGGACCATCATCTCGATCGGATCACACTCTCCTCCTTGTAATCGGTTAGTATGATGTTTATGCTTGTGTGTTAAGTGATGTTTTGATTACATGCTTAGATCGAACCGATTAGAATTTGCATGATGATGAACTAGGGCCGGTTAGATATGTGGTTATGTTGGTCCCCGAATTCATTGTTATATAATCAGTTTGTAGTTGTGGTTAACTTAGAATCGAATGTTTAGATGTAAAGAAATCGGCTTCTATGATATATAACGACTATGTGATTGACTTGGACATAAATCGGATATATATATAAATGCATGATCTACATAAGAATCAATGATCTTGTGGTATTACCGAATGATCAAGTAATCGGCTATAGTATGCATCGGGTTAACCTGAATGTTGGTTTGTCGATGAATTGTTAGATGTGTTCATGCATGATTTAATTAGGGTTCTTATGAATTTGTGTTGCAATTGTTATGTTTGATTGATATCATGCTAATGATTTGTTGAAATTATGTTAATTGATCTGGTTACCAAACTGACCAAACTGTTAGCTGAAATCACGGGGTTTAATGGACTAAAATTATGGAAACCAGTTACACGTTCGGTTGCGACTCGGATTGCGAGTCGGAACCCCACTCGAGACCACAAACAGCACAAGCCGCAATCATGGTTGCGAGTCAGATTGCGACTCGTAACCAAACCATGATGAGCCGAGACCACTTGTTGCGACTCGTATTCAGCCGTTACGACTCGAGATCCTCGTTGCGACTCGTAACCCCGTTGCGAGTCGAGACCACCATTACGCGCACACTGTTGGGCCTTCACTGTCACGGGCCCAATGATTTGATATGGGGCTGTTTATTAATGGACTTGTATGTGTTTGCTATTTGGGCCGATTGAGAATCTGGGCTGTTTTATTATTGGGCTGCTTATGTCATTGGGTCGGGTATGATTGGACTTAGAACAATTGAATCACGCATGCTATGTCTTATCTGCTTACGTGCGTACATGATTGCCATGACTATACGTGATTACTATATACGTGCTATATACGAACCTGACTCGTATAATAACCATGATAGGACGTGGTTGACCATTTACTTGCTACTTGTACTTTCTGTGTATCTGCCGAGCAAACCAAGGTGAGTTCACACAGCCAAGGCATGGGATTCCCGGGTTGGGAATTGGGTTGGATATGTTGATGTTGAAAGAGTTACTCGTACTTACGCATTCTCTAGACTATAGACCATCGTCCTCAGGTTAGTCAGGACACGTTACGTAAAGCCTACGTAACCCAGTATATTTGCCATATGTCTCCCGGGTCGGGAGGACACGTTACGTAAAGCCTACGTAACCCAATACCATCTACTGGCTTCCAGGTCGGAAGGCCACGCTGCGTAAAGCCTACGTAGCCCCCACGCGTACCACTGTCCTCGGGGAAGGGCACGTCACGTAAAGCCTACGTGACCCTGTACGTTTTCCTGTTCTCGGTAAAGAAGAACACATGGTCGGAAGTTAGTCTAGTAAGTACCGTTAATGAGAAGCCCTCATTAGCCAGGATAAACATGGGAAGCCCCCACCTTTAGTACACACTAGTATGGGAAGCCCCCACTAGCTATACTTGTGCATTACGTTATGAACTTACTTTCTGTGAACTCGCTCAACTAGTTTGTTGATTATTTGCTGCATGCCTTGCAGGACCTTAGGTACATTATGGAGCTTGCACAGGGAGGAGCAGGTCGTTGTGGGATTTGTGTCATGAACGATATTCAAACTTATAACTAATTTGAGATTTACATACTATGCTTCCGCTACTTAAACGATGTTGGTTTTGATACATCAATCATGTCATGATGATTTACATTATCTACTTCTAATATTAATTGCTATGGTTTGATATGATTGATGGCTTGATCCTGGTCAGTCACGCTCCCAAGCGGTGGTATTCCGCGGGTGGATTTTGGGGGTGTGACAAAAATCTTTTATTTTATATAGACAGTAAAATAATGCCAAGACACCACGGACAAACGATAAGGAAAGATCACCTTCAACATAAGTAACTAGTTATTAAAGTCATTAATACAAAACCAAATAAAAAGTGCAAAAGATTAAAAATAAAAAGTATTATACTAAACAGTTGTCTTCACCAAGTGATGTAAGAGACTTAGGCAAACATGGCCTTGATTGTCAAGAACTCTTACGATCAATCTTGGATCCCGAGACGACTCACACACTCTACGATGGACAATGGATGATGGTGGTGGATGATGGTGTTATGGTGGTGGTGGGTGGTGGATGAAGTGTGAGAGAGGTGGTGTGCCAAGGGATGAGAGAGAATGAAGCCAAGCTCCTCTATTTATAGGCTGAACAGAAGGCTGGACACGGCCCCGTGTCCGCTGGACACGGCCCCGTGCCCGCCTGACACTCTCTCTCCTCATTAATTGTAATTGCGAATTACAATTAATGCGCCTGCTGTACTTTCACCACGCCCCCGTGCCCGCTGGACACGGCCCCGTGGTGGGCAATGGAAGCTTCTACTGGTTTGTCTTTTCTGCTGCTTCCTGGGCACGCCCCCGTGTTCGCTGGACACGGGGCGTGTTCAGACTCTGTTTCCTCTCCTTTGCCTTGGGAGGTGCCGTTGAGGGTCCGGGCAGTCCACTTTTGTTCCTTTTCTTGTATTTTATGGTAGAATTAGTTGTCTTTTTGCTTCTTTTGTGATTTTGAGCTCATTTCATCCTGAAAATACAAAAGGAAGACAAAAACACTTTTTTTCCAACATTAGTACTTAAAAAGTGTTAGTTTTATGCCTTAATTGATGTGATTTATATGTTGCATTTTACACACATCAATGGTGGATCAGACAAATGGGTGGTATACCCTTCCATTTATGTTCCTACATGGCGAATTATATCGCAACCATGACCCCCGCACCCTTTAGCCTTAGAAAGGTAGATGAGACTTGGTTGTTTTTAAATTACACTTTCTATTTGATTATAAATGTATAGTTCATCAAAAACCAAGCCTTACAAATTTTAACATTCCTACCCTACCGATACAAACATGTTTTACCCACTAGTTAATATTAAATAAAATGACAATTGATGTGTTAAAAGTGGTCTAAATAAATTAACTAAATTAAACCCTAAACTAGACTCTCTAGGTTTTAAATTTATAACTAAGACTCTCTAAACCTAGACCACACAACTGGCAAGTGTACCGGTCAATGTAGTATAGCCTAAGTAAGTTCGAGTGTCGAACCCACGAGACTCTACTGACTACGTTTACTAGACTCTACTAACTTAACTGACCTAATTGAATTACTTGTTTTTATTGTTTTGGGGGGTTTTCTAACAATCCTAAAATTGCAATTAAAATTAAACTAATTAACTAAATTAACTAGACGCGACTTTCGACGAAGGTTTTAACTCAATGGTGATGAAGACTACCTAGGCTAGAATCCTATTTAACTAGGAATGGATTTCTATTCGACACTAAAATGGTATGGAACCGGGATCTTGGTGTCCTAAACCCTAAGAAATCCCTACTAAGACCTCCCGACCCTTCTCAGGAAGAAATCTGTGAGACTCAATAGAGCTGTTTTGACTACCGGTTGGTTAGACTTCCTCTCAGTCCTCTAACTTCTCTAAAAGTGCCTTAATCTGACAATCTAGCTCTCAGCGTGAAAGTCTAAGGCAACTACGGATTTTAATTTAGTTTAATAGACACGAATAAGATTGGGGAACTAAGACCGATTTCTCTCAAAACCTAATCCTAGCTATATATCAAACCGAGACCTATTAATAACCTCGAGCCTCTCAGCGACAAGATTAGCAGAATATCAAGTTCTAAATATATTTTATTTACCGTTTCTAAGGCTATTGGCCAACTCACCCAAAGACTACCCAAACCCGCAAAGACTCAAACAATCAACACAAACCTATCCTATGAAAGACATTCACCAAGGTTCATGTGAACCGAATAAACAATCAATAATCAATAATCAAAACTCAATACGCATATGCACTAAGTTAAAGATTCCAAAGTTCTTTACTTTTAAGAAAAATCCATACACACGATAATAAACGAATAGAAATCCAAACTTTATTAAATATTCATCTTAACCTAGGTAGTAACGAAAGGTTTAGCCAGAAAACATGGTCTTAAAAATAATCAAACAAGGTTCAAATAATGAATTCGTTGACATAGAATAAAAGAAACTAAAAAATAAAAGAACCCGTAAATTCCTTGACTTCCGAGCTTCCCTCTTTCAATCCCCATAATTCTCTAGACTTGAACACTTGTCAATATTCTCTAAAAATTTCTCCCGGCTGACTTCGTGCGTCTCATTTTTTTCCGTCTGATCCTATGATGTCGACTATATATATGTATGAAGTTACTTTTTTTTCCAAGTAAAATAATAGCCGCCAATTCTCTTGTCTGTCGTATGCCTTTCTTCTTAGCAGCCCAGGCCCAAGTTAATATCTGATAATTTGTTGTTGGACTTGAGGTGCTCCATGGCCCACTATGATTCTCTTTTGTCTAACTTCACCTCCACGAACAGTGGCGAAGCTTGAATTTTTCGGTCGGGGGGGGGGGGGGCGAAAACGTATATACCCACAAATTTCTATACGAAAACCACATATATAACACTACCGAGCGAAAAATTCGGGGGGGGGGGGGGCGAAAACGTATATACCCACAAATTTCTATACGAAAACCACATATATAACACTACCGAGCAAAAAATTCGGGGAGGGGGGGGGGCGAGCGCCCCTCCCCGCCCCTCTTATCCTTCGCCCCTGTCCACGAATATTATAATGCTCTAATGATATGTTCCAATATTGAATTCTTGGAATCCAATCCTTTTCATTCAACGTGAATATATCTAATATTATGATTAGATATTGCTTTTTGTCCAAGTTTATGCTCCACGTATGAATTCCTTTATTTGCATTACGGTTTTTATTTTCATGCATCACATACTGTTTAACAGCCCAACTTCAAAAAATCACGATGTCTGGCGGCCAATTTTTCTTATGTATAACTTTCCACCCAAAACAAATAATATGCACCCCAAGTTTCATGCAGCACAACACTAATATATTAGATGCACTCAAATTATAAAACTATATATTGATTTGGGCTTATCCCTTTAACTCGATCCAATTATATAACTATATTTGTGGCAGCCCTCTAACTTATAAAATAGAGATAGTGGCCTCGGCCCACTCACAGAAAATAGAAAATAGCGGCACTTTTACTCCGGTCACTAGCGCCCCACTCTGCCCAACTAGTTGGATAGTTCTTTATTACTCATTTCGCTCAATTTGCACTAGGACCTGACCCAATACAAAATAAAATAATATAATATTAAAACTAAATAAAAACAAATAAAACTTATACAAAAGCTATACAATCTACACCGAACAAACATGTGTATTTTACCCCACATCAATTTCTTCCTCCACGTGACTTTAACTTTTTATTTAAACAACTTTTTTCTTAATATTCCATATATAGTAGTATTCCACATGACTTTAACTTTTTATTTCAAACAACTTTTTTCTTAAAAGTTAAATAGCACTTTGGAGTTTCTGATTTTAAATTAAATTAACATTTTAACTCCAAGTCTTATGTTGTTTTTAAATTACACTAACTATTTATTATAGGGTCTCATCTTGTCTTTTTTTTTTTTTTTTAATTAGGAGTGGATCTATTAAGGGCTTTGTGGTATTAAGGATATCCTTAATTGCAAAATATCCTTGAATGTACGGTAAAAAAAATTCTTGGTTTTAAGAATTTAGGCTAAATTCTTTTCTGATAAACCCGTAAATATTTCATTTAGACCACCACAATTTAAATTACATTAACTTGGGAATCTCTTGTTAATTTTTGGCATATAAATTCTTGGGAAATTGCCCTATAATAATCTATAGTAGACGTTATTGACAATTGGCTGTCCTACTTTTGAATATTTCCCTTGCCAGTCCAACCTTTCACCTATTTTTCCTCCACCGGTCTCTCGCTAAAAAAACTTAACAAAGTAAAGTTTTTTTTTTTCCGAATTACAAACAAATGTTTTAGGGCTTTTGGTCAAAATGATGACACGAGTCTACTGATGTAAAACTTATCTCGAAACGGTCAAATGACTTAATTTTTGTTTATCGGAAGTTTAAACACCCGAATTGAAGCACCGTTTTCGTCATTTGGAGCACCGTTTTGAGGTAAGTGTTTTATCAGTGGACTCGTATCCCCATTCTGATGAAAGCCCTAAAACATCTGTTTGTAATTCGAAAGAAAACTTTACTTTGTTAAGTTTTTTTAGCTTGAGACCGATAGAGGAAAAACAGGTGAAATGTTGGACTAGCAAGGGGAATATTCTAAAGTGAGACTGCCAATTGCCAATGACGTCTACTAAAGATTATTACAGGCCAATTTCCCTAATTATTTAAAGTATAAGAGCAATAGATATGTAAGTCAATACCAAATTAGGGACCATGCCTTGCACTTATCTTGTAACAATAATCATGGGTTCTTTGCACACCTGACAATGGTAAAACTTATAATCAATCGTATGCAATAACATATAGAAATCAAGTTACAACATGGCACCTATAGATGTAGTTAAACTTTCTTTTTTTACATCTTAAACTTTTCCCTTCGTTTTTTTTTATTTTTTAACCGACCAGGTTTATTATATGTGTTCAACTCACATTTTTTTTTTGTTTTGTTTTTTTTTGTTATAAAATTTAAAAGATTACGTTTTATGAAATCCTAATTGTACCCTTGTGATGTGTTTGCATTCATGTGCCACTTTCATTCAAAACAAAGTTTTGTGATAATTTACAAGTAAGGGAAGTATAAATGTATAAGTTATCAAAACTACTTTATGTTTCAATTTTTGTAGTTTTGTTTTCCTTTTACAACCATATGATGTTTTATAATTAAAATTCAGAAATTTTCATTTATGCATGCTTATTTTTATCTCATTGTGAATTTTTTTATGGAAGGTGAATACTAATGTATACATTGTCAAAATTTATCCTTAGAAATTTTAACATCTCTATAACAACACGCGGATTTTGTATATTAGTTGATTTTAAAATAATATGCTAACAGTTTCTTTTATAATATGCATAAAACACTATTTTCTAAGAAAATATTAGTCCCCTAAGAAAGGTGAATGGATCTTGTTTTTTTTTTTATTTTTAAATCACACTAACTTTTTGTTTGTTTATAAAATATAGAGTTGGTGATATCTAAATTTTTTGTTATATATAGATATTTCTGGGAATGCTTGCGCATTGTGACAAGTATCTCAACTTATATTCAAACAAATGTTGATGTTAATGTATGAAGTTTGTTACTTGCAAAACCTAACCCGTCACTTAAACACGGCGATTAATAAATTGCTTATTCTAAATCAGTGTTGTAAAACTTTAGAAAAACTTGGTTCTACACGACACTTAATCCATCATCGACAAAATATATTGTTTTCTAAACAGAAAGAAACCAAAATAATCAGGATTTTTTTTACCACTCATGAAAAAGAAAACGGGCTTTACAAATTTAAAGCTAAAAGTTAATAAATTAAGATCTTAGATGAATTGTCAATGTGGGTCCAATAATAATTGTCAACTTTTTGGTAGATTGCAAAATATCTTTGAATGTGCGGTAAAAGTTTTTTTCTCAATTTTATGAATTTACTGTTAAATTTTCTTTTAAATACCCGTTATTTTTTCTTTCTAATCTGCCACTATTTTTGTTAGTGCATGCATCTGTCGACTTCGTCTTGTATCGAGTCTTGTTCAAAATAGGATAGATCAGGGCATGTTTTACGAGAAAATAGCAGAACTAGGTGTCAAATAGGTTGATTCCGCTTGAAATGACACTTGGACATTTCAAGCGAAATCACATGTTCTTTTTCCGCTTGAGTTGTAAAGTAGAGATTTCGCTTGAGTGTTTGATTCCGTTTGAGCATGTTCAAGCGGAATCAGAGGGTCTATATATAGTTGCTTCGAGCGAAATCATTAGGAGTGGTATGTGTGGTCTTGCATTGGATACCGAAGTGCTGCCGGTTTATCCTCTGGATGTATTAGCTGTTAGATCAATCAGAAAGAGTATTAAAGTGATATTCAAGCTATGTCTACCTTTGTTTCTTAGTTTCCGCCTCGGAAAGAAAGTAAAACTTCTCTGAACGACTCATTCGGGTCCGAAAACGATCCTACAAGTGGTATCAGAGCTTAGGAGGAGGAGTTCTGCAGATTACAACTGTTTTTCATTGCATTTTTTTACTTCTACACATTCTTTCTTGAATTGAACAAAATTTAACGGTCAAAATTGGATCAATTTTTTCACAGAATGTGTAAAACTACATATTAACAAACCCTTGAAAGTTTCATTCTAAAATACAGCTTAAAAATGGGTAAAATTGATCTTCGAAGTGATTTCGCTTGAACGAGCAAATTTGTGTTTCCGCTTGGTTTGACATATTCCTCTTGAAAATTTCAAGCGAAATCTGATATTTCGCTTTGAATTCTGGTGATTCCGCTTCAAACGCTTTATTTCGCTTGAGAGATTTCAAGCGAAATCAGTTATTTCGCTTGAAATTCCTGATTCCGCTCGAAAGACCTTATTCCGCTTGAATTTCAAGCGAAATCAGGTCATTTTGCTTAAACTGCTTATTTCGCTTGAACTTATCTCGCTTGAAGTTCTGTTTTTCAGGTATTTCGCTTGAAAAGGTAGTTTTGGTATTCCACTTGAATCTGAATTGAGATATTTCGCTTGAACTTGCTTGATTCATGAGTGAAGAGTTTTACAACGCGTTCGCCACATCTTCGATTAATCCGGCTTCCATTTCTCAAAATATGAATCTGGAAAATGAAACCGGAACTACACAAAAGCCCCCGAAGCTAATGAGCATTGAGGAGTACTACGGATGGAAAGATCGGTTCGAGAACTGGGTTCAAGCTAACCATTTAAGATCGTGGGAGTGTATATTGAAGAGATATGTTCTACCTCGTACTGAACTGCAAACTGAAAAACAAATCTCAGAGTTTAATGATCAAGAATGAGAAATGTACAGAGCTCTGAAAAGATGATGATAAGTTTACTTCAGCAAGCTATCAAAGAAGACATCTTTGTATAACTCCAACATGACAAAACTTCAAAATCGATTTGGGATGCTCTTAAAGTCAAGTTTGAGGGTAATGAAAATATGATTAAAAGCAAGAAGGCATTGCTTAAGAAAGAATTTGATCTATTCACTTGTTTGCCCGGGGAAGATACAAAGAAGCTAATTGAAAGATACTGCCACTTAGTTCGATCCATGTCGATGTTGAGCATAACCAAAGATCGTGAAGAGTGGGTAGACAAGTTAGCTGACGCTTTACCGCAAAAGGAATGGGGAACTTACTTAATGATTCTGAAGAACACTGGGGTATATGATGGGTTAACAATTTCTCAATTCATCGAGAAAATTGAAAGTCAAGATTTGGAACAGCAAAAGATTGCGAGGATGAACAGTCCGAGTGGTCAACAAGACGTGAAAATGTACTACAAGGGAAGTGTTCCGGAAGTTGAAAGAAGCCCGAAAATCCAAACTACGTTTAGTGCTGGAGATTCAGCTGAAAAAGTTGATCAAAGTTCAAACAAAAGCAGTGGATTCTCTTCATATCCGAGTGTTAATCCAAAGAGTTCATCTGAAAGTTTCAGTTCTCAAAAACTGGAAATGGTTGTGTGATACAATGCAACATTGCATTAAATCTTCCAGATGGTCAAAGTTTTTCTGAAGAAGTTGCAAAAGATCACATGGCATTACTTGGTTCCGTGCTTCTATCTTATGAAGGTTTGGTTACAGGGAGGATCGGAAATCCTATGCTAACAAAGGAGGATTGCGATCAGATAGACACTGAAGAGATGGAACTAATGGACATCAAATGGTGTCTAGCTAGTGTCTTAAGAAGAGCAGAGAAGTTCAAACTGATTACCGGGAGAAATGACTTTCTTGATGCACATGTTTCTACTTTAGGTTTCGATAAATCTAAAGTTACTTGTTTTAAATGCAGGGAGAAAGGTCATTTCAAGAGGGAATGCAAGAATAGAGAAGCGAATGATACAAAGAATCCGTTCGGAAAAGATGACTACTACCGGAAAGCCATATACCAACAGGTTGGTCAGCAACAACAACAAGAACCACAAGTGGCTCATGGTAGAAAAGTGATTGAGGATTCAAAGAGAGCATGTTTGGTGAACCAAGAAAATTTTGATTGGAACAAATACATTTCATCTGTCAGCAAAGCATGCTTAATTGATCAAGATGATGAAAGACTACCTGAAGGTTTTAGCTGGGATATGTTTACGGATGAAAAGGGAGTTTTTAAAGCTTTCATTGCCAAGATTGTGAAAGAACCAGATATGTTTACCGAGTGGATGAAATCTATCGGTGAGAATGTGAAGAATGAAGATGAAAAGTCTGTTTCATCTGATGAAAGCTCACAAGGTTCAGAAGAAAGTTCAGAAAGAGAAGCTGTCTTTGATCAAACACCATCTGATTCTGGTTCTTCGGATGATTGTTCTGACAAATCAGTAGAGTTTGATCAATCTCCAACTGATGACAGCAATGACGATGAAGAAGAAAGACATATTAATGTTACAAAATCTCATCTCTCTCCTGAAAGTTTTCATTTCTATTTTGCAGATTGCTTGGAAAAACAGAAGGAGAAACGAGCAACAAAAGAACAAAAACAAATGAAGACTGATGATGTTGTTCAAAAAGAAGAGATTGTTCAAAATGAAGAAGTTAAAAGTGTTTCTAAGGAGATTGTTGAAACAAAACAGAAATGTGAAAGTATGGATCAAGAAGAAGATTCTGATTTTAATGGTAAAGTTCAATTTGCTAAAGAAGTGTTTCAAACAATCAAAAGAGTAGTTGAAGAAAATGAAAAAAGTTGTAGAAGTGGAGAAAATCATCGAAGTAGAAAAGATTGTAGAAGTCATCAAACCTTGCACAAAGTGTTTAGAACCATGCAAGGAATGTGCATCAAAAGATGAGAAGTTGGCTGAGCTGGTGAAAATGAAGGAACAATTACAGTTCAATCTCAACTATGTGAAGGAGTCTTATGACATCTTGAACAGAACAGTAACTGGTCTTCAAAAGACAAACTCCGAGAGAGAAGACGCTTTGACAATGATGAATGCTACAATGATGACAAAACAAAAAGTAATCAATCATTACATTGAAGAAAATGCTGAGCTGAAGTAAGAGTTGGAGAAGGAGAAAATTGAGAATGAGAGGATCAGACGTTTATTACGAAGTTATTCTAGTTCTGATTATCTTATTGACCGAATTTATCCGACTGTTGCAGGTTTCGAAGCATTCAAAGACGACAAGCCAAAGAAGAAAGATACTGGTAAGAAACCGACTGTTAGCTATAACAAGTGTCCGCCTCCGATTTGGGAAGGTTGTTCTCCCAGAAAGCCAAATGAGGAGCAAGTCCAACAGGCAGTCAATATAAAACTAAAATCCGAAACAACTGATGAATTACCAGAAAACATTGACGTCACGTTCACCTCGTCTGACACTGATCATGAGTCTGAGTTAATAAAAAAGGTGGTCGATCAGGTGTTGGATACTGATGAGGAGTCTGAGTCAAAATCTGAGTCTGGAGAGTCAAGTTCGTCAGTCAACAATTCAAAACCGATGGATAAAAGGACTTACAGTAAAGATTTTTTGTTATCAAAATCAAACTTGAATGATGAAACATTCGAAGTAGCATATACCTTGAATGATTCTGACAAGTTATATTCTGACAAAGAGTTTCCAATAAGAAGTGTTCATATTGATATGATCAAAAAGGTTTTCAAAATGACAGAAATTAATATTTCTGAAATAAAAGATTTAAATCTTACTGGAAAACCTAAAAAATACACTTCAAGAGTTCAACAACGTTTAAACAAGAAAAAGGGTTACAATTCTGGTTCTGGTTTTCAAAAGAAACCAAACCATAATGGTAGTTATAAAAAGAAAGGATTGGGTTTTACACCATCTGAAAATTATAAAAATGATAAAATCACTAAAACAATCACAAAATTTGTTTCAGGAGGAAGTGCAGAAGAAGAACAGAATAAACCGTTCTGGAGACAATCAAACCAGGAGTTTCTTGCTGAAATGAAGAGAAAAGGAACTGGAGTTTTTCACAGAAAAGATACTCGAACCTGTTTCAAATGCAATGAAGCTGGTCACATTGCATCAGTTTGTTCTCAAATGGCAAAACCAAAACAGGGAGTATCTGAAAAACTGAAAGAAAAAGTTGTCAATGTTGAATCACCAACTGAAGCATTTAAAACTTTTGAAAATTCGACTTATGAAGTTGGTGAAAGTTCAAAGAAAAATTTTTACAAAAAGAAAGCCAAAGACAACCAAGTGTGGGTTGTTAAAAAGGGTGATGAGAAGGTCGGCGATGAACCTGATTCCACAAAATCAGAGGAGCCACAGGTTGAAGTAAAAGAAGAAAAATTTGTATCTTCAGTAGATGATGTCAAATTTCCATATTTGAAGTTTGAACATATTCATCAAAAAGTTGGTAAAGTTGAGATCTCAAATCAATTCTTTTCTGATTAGAAGGAATTTGATATTGAGAAAGTATTCAATGGGAATGTTAAGAAAATTTTTGGGAAAATGATTGATGGGAAAGTAAAAGGGGTTAACGATTTTTACGCTACAAAGAAAGCAACTTATAACCCAACTGAACAAGAGCTGAAAACACCCAAGGTTGGTAAAACTTGCGTGGAAATTCTTTCCCTTGAAAAATCAGGACTTGCCGGAGATCCCAAGTTTGTAATCGTGGATCAGGAATCGGCATCTTTCTTGATATTTGAATTTTGTGAATGAATATAATAATGGTTAAATTTTTACATGTGATGGACTATCCCGGAGCTTCCAGGTTGGTAAGTGTGAAGCAGGAATCGGCATCTTGATTGGTAAATCATTTGAGTGTAGATGTGTTATTCCTACACTTGATACAGGTGGTTGTGTTCTTACAAGTGGTAAATCAGGGACATTAAGTTGTACTTGATTTTCTTACAAAATTTTATTTCCAAGTGGTACAGAGGTTTGTATTGACAAAGTAGTTACTCAAGGTCATTAAATTGAACTTGATGTAATTCTCATTAAAATGGTTGAAAAACAAAATGATGAACCAATCCCTACAAGTGGTTAAAACAAACTTATTTTCCGGAAAAATCATATTGATTAAAACAAACTTAAGTGTTTTGAAATCTTAATGAGAAAATAGCTTGTGGAAAAATGGGAGTTCTGATTGTTTATGCCAAGTGAATGGCGAATTGAAGTGATTTGATATCGGTTGTCATTTTATTTGTATAGTTTGTTTTCAAAAATTTTTAAGTGGGTCAAGAGTTTAGTTTGTTTTTCAAATTTCTTTAAACGTGTTTGCCTTTTTGGGGGAGTAAAAATTTCAGAAAATTTAAAAACATTAGAAAATTTGAAAAAGTCAAAAACATGATAAAATCAAAAATGAGTTTTGTTGTCAAAAAGAGGAAATGATAGTACATCAGTGGACTGTCACAACATGCTAAAGAAATGTAAAGTAAAATGGGATAAACAATTTCACTGCGGATAGGCCAGTAGGTTTTTGCACATTTAGTAGATTGTGAAGAGATATAAACCTAAAATTCAAACTTGCTTAATTCGTGGGTAACAATTTCTTGGATATATGGGTAACCCCTGAAATCTTGTTTGAAAGGTCCCTCTATCTGAGATACTAGGTCTTTATACTAAGTGATATCTGGGGTATTATCCCGGGACTTCTGCTGAATGGAAATTCTGACCTACTCCTCGTATAATACTTTCTGCAAATGCTTTGAAATATAAGCTCGCCCTCAGCAAAATGATGAAACAATAAAATTGATAATCATTGCTGTTGAAAAAAAGATCCTCTAAAGAGGACACACCTAAAGTCGAACCGGCATCTCTCTGCTGAACGGAAGTTCTGACCTGAGCTCTCACGGTTTCGCATCTAACCCCTTTACAGATATCATCTGTGGTATACTCACCTGTAAGACTGAATATTGGGATCTGGATACGGGAGTATATCCAAGTAGTGGGACACGCGATTAAGTTTAAGTCATTAAGACATTAATATCGTATCTCGAAACAGTTGAACTTTGTGTAAAAATTTAAGTGGACCAATATACTGACAATCTAGGTGAATTGTTTAAAACTGAAAATGAAATGAAGCTTAACGGTGTTAGTGATTTGTCTCAAAAACTGATATGATCCTCTTACACAAACTCACAAAAATATTGTCTGAAAATATTTCTTTACTGCATTTTTATTATCAAAAATCCAAAAAAATTTTAGTGTGTTTTAGCATAAACTTTTGAAAAATCCAAAAAGATTTTTGACAACTGGTGTTGAAGAGCTGATTTTCAAAGTTCCAAGTGCTAGACATGATGACCATGTAGTGAGGGGGAGTCTGTGTTTGAAATCAAATGTGTTAATCTTTTTTTACAAGTGGTTCATCAAAATTATGGAGTTAATTTTGAGGGGGAGTATGAGTTAGGGTATACATCTATATCTAAATTGTTATGAAATTTACTTTGAGGTAGAGATTGTGAAGGTGTAAGTCTGAGCCAGATGACGATCCTGAGCAGGACGAGAGCCAGGTTATGATCTTGGAACAACATCAAAGAGTGTTTGGACATGAAAAGCCAGGTTGATCGGTCATGAGAAGCTTGTGTTTAAAGAGTCTGGTTCCGATACCTAAAGACTCGGTGGACAAAGGATGAGCCAGGAAACGATTTTGAACCTGTGAAAGCCAGATTACGATCCTGAAGCAGATGATGCTGATGAACTTAAGAAATGCCAGCACATTGTTAGGGGGAGTCTGTTAATGCGGATCGAAAGAGTGAAGTCCAGAGACTGATAAAGATTGAAGTTGCAAAGACTCGACACGTTAGACTCGTCAACATCTGAGGGGGAGTCTGTTAGTGTATGCATCTGTCGACCTCGTCTTGTATCGAGTCTTGTTCAAGATAGGATAGATCAGGGCACGTTTTACGAGAAAATAGCAGAACTAGGTGTCAAATAGGCTGATTCCGCTTGAAATGACACTTGGACATTTCAAGCGAAATCACATGTTCTTTTTCCGCTTGAGTTGTAAAGTAGAGATTTCGCTTGAGTGTTTGATTCCGCTTGAGCATGTTCAAGTGGAATCAGAGGGTCTATATATAGTTGCTTCGAGCGAAATCATTAGGAGTGGTACGTGTGGTCTTGCATTGGATACCGAAGTGCTGCCGGTTTATCTTGTGGATGTATTAGTTGTTAAATCAATCAGAAAGAGTATTAAAGTGATATTCAAGCTGTGTCTACCTTTGTTTCTTAGTTTCCGCCTCTGAAACAAAGTAAAACTTCTCTGAAGACTCATTCGGGTCCGAAAAGGATCCTACAATTTTAAGTTACAATAACTTGAGAATCTTATGTTCTTTTTTGGCATATAAGCTCTTTAAAGTTTAGGAGCAACAAATATGTAAGTCGATCCAAATTTGGGAGCACTTCATGGTCATGGGTTCTTGGCACACTTGACAATGGGTAAGCTTATATTCAATTATATACAATAACGTATAGAAATCAAGTTACAATGTGCCACATTAGATTTAGGTAAACCTTTCTTTTTACACACTAAACTTTTCACTTTGATTTTTTTTTCATTTTTTAACTAGAGGAAAGAATTTCTTAGAAAATGGGGTACGGTACTAGTCCTGACCCGAGCGGTCGGGCTTCCCGTTACTTATTGCTTTTATATTAACTATTTATTATTGTTGCCACTAACCCAACCGCGAGGCCCAACGCGATGTAGTTTACACTACTTTGGGCCGGGGCTTGTAGAGATAACCCCTAACTGGGCCTGGCCCATTGAGGTTAGGGGAGGCCCATATCCCCCTATATAAAGAGGTCTTCACCTCATTATTAGGGCATGGCATATGGAGCCGCCACACTTTTTGTAGCTGGAAACAGGAGAATCTTCTCCTACCGGCAATCTCTACAGCTCCACTCTTTTCTCTTCCCCATTGCAGATCTAGGTTCAAGAGGAAGAACAAGGTGTGATTCTTTACCCTTATGTAGAACGCGGTCCAATCATCCCGGCGGTGAACTCGTGTTTCTTCATTGGCGCCCACCGAGTATATGCTTTCCATTCGTTGATCACATCTCGTTCTGTTCTCTACTCTTCAGATCTGTGTTCTTAGAATCACACTCTCGATCTTCAAATCGAGAAACCCCACAGATGTGTTCATTTAAACTTTTAAAATATTTGACAACTGTCGAATCTTTGGAAACTTACACACAATTTTCTGTCAAAAAAACTCAAGATTTTGGATTTCCCTCAAGACCTGGGTTTTTATTCGGTTGAACACCTTTTTTCTGTACCGAAAATCCAAATCCAGAAATTACTTTTTCATCTACCTACCTATTTCTATTATATGATGTAGATGAACAACATCGGCGTTCTTCTCAAAGATGTTTTTCTTGAATAAAAAATACAAGAAGCATGAGATACATATCATACAAATGAACATTAAATACATTTTTTATTGAAAACAATAAAAAATGTGGCAGTTGTAAACATTTCTAAACAAATGTGCACCAGGCTTTTTAAAAGAAAAAGTAATTTGCAGTGGGAAGAAGTACCATCAACACTGCACAAGCTATTACCCTATTGCACATGAAATTTGTTGAAGGGGGACACATACTGACATGAAAGAAAAAGGTGTACTAGAAGCCCCATATTTTGTCGCCATGTCCTGGTTACATACCATTTTGGAAATTCATTTTTCTAATTTACCGTATAACCGGAGTCCGGTTGCGGTTCCACCACCCGCCATCAATGACAGACATCTCTTCCGTGCCGTCACGCGTAGCAAATGCTCGCCGTCAATGGCAGACAACAACGTTTCCACCACCGTGCAATCAGCCCTGTACGCCAACAACCTGCACGTCAACAGCGTCCGGCCACACGGTTACGAGTTACCGACACCCATGGTCCGTTCGGTTCATATCACTTGCGCTTCAAACATCCAACATCCATGGCGAACAACTCTATCACGTCGCGTGCATCAACTGACTACCTGCCATCTCTCGCATCAACCGCGTCGCGCGCTTTAAAACCAACTGTCACCTACCGCAGCAATCAAGTCGCGCGCAACGAATCACCTGTCATCTACAGCACCAAGCATATCGCGCGCAACAAGGATGAACTATTTTTCTCCGACATGTGACACAAGCGAACTTCAAACAAGGTACAACCTTGCCTTCTCTATTATGTCTCAAACAATTACAACCCCCATCACGCGCGAGTAAGGTTTTCATGCGAGGGAACAGCCCGCCGCGTGAGCAAGCTTTCATGCGCGGGTACAGCCCGCCGCGTGAGCAAGCTTTCACGCACGGGTACGGTTACGCCGCGCGACTCACCTTTATACGTGAGCAATCTTTCATGCGTGGGTACGGTTACGCCGCGTGACTCACCTTCATACGTGAGCAAGCTTTCATGCACGGGTACGGCTACGCCACGTGAGCAAGCTTTCATGCGCGGGTACGGCTACGCTGCGTGATCAAGCCTTCACATGTGAACAAGCTTGCGTGACCAAACCTTCTACATGCGCAGCCGCGCCCACCGTATGAGCACGCTTTGTCTGCCATAACGCGGTATCAAATAAGTGTAAACCTTGTCCGGTTAAAAGGCGCCACCACATGCATGCTAGTCAGCTGTATTTTACCAATGTGGCGCCCTCTTTAATATTCAAATAGCAAAGCCGCGCGCCACACATTCAAGCTAGTCTTGCGCCCTCTTTAATATTTATATGAATTTGAGACTGTTTATTAAGACTTTCGTTTCCAAAGAATAAGGTGCTGCAAATCATTTAATACAAAGAAAGGACATGTCAAGAATAGATGCTCCATGATGATGTCAGCCATCACATGCACAATTGTCTTTAAATCAAATTAAAATATGTTAAATATAAGACAATTTGCAAAAAGGTCCCTTCTTTGTCAAGCTTTTATCAAAAGCGTGAAGGGGTACCATTACAACTCTCTGTCTTGTCATGGACCAATTTAAGGGAGCCATTATTTTGTCATATAAGAACTATGGGCACATAGAATTTCCCAGAAGATTTATTATCATACAATAAATAAATTTTTAGACAATACAAAACGAAGCTTTATCCTTGCTATCACAATTTATAATATTTCTCGTGAATAGCCCAAAAGCTAGAAAGCGACACTTATATTAATTTTAAGTGCCATGACTTCGGCACCTTCTTGTATACTCCAACAGTTTGCGCGTGAATTTTAAACATGAAGGGGCATATATTCATTTTGATTAATATGTAGACAATACACATATTTACTGGCCTGGGAGCACTTGAATTATTTTGAAAGCCGGTGTTACATACTTCTTTCAATAACAAGAAGTTGGCTAACGTCTAGCAAATGAAATTATTCAAAGACACGGTTAATAGTTCATCATCTTAAAGACTACTAATCTTGCGATATTTGCGACACATACTAAGTACCATTGCTTAAGTATTATTATTATTCAAGTTTAATGTTACTAACATTTTATTTAATGGCAATAAATTGAGAGACTAACTTGGTGCAACACCATTTCAGGGGTCAAAATTGCTTTCACGTTTCGCGGAATATGGATGCATAGAGCAAACACCTCCTAAGGATGAAGTTTCGGTATAACGCTTTCCACATCACTCTTTATTACAATTTACCATGTCAACTTATTTGCAGGATAGGCAATACATCCATTCGGTGAAACGAAGCGAGCGATCCTCACGCACACCGATGAAAGCCTAAAAAGCGCCTTCACACATGAGCACGTAAGTCGCCGGCTGGCGCATGCTCTCTTACATATGAGCACGTAAGTCGCCGGCTGGCGCATGCTCCATTACTTACGAGCACGTAAGTCGCCGGCTGGCGCATGCTCCGTTACTTATGAGCACGTAAGTCGTCGGCTGGCGCATGCTCCTTTACTTATGAGCACATAAGTCACCGGCTGGCGCATGCTTTTTTACATATGAGCACGTAAGTCGCCACGCGCGCATGCTCCTTTACATACGAGCACGTAAGTCGCCGGCAGTCGCATGCTCCTCTACATACGAGCCCGTTAGTCGCCAAGCGCGCATACTCCATTACTTGCGAGCACGTAAGTCGTCATGTACGCAAGCTTTTTTACACACCAACACGTCGATCTCCATACGAGTCTGTTCTACTTACGATCATCTCAGCCTCCATGCGAGCCTTGCTGCTACACGTGTAAGCACGTGAATCTCCACGTGACCCTGCTTCTTTACATACGAGCGTGTGTGTTGCCCACGCGCGCATGTTTAGCCATATATGAAAATGCTTACAAAGCGTAAACTGCGCTACAAATGCACGCACCACTTTGGGTATACGCAAAAACACATTGGCTGAAATAAAGTTTCGATTACACCTACAATCTTCTAGACAAGCCACATCTCCTTGCTTCATGACACATTGTTGTTATGTCACACCAGAGGATTAGCGCAGGCTCGGGTCTCCACTTCATTATTCCTGACGCAACTTTATGCCAATTCTCATTCGCGATAACCTGTTCAAAGTGGATTAACACGTGCAACTATTGTAGACAACAGTTTACAAAGATTCAAACACTATAAATACATACGCTTCATGGTTTAAGACACGCGCGCACCTTGCGCTAACCAACAGAAGTCACACCATGTTGTGAATATTTTACAATAGCCACACGACTGTGTGCGCACCGCTAAAGCTGGGCCACACCCACCTGACAAAAGCGAACCGTCAGTGACAACATAATGATCGCCGTGTCAGCAACCAACTCAAGGGTCACCAACAACGACATTTGCACCCTGTCAGAATTTAAATCTCGAGAAATTCCTCGCCTAAAATCACAACGAAACTGCAAGTTGAAGTTAGCAAGGGTTGCGCCGCATGCTTCACCAACCAATGATCATGCGCGCCAGCTCTCAAAAGCAACAGGTATCAATTAACAAGCCTGGTAGCCTCGCCGTAGTAATTGACAAACACTTACACGCGCGCCGGCTACCATGACCTAACAAATGCTTTAAGACCAACACATTTTCTTTTTTCTGAGTCCAGAGCTCCAACCATTTACTTTACGCATGGAAGCAGCACTGGACTGGGGGGACTTGAAGGGGTATGGTCCCAAAAGGCCGCGCAATTCTTCCTCCAGATCGCGCGCTGGACCATACTCCTTAATCATCTACATTCTGATCTCAACCTCGCGCGGGTAGATCAATACTCGACAACATCGCGCGAGGTCTAAAGAGGCCAAATCAACAACTTAGCATCCTGAAGTCAAGCCTCCAAGTGCTTGCGCAGGCCAGTACCATGCGCAGCAAGGCTCACGCAAGGATGTGGCGTAAAGGCATCTTAAAAGTACAAAGGGTACAAATGGCAGACGAAAAGAGCCAATCCGCATCCTCCAGGCCCTGCTAAATCGTGCTCCACGATCATCCGACTTGCAGGGGACAAAAAGTACTCAGACACACCTACGTGTACCAATCACGAGGCAGAGACACCTGCCCCACGATCTCCACTAACTGGCTGATGACAGAGACCGACAATAGCAACCGCCTGTAACCAATCAGCGTGCATCAGGTTTGCCCAACCAGTATCATGTAATATTCACCGCTCCATTATCTCTACTCACAGCGAAAGACAGACGCAACAAGCATGGCCAACAACTTTCCCGCACCCGGGCGACAGGTAAGCCTAAAACTCAATCCTTACTTTCAAGCACTCCTAACAAGTCTAGCACTCCTACCACGCTCACACACGGGAGCAGCACTAGACTAGGGGACTTGATGGGGTACGGTACTAGTCCCGACCCGAGCGGTCGGGCTTCCCGTTACTTATTGCTTTTATATTAACTATTTATTATTGTTGCCACTAACCCAACCGCGAGGCCCAACGCGATGTAGTTTACACTACTTTGGGCCGGGGCTTGTAGAGATAACCCCTAACTGGGCCTGGCCCATTGAGGTTAGGGGAGGGCCATATCCCCCTATATAAAGAGGTCTTCACCTCATTATTAGGGCATGGCATATGGAGCCGCCACACTTTTTGTAGCTCGAAACAGGAGAATCTTCTCCTACCGGCAATCTCTACAGCTCCACTCTTTTCTCTTCCCCATTGCAGATCTAGGTTCAAGAGGAAGAACAAGGTGTGATTCTTTACCCTTATGTAGAACACGGTCCAATCATCCCGGCGGTGAACTCGTGTTTCTTCATGACCCAAACCACTATCCCGTTATTTATGTTAATTTATATTTCTCTAAAGAAAAGAGGAAAGTATTTCTTAGAAAATGGAAAGAATGACCATGTTGCCATGGTTTAATCCATGCAAACTATGATGGATCAGACAAAGGGGTGGTATAGCCTTCTATTTATGTTCATTATATCCCAACCATGACCCCCACACCCTTTAGCCTTAGAAAGGTAGATGAGACTTTGTTGTTTTTAAATTACACTAACTTTCTATTTGATTATAAATGTATAGTTAATCAAAAACCGAGCCTTACAAATTTTAACATTCCTATAGTCCCCAACTTTCTAAAATTACCTGAATAGTCCCCAAGTTTTCATTTTTTATTCCCGGATAGTCCCTGGGTCTAACTTCAGTTTGTTTTCTCTGTTAAAATGATGTAAAATGACAAAAATACCCTTACTAAAAAACAAAATAACTTAATATATTTAATAGATTTATTTTTATGTGGGACCCACTACCTTATAAATAAAAAAAACAACCCCAGCCCCACCCCACCTTCATCGTGGACCAACCATCATCTCCGGTCATCTTCTCCGACCAACCTACAACATCCACCGCTGCCGTCATCCCTGTCAGTTTTATGCAGCATCCTAGAACATGTTCATGACTGATAATGTTAATTTAAATTTTGACAGATATTCTTAATCAGCAATATAAGTTGTACTCATCCCTATCACAAACCCTTTCTGATGTTCGAATGGTCCAGTCACTCATACCAATTTGGGAGGTCTTGTTCCGTTGTTCGATCTTTCTTCCACGGAGCCATAAGTTATTATGTTTCACTTTGTTTTTTACTGTTACAGGAATTTGAGAGAACTGGAATGCATACGGAAACCATATCGTCTGATCCCGAAAAACCGAGCCCGCAGAATGGTTTGAGTGCATTATCGAATAAAATAGAGTTTGAAAACAAGCTATCGGAATTGTGTGATGCAGGAAATTCCTTACCTTGTACTCCTATCAATAATGATAAAATGTTATCACAATCTGTAAGATCTTCAAGTGATGGCAAAGACGTGATTGAAAGTAGCAAACATGTACAGTCATCAAACAAAATGGATATTGTGTCATCACAGTGCCGCTATAGCGTAGAAGATCTTCAAGTTTCATCATCATCACTTCCGTCGATCTTCCGTCGATCACCATTAATCTCCAACGACCTGCAACTCATGACGGAAGATCGACGGAACCATTAATCTCCAACGACCTGCAACTCATGACGGAAGATCGACGGAAGTGATGATGATGATGATGAAACGATTGATGAACTGAGAAGATGAACAGAGTGTGCAGGGTGGTGTGCGATTTTGAAAGGTGATGTGGTGTGCGGGGTTGGGGTGTGCAGGAATGGTGTACGGTGATATGGTGTGCGGGATTTTGTGAATGACGATGACGGCAGCGGTGGATGTTGCAGGTTGGTCGGAGAAGATGACCGGAGATGGTGGTTAGTCTACCATGAAGGTGGGGGTGGGGGTGGGGGTGGGGGTGGGGTTGGTTTTTTTTATTTATAAAGTAGTGGGTCCCACATAAAAATAAATCTATTAAATAGATTAAGTTATTTTGTTTTTTAGTAAGGGTATTTTTGTCATTTCACATCATTTTAACAGAGAAAACAAACTGAAGTTATACCTAGGGACTATCCGGGAACAAAAAATGAAAACTTGGGGACTATTCAGGTAATTTTAGAAAGTTGGGGACTATAGGTGAAAAAAGGCGAAACCACAGAGACTATCCGGGCATTTTTCTCTTTTAAATTACACTAACTATTTATTCTAGAGTCTCATCTTGTCTTTTTTTTTTTTTTTTTTAATTAGGAGTGAATCTATTAAGGGCTCTGTGGTATTGGGGATATCCCTACTTGCAAAATATCCTTGAATGTACGGTAAAAAAAGTTCTTGGTTTTAAGAATTTCGGGTAAATTCTTTTCTGATAAACCCGTAAAATTTTCATTTGGACCACCGCGGTTTTAACTTATATTAACTTGGGAATCTCTTGTTAATTTTTGGCATATAAATTCTTGGGAAATTGTCCTGTAATAATCTTTAGTGGAAGTCATTGACAATTGGCCATCCTACTTTTGAATATTTCACTTGCCAGTCCAACCTTTCACCTATTTTTCCTCCACCGATCTCTCGCTAAAAAAACTTAACGAAGTAAAGTTTTTTTTTTTTTCCGAATTACAAACAAATGTTTTAGGGCTTTTGATCAAAATGATAACATGAGTCTACTGATGTAAAACTTACCTCGAAACGGTCAAATGACTTAATTTTTGTTTATCGGAAGTTTAAACACCCGATTTGAAGCACCGTTTTCGTCGTTTGGAGCACCGTTTCGAGGTAAGTTTTCTATCAGTGGACTCGTATCCCCATTCTGATCAAAGCTCTAAAACATCTGTTTGTAATTCGGGAAAAAAACTTTACTTTGTTAAGTTTTTTTTAGGGAGAGACCGATGGAGGAAAAACTGGTGAAATGTTGGACTGGCAAGGGAAATATTCAAAAGCGAGACTGCCAATTTTCAATGACGTCTAAGAAAGATTATTACAGACCAATTTCCCTAAATTCTTTAAAGTATAAGAGCAATAGATATGTAAGTCAATACCAACGGAGGGACCATGCCTTGCACTTATCTTGTAACAATAATCATGGGTTCTTTGCACACTTGACAATGGTTCAACTTATAATCAATCGTATACAATAACATATAGAAATCAAGTTACAACATGGCACTTATAGATGTAGTTAAACTTTCTTTTTTACATCTTAAACTTTTCCCTTCGTCTTTTTTTTTCATTTTTTTAACCGACCATGTTTATTATATGTGGTCAACTCACTTTTTTTGTTTTGTTTTTTTTTTGTTATAAAATTTAAAATATTATGTTTTATAAAATTCTAATTGTATCGTTGTCTGTGTTTGCATTCATGTGCCACTTTCATTCAAAACAAAGTTTTGTGATAATTTATAAGTAAGGAAAGTACAAATGAATAAGTAATCAAAACTACTTTATGTTTCAATTTTTATAGTTTTTGTTTTCCTTTTACAACCATATGATGTTTTATAATTAAAATTCAGAAATTTTCATTTATGCATGCTTATTTTTATCTTAATGTAAATGTTTTATGCAAGGTGAATATTAATGTATACATTGTCAAAATTTGTCCTTAGAAATTTTAACATCTCTATAACAACACGCGGATTTCGTATACTAGTTGATTTTAAAATAAGATGCTAACAGTTTCTTTTATAATATGCATAAAACACTACTTTCTAAGAACATATTAGTCCCCTAAGAAAGGTAAATGAGTCTTGGTTGTTTTTAAATCACACTAACTTTTTATTTGTTTATAAAATATACAGTTGGTGATATCTAAAATTTCTATTATATATAGATACTTCTCGGAATGCTCGCACGTTGTGACAAGTATCTCAACTTATATTCAAACAAATGTAGATGTTAATGCATGAAGTTTGTTACTTGCAAAACCTAACCCGTCATTTAAACACGACGATTAATAAATTGCTTATTCAAAATCAGTGTTGTAAAACTTGTGTAAAAAAACTTGGTTCTACACGGCATTTAATCCATCATCGACAAAATATATTGTTTTCTAAACAGAAAGAAACCAAAATAATCAGGATTTTTTTTACCACTCATGAAAAAGAAAAGGGACTTTACAAATTTAAAGCTAAAAGATAATAAATTAAGATCCTAAATGAATTGTCAATGTGGGTCTAATAATAGTAGTGCGCTATGCTTGTAAGGGTGAGCGGAGTGGGGCGGTAAACCCACTCGGTACGAACCCCCATCCACCGCCAACCTTTTTACCGAGCAAAGTTTACGGAAATGGGGGGCGAAATCGGTGAGTGGTCTCCGAGTTGGTGAGAGGGAGGGAAGGGGTAGAGAGATGGAGGGAAGGGGTAGGGACAAGTGGAGAAGAAGGACCGAAAAGAATAGGGATTTATTTATAAGTAAATTTTTAAATAAAAGGGTAGCGTAAAATTACCAACTTAACCTCATGTGCAAGGCACATGTCTGATTTAACTGAAAATTTTAACTAAGTTAGTGCTAAAGGACGTTGGGTGTAATCAGTTTTCCAAATAAAGGACTGTAACTGTAATTATTGAAGTTAAAGGGTATCCACGGCAATCCTATTCAAACATAAAGGACGAAAAGTGTAATTTACCCTAAAATTTAAGTCTAAAAAGGAATAAGCATACCTCAATGTCTTCTCTACTATGTACACATGGGTGACTAACATTGTCTAACCCATACACTTTTCCAAATATGGTATTAGATCTGAATTGTGATAGCGGGAAATCATACAAATGCACACAAACCCGACCTGGACCCGACACGAAAAAAAAAAGTTTGGGTCGGCTAACTCGACCCGTTTAATAACGGGTCAGGTTCGGGTTTGGGTTGACTCGTTTAAGTATTCAGAAAAAAAAACTTTCTTTTTTTGTTTTTTCGGTTTTCCATTTATATGGTTAGTTATAATAATGTTAGATTTGACTTTTGACACACCATATTATTTACTTTTCTGTCATCATACTCATACACACCACTAAACACGTTATCGCTAACCTGCTTACAACCCAACAACCCGCTTATAACTTGTCAACATGTACGACTCATTTAACAAAATGGGTTAAATGGGTCGTGTTCGGGTTGACCAAATTTATGTGGGTGTAGGTTAGGGTTAAATCTTTGACACGAATAATAATATGGGTTGGTTTCGGGTTGCAAATTTCAACCCGCTAACCCACAACCTGTCAACTCACCAACCCGCAGCGTGTCAACCCACCAACCCGGCATAATTAACACCCCTAATATCACACAATTCTAATATTTAACAGTTTACCATACATACAGACTGAGAATCCAAACTGTGTGTCACCTGTTGGTCAATATGAACTGCAAATTGAGATGGTATGCATTATAAATTTGTCAATAAATAGAGATCTAGGGTTTTAACCATTTATGACTCACAACTCATAGGGAGTAACTATACACCACAAAACTCCACTCCAACAAAGTCACTTACTTTTTCACTAACTCAAATAGTTAATTTACTTTTCTGGCTGCATTCTTAGTCCAAAATATTCATTTCCTATAGATTTTTGGGTATGGTTACTTGCTGTTGTAGGTACAAGTTGAATACCACTGCCAAAACCGATGTTTGGTTTGCTATATTCAGATAAAAGAATGCATTACAATCTCAATTTTACAGTTGCTATACTATTTACCATCTTTTTGTATCAAAAGATACAAAGATACACCAAAAATTAAATTCCCACTTAATTACAAAGACTTATGTAGTTAAAGGCGGCAAAGGTGCATTGATAAAATAGTGATAATAAAAAGTACATGTTCATTACTGTATTAGATTTTAGATAACAAAGTCATATAAATAATTAAACAAAGTTACCATATAAAACTAGGGGTGAGCAGACGGGCTGGACCCTCCGGAACTGGACCGAACCAATCCGGAACTGAGAATCAATGGCGGTGTATTTCAAGAACCGGGACCAAACCGTACACTACATAGTTGGTTCAGTTTGTTATTAAATGGTTCTAAATGGTTCGGTTCTCATAACATTATGTACGAAACCAAAATTGTTTGGTTGTTTAGCTCCCACAAAATTAAAGTTATGTACAGTCATGTAGTGATAATTGAAACAAGATCTAAATTAACTAGCATATCACTCAACAAAAAGACAAGAAACACAAATACATATTAATATTACAAGCAGTGTGTTTCAAACTTGATCAAACTGAAGAGGGATGATCTAAGAAAAGCCATAAGACGAACAAACAGATCCATTTATAGGAAAAAGGGCATGAATTCCAAAGTTGTGCGTGGGAAAAACAAAATTGACAAACGGGTCTCATGGGTTTCTATGGGTGTTGTTGGGTTCTACCCAGAACCAAACCTAAACCAATTATGGGAAAATTTTAGAACCAAGAACTGCACCTGCTTTGATACACATGTTCAGATCATATGTTGATGTAGTAGTTAGCAGTGGCCAAACTACATCATTACTTTCCAAAACATAGCTATGAAATTGTTTTGTTCCAAAACAAAACTCTAAAAAAATCAACATTCCAGTACTATGGCCAAACAAAATCACATTAAGTCATATTCTGTTAAATAAAAAACTTGAATTTAGGAAGACAAGCATACTATTTTGTCTTACTATAGACTTGTGGATGATCAAATCCACATTGGTTGATATAGAAGAAAAGAATTCCATCATGGAAAAAAGGCAATTGCAATTAATTAGGGTTCTATGATCTTAACTGAAGTTAGCTTGTTGGAGTGGACGACAATTCAAACTAATTATTAGAAAAATAAAAGGCATAGGATTAAAAAGTCATGAGAACAAGAATCATACCTTGCTTAGATCGTTGTGTTCTTCGATTCAAACCTGGAATGGTGTATAGGGGCAAATGAGAAGTGAATATGGGTCTTGAAGTAAAATTGAATTAATACCCTAATTAGTGGAGAGGCGCCCAAGATAAAAGTAAACCCGCTAAAATTTTATCGGTCGCTAACACGGTGGCAATTCAACTACACCTTTTTATTTTCAGATAATATATTTTATAAATTATTAATTTCTTCTCATGAATTTGCAACCAATAATAAACGGTCACAAAGTTTGTGACCGCTTAGCCACCGTGCAACAACAAATACGTTTATTTCTAATTGTAGTGAGAAATTGGTGGCTAAATTTGCGACGATTTTTTTTCGGTGACAAATTTTGGTGACAATTGCCCAGTTTCTAGTAGTCCTCCAATTGAATTGACTATTGGTGCCAAATTTGTTCCATTTAGTGAACCAAAAAATTGCCAGGTATCCGTTACATTTGTAGGTTGATTTTATTTTTGTAGCAACAAATTTCTATTTGACTAAAATCTACCCATATTTTTTTTTGTTTAACAGGCGACTAAAAAAAGGAAGTCTGTTGATGTGCTTCTTGTGGATGCAGCATGGTTCGGTTTGTCGCGGTTCGTCGAGTATCAAGAGAACATGCTTAACTTCCTCCTATTAAGTTATGACAACAAAATTAGAGAGTGATACAAGTTTGAAGACATCAAAACATAAATGCCTTGGAATGCAATACATGTCATCGAAACATAAAGTATTAGGATGGAATCCATTTTATAGAAATAGGATAACTTTATAGTTGAAGACATGTCGTCGAAACAGACTAGTGGATCCACATGAAGAAAATATCTTCACAAGCAATCGAAATAGCTCAATAAATGAAGAGAAATAGTCTCAAGTTGTATCAAAACAGAATATCAAGGGCATCCATCGAAACAGGTTTATTATATTCAAGTGATATCTATCGTAATAGACACAAGTCTATTTCGATACTCAATGATACTGTTTCGATATGTATTGCCTTGTTTCAACATGTTTCGATGATGGGGATTTCTTTATTATTCTATTTCAATGTGGTTGTCTATTTCTTTGTATTGATCATTGATGTTCCTCCTAGTTGTTTCGATAATAGTTAATGTTTTGAAATCACTACGAGGGCGTTGCGCATGAAATCGTTGACAACTGACAAGAATAAAAAGAAAATATAGAAAAAAACACTAAAAGATAACCGAAAGAAAATCAACCAAAAAAGTTTTAAATAACTATTATTATAATATTAACATAATAGAAGTATTAAAAAAAACTATATATTATTATAATATTAAATTCACTATTCTTTTAATTCAAATTCATCGAAATAGAAGGTTTCTTTTTAATTTAAACTCATCGAAATAAATAGAGTTTCACTTGGAATTTTCACACATATCGAAATAGAGTTTCACTTGGGATTATCCACTCATCCAAATAGAGATCACTATACAAGGTCCATTATGCCGTTCAAAAAAAAAAAAAAAAAAAAGCCTATACAAGGTCCATTTAAATTCAAAAATCTATTTCGATAACTTTAAAAATATCCATCTGTTTTGATTCTTTTTAAAGTATCCATGTGTTTCGATAGCTTTTGAAAAAGTGTCTGTTTCGTTCCTTTTCGTTTCAAATGTCTGTTTCGTTTCATAATTATCTCATTCACTTAACTTTGCTTACAGTTTACAGTAGCCACATCAGTCCTCTGTTCTTAGTCAAACATGACTACAAATCCTTGGGGTTGGATTCAAGAGTCAAGCACAAGTAACAGTTCTTCACAAAATAGTTCCGCAACATCGTGGGTTGAATCTCTCATGCCTTCACAATCCGCAATGATATCCGCAAGTCAATGGTCGTTTGTGGCAAACCAAAACCAAACTATACAAAGTCTTCTTTTGAGCGAAAATGAAACTGGTAGCAACATCCGCCGGCCAAAACTCATGCATGTAAATGATTACCCGGGGTGGAAGGGAAGATTTCATAGTTCTTGGTCAAAATACAGACTTGTGGACGTGTTTTACAACGGCATACAATGAAGCTCTTGAAGAAACCGGATCGGATCCTGTAGGATCGAGGACTGACCCGAACGAGTCGTTCAGAGGCGTTCAACTACGTTTCAGGTGCAGAATTACAAGAAACGTAGGTAGAAATAGCTTGTACTTCACTTTAATCTTCTGTTTTATTGATTTATCAACGTTTACAGCTCAATCGTCATACCGACAGCACCTCGGTATGGAAATCATCAAAGTTACAAATGATTTCGCTTTAAGGGTTTATATAGTGTTTAGGTTTCACTTCAAGTGACATGTTCACATAAGCGAAACCTCATGTGAACACATAAGCGAAACCTATAGCTTACCATATAAGCGAAACCTCTAGGATATGACCCTATAAGCGAAACCTCCCTATTACACACATACAATCTTCAATCTTCTCGTAGAATGTGCCCTAATCTATACAATACAATATAAGACTTGATCCAAGACGAAATCAACAGATGTAGTGCACCAACAAACTCCCCCTCAGATGTTGATGGAGTCGTTCATCGAGTCACAACAATACTGTGTCTTCACATCTTCAGTCTTGATCAGTCTCTGGGCTTTTCTCATTATATCTTCATCAATTCACTTAAACAGATCTCTTGATTCCTAAAGTTTATCAGTTCCAGGATTGAAAACTGGCTCTCAATTTACTTAGGTATCTTCAGACTCCCCCTCTCGATTTGCTGGCATTCTCTTGTTCTTCAGCAACATCTACAGGATCGTTGTCTGGTCTTCACAGGTTCTCAGAATTGATCAACATGGCTCAAACAGAGGTCTTCAGAAATCGAAACTTGACACTCTATCTTCAGATCCAAAATCAAAACCTGACTATATCTGCACATGTTCTTTACCCAGCAATCAGATTTTTAAATTTAACAACTTGAGTGCACCAATACTAACTCTCTCTCATATGCATGTGCACAAACTACAACTCTTCCTCAGATTATGATGAACCATTTGTTGATTTGACAACTATATTTTGACAATTTGAAGCACTCCCCCTCACAACAAGATCATCATGTCTAGCACTTTGGAATTTTGAAAATCAGCTTTCCAATATCATTTGTCGAAAATCTTTTTGAATTTTTCCAAAAGTTTATGCTAAAACGCACACAAAATCTTTTTGAATTTTGTAATAACGAAACATGAAAAGCAGTAAAAAAATGTTTACAGACAATATTTTTGTGAGTTCGTGTAAGAGGATCATATCAGTTTTTGAGACATGTCACCAACACCGTTAAGCTTCATTTCATTTTAAGTTCTAAACAATTCACTTAGATTGCCAGTATATCGATCCACTGAAATTTTCACACAAAGTTCAATTGATCCGAGATACGATGTTAATGCCTTAGATATTGACTTATTCGTGTGTCTCACTACTTGAATATACTCCCGTATCCAGATCCCAATATTCAGTCTTACAGGTGAGTATACCACAGATGGTATCTGTTTAGGGATTAGATGCGAGTGCTGTGAGAGCTCAGGTCGATACTTTCGTATACGCAGAGAGATGACGGCTTCGACTTTTGGTGTGTCCCCTTTAGAGGATCTTTTAATTTCAACAGCAGCGACTATCAATTTTATTGTTTCATCAGCATGCTGAGGGCGAAGCTATGTTTCAAGCTTTTGCAGAAAGCATTATCCGGGGACTAGGTCAGTACTTCCATACAGCAGAAGTCCCGGGAAAATACCCCAGATATCACTGAGCATAAAGACCTAGTATCTCAGAATAAGAGACTTTTCAAACAAGATTTCAGGGGTTACCTATATATTCAAGTTTGTGTTAATCCATAGAACAAACAAGTTTGAAATTTAGTTTATATCTCGTCATAATCTATTAAATGTGCGAAAACCTACTGGCACATCCACAGAGAGATTGTTTATCACATTTTATCTTTACATTTCTTTAGCATGTTGTGACAGCCTACTGATGTACTATCATTTCATCTTTTAACAACGAAACTCATTTTTGAATTTTATCATGTTTTTGGCTTTTTTCAAATTTTCAAATGTTTTTGGATTTTCTGAAATTTTCTTACCCCCCCCCCCTAAAATGCAAACACATTTCAAAGGAAATTTGAAAACTACTAGACTCTTGACCCACTTGAAAAGTAAAAAGTAAAACAAACTGTACAGAAACTTGACAACTGACATCAAATCACATCAAATCGCCATTCACTAGGCATAAACAATCAGAACTCCCCCTATCACAAACCATTTTCTCATTTAGATCTCAAAAAATTTAAGTTTATTTTAATCAAAATGATTTTTCTGGAAAATGAGTTTGTTGTTAACCACTTGAAGGTTAAACATGTGTTAAAATCGGGGTTATGATTCATCTTGTTAGTTTTTCTATCATGTTAGTAAATCAAGTGCAACTTAATGTCCCTGATTTACCGTTTTGCACTCAAGTACCTACTTTACCACTTGTAAAAATTACCATTTGTAGGTACAACCAATCAATACCAATTGTAGGAATATTACATCTACATTTTCAATCAGGATGCCGATTCCTGCTTCACACTTACTCATCTGGAAGCTCCGGCGTAGTCCTTCAACCTGCCAACATTCAAACACTATTCAAAATCTTTCAAACAAACTTTTCAAATACAATAATGATGCCAATTCCTGATCCACGATATAAACTTGGGATCTCCGGCGTAGTCCTAAGACTTCTACGGGAAACAAACTTCCATCCAAGTCTTCTCAGACTTGATGGCTTTCAACTCTTTAGCAGTGGGGTTGTATGTTGCCTTTTTAGTCGCATAAAAATCTTTAACCCCCTTTGCTTTCCCATTCAACATTTTCCCAAAAATTTTCTTTACACTTCCATTAAAAGTTTTCTCGACATCAAATTCAGTTTTCTCTGTGTAAAACTGTTTCGAGATATCAACTTTTCCAATTTTCTTTTTAACGTCTTCAAATTTCAGTGATGGAAACTCATCATCAGGCACTGAAATTTTCTCCTCAACCTGTGGCTCTTCTGGCTTTGTGGAACCAGATTCATCGCCGACATTCACATCAACTTTCTTAACAACCCACATTTGGTTGTTTTTACCTTTCTTTTCATACATATTCTTCTTCGAACACTCACCTACCTCATAAGTTGAATTTTCAAAAACTTTAAGTTTTTCAGTTGGTGGTTCAATATCAACAACTTTTTCTTTTAATTTCTGAGAAACTCCCTGTTTTGTTTTTGCATTCTTTGAACAATTCCATGCAATGTGACCAGCTTCATTGCACTTGTAACAGGTACGAGTCTCTCTTTGATACAACACTTCAGTTCCATTCTTCTTCCTTTCAGCAAGAAACTCTTGATTTGACTGTCTCCAGAATGGTTTCTTCTGTTCCTCATCTGAGCTTCCACCTGACACAAATTCTGTTTTTGTTTTAGAATTATTATTATTTTTATAATTATCTGGTGGAATAAAACCAAGACCTTTCTTTTTGTAACTACGATTTTGGTTAGATTTCTTTTGAAAACCGGAACCAAAATTGTAGCCTTTTTTCTTGTTTAACCGTTGTTGAACTCTTGAAGTATATTTTTTTGATTTTTCAAAACCTTTCAAAACTTTCAATTCAGGAATATTAATTTCTATTAGTTTGAAAGTTTTGTTAATCAATTTTGTTTTAATACTCATTATCGGGAACTCTTTGTTGTAATATAATTTGTCAGAACCATTCAAAGTGTAAACAACTTCGAATGTTTCATCATTTAAATTTGCTTTTCATAACAAAAATTCTTTACTATAAGACTGTTTGACCGACGAATTTTTCCCTGTTGACTGACGAATTTGACTTTCCAGACTCAGACTTTGACTCGGACTCCTCATCAGTATACAACACCTGATCGACCACCTTTTTGATTAACTCAGACTCATGATCAGTATCGGATGAGGTAAACGTGACATCAATGTTATCTGGTAAAACATCAGTTGTGTCGGTTTTTAGCTTTATATTGACTGCTTTCTCAAGTTGCTCTTCGTTTGGTTTTCTAGGAGAATACCCTTCCCAAATTGGAGGCGGACACTTGTTATAGCTAACAGTCGGTTTCTTACCACAATCTTTCTTCTTCTTTTGCTTCTCGTCTTGAAAAGCTTCCATACCTGCAACAGTTGGGTAAATACGATCAATGAGATAATCAGAACTAGAATAACTTTGTAACAAACGTCTAATTCTCTCATTCTCGATCTTTTCTATCTCCAACTCTTGCTTCCACTTAGCACTTTATTCGATGTAGAAATTTATGGCTTTTTTGCTTTGACATCATGACTGCATTCATCATCGTCAGTGCTTGTTCTCTCTCTGAGTTTGTCTTTTGGAGACCAGTTACTGTTTTGTTCAATACATCGTACGATTCTTTCACGTAGTTGAGGTTAAACAGTAACTGCTCTTTCTTCTTCTCGTACTCAGCTATTATGTCATCTTTTGCTGCACATCCCTTGCAAGCTTCCAAACACTTCTTGCAAGGCTTGACAACTTCAACAATCTTCTCAATTTCGATTGTTTTTACAACTTCTACCACTTTTTCTTCTTCTTTCACCTTCTCAGCTTCTGATATCTTTTCGTCACTCACCAGCTCAGTATTATCATTCCCCTCAGCATCACTTTCAACATGTTGAACATCATCTTTAGATTTCTGTTGTTGTTGTTCCTTAGCAGCTCGTTTCTCCTTCACCTTTTCCAAGCGATCTGCAAAATAGAAATGAAAACTTTCAGGAGAAAGATGAGATTTTGCAACATTTATATGTTTCTCTTCCTCATCATCACTGCTACTATCAACTGGTGACTGATCAAACTGTACAGATTTTTTAGAATCATCATCCGATAAACTAGAATCAGATGGTGTTTGATCAAACACAACTTCTTTTTCAAAACTAGCAACATTTTCAACATTCTCATCTGAACTCTGTGAAATTTCCTCAACATTTTCTGAAAGTTCATCAACACTTTCTGAATTTTCATCAGACGTAACAGACTTTCATCCTCACTCGTCACATTCACTCCAATAGACTTCATCCAGGTAGCAAACATGTCTGGTTCTCTGACAATTTTGGCGATAAAAGCTTTGAACTCTCCTCTCTCTTCAACAAACGTATCCCAACTGAAGCCTTCAGGTAGTATCTCATCATCTTGATCAACTATACAGGCTTTGCTATCAGGAGATATGTAGTTGCTCCAGTTGAAGTCCACTAAACATGCTCTCTTAGAATCTTCAATCTTCCTACCATGAGCCGTCTGTGAGTCTTGTGATTGACCAACTTGCTGATAAATGGCTTTCCGGTAGTAGTCGTCTTTTCCGAATGGATTCTGAGCACCGCTAGCTTCTCTACCCTTGCATTCCCGTTTGAAATGGCCTTTCTCCCTGCAACGAAAACAAGTAACTTTAGATTTATCAAAACCTAAAGTAGATACATGAGAATCAAGAAAGTCATTTCTCCCGGTAATAGTTTTAAAACTTTTCAGCACGTCGAAGAACACTTGCAAGACACCATTTGATATCCATTAATTCCATCTCTTCGGCGTCTATTTGGTCGTAATCCTCTTGGTGAGCATAGGATTTCCAATCCGACCAGCTACTAGACCCTCATAGGATAACAACACTGAACCAAGAAGAGCCATGTGGTCTTTAGCAGTGTCTTCTGAGAAGCTTTGACCTTCTAGAAGATTTAGAGCTATATTACACTGAATCACATAGCCATTTCCAGTTTTTGTGCTTTGTGACTGAAAGCTTGTGTTTGATTCTTTAGGATTGACACTTGGATATGATGAGAATCCGCTGCTACTTTTGGTTGAATTCTGATCAGCTTTTTTTGTTGAATCGCCAGCACTGAAAGCAGTTTGGATTTTGGACTTCTCTCAGATTCTGGAACGGAACACCACCTTTGTAATACATCTTTACATCCTATTGACCATTCGGATTACTCATCCTAGCTATCTTTTGCTGTTCCAAATCCTGACTCCTCGATCTTTTCAATAAACTGAGAGATCGTTAACCCCATCATAAACACCCCGTGTTCTTCAGAATCATCAGATAAGTTCCCCACTCTTTCTGCGGTAACGCATCAGCTAACTTATCTACCCATTCTTCACGATCTTTTTCAATACTTAACATCGACATTGATCGTACAAGGTGGCAGTATCTCTCAATCAGCTTCTTTGTGTCTTCACCCGGT